>NC_051179.1:117393996-117693996 GCF_013339695.2 Rhipicephalus sanguineus
AAGGATGCACCGAGCGCTGCAAAGGACACACCAGTGTAAGAGTATGAATCATCTGTAAAGAATTCACGGTAATAGTACTTGTGATGTAGTTTGAGGAAGTACATACGGATGTGTTCAAGAGGCGCGTGCTTCTTAATTTGCGCGAAGGAAACATCACAGTCCAGAAGCTGCCACAGCCATGGCGGGGGGGATGTACAGCGGGGGCCACCAAACCGTGTTTAAGTGGCAAACCCATTTCTTCAGCTAGACCCTCCGCGCGAAATGAGTAGGTCTTTTTCACTGCGAGATGGTTGTGAAAGAGGACAGAACTGGACAAATCATTGATAGTAGAGAGTGACGGGTGTTCGTTGTTTGCGTTCGCTTTGAGAAAGTATGCGAAGGATATACGGTTTCTCTGCAGGTCGAGTGAGCACTCGTTCGATTCAATGTAGAGGTTTTCTGTGGGGCTCGTTCGAAAAGCACCTGTGGAAAGGTGAATGCCTAGACCATTAGTTCTCAAATGGGGTTCCGCGACGCCATCGCCAGCGAAAAAAAAAGCTTTTGGAGGCGAGTTTGGCCTATTGGCAGTTCCCCGTCCTCCTTTAGGAACTGCAGCAACATTCTGAACAAGATCGCATCGGCTGCCCCATCACCTAAATTTAAAACTAAGCCTCCTGTATCAGCCCCCCGCCAAGGGTTTCCCGACACATCGACGGCTGCGAACCACTCGCCTAGATGGTGCACAGGGTCAAACATCTTCAAGGCGCTTGGTGTAGGAGACAGATAAATTAGTGCCCCGTAATCTAGGGGTGTGCTTACGAGGATTTAATGGATTCATCAGGCACTTCTTGTCGCTACCGCATGTAGTTCGTGACAACACTTTTAAAGGGGCCCTGAAAAACTTTTTGAGGATGGTCAGAAAACGCTGCCGATCGGTAGTCGAGGCTCCCGTGAAAGCGCGGCCTGTAATTTACAATTAATTATCAAAGTCAGGTAGAAAACTCCCCCTCTTCTCTCTACAAATGATGCCATATACACAAATTTCTGCGCCATATAAGCAAGTCCGCGGCCTTTGGCTGATTTGAGCATCACGGGCTGTGTAGTTAACGTGGCCGCCGCGAGATGCCGCCACGTGCCATCGCGCTCGCTCGCGATCACACTGAAAGTAAGACGCGCGTTCGAAGGAAAAAAAAAAGAAAAGATAGTGTTCAAGGTCATGACGCGCGCTGACGAAGGGACACATCCTTTTTCCCCCTTGTCATCCTTCCTCTGTGCGCAGCTTTCAGCCCGCTCGCTAGTACGAGAGGCGAGAGAAAGCACTTGGAGCATGCGACAAATCCCTGTTACTTCGCTCGTACGTGACGGATTCTAAAAAATTTTGCGCCATGGGATTCTTGAATCGTCATGCGCTAATAGTGAGGCTATTTTATTATAACGCTGAAAAGTGTCGCAGGACCCCTTTAACAGCGAAGCTGTCCAAGGTAGCCGTAATTTGTGCAGAGTGGGGGTATGAGCCTTGCGGCCTACGCGAAAAATATCATCATAGACGGGTATGTGCCACAGAAATCGGGTAAATCCCATTACTTACTACAGGTCCACTAAAAATGAAGAAGGCAACAGTTATTCCAACAAATGGCTGTGAAGCGACGGCGGCGAGCCGAAGACCCCGAGTACGTACAGAGAGAGAATACTAGGGAACGGGAAAGACAACGGTGGCTACAAGAAGACCCATAAGCGGTGGATGGCCTATGGCAAGGATGACGTGCCCTTGGATCTATGACAGGTGCGAAGGCTTGGTATCAGCGCGAGGTTCTGTCTCTGCAGTTTGGACATCCCTGTCGTGTCTGTGACTGTTTGTGGTTTAACTCGAACCTCTCTGCGCAGAGAATCAACGTACAGAAACTACCTAGAATCATCTAACTAAAGCCTAGCAACGACCTGGAAGCTACCTAGAAACAACCTGCATCATCTTGCTAAGGAATAGAAACAGCCTAGAAGCAACCAGATAAGTCTTGAGAATCGTCCAGTTTTGCTGTTTCAAGCCTTGCGCGGCTTACGGCAAGCTTCGCCTGATTCCTTTAGAATATTCATTGCTTTCGTGCACTCTTAAATACATACTTCATCTGTGATATAAAGGTCAGATTCATGCCTCAGATTACGCCTAAAACACTATGCTCACCTTTTGCAGGCAAATGCTGGCCATGCAGGTCAATGTAAGGATCGGGATGCAGGTTCCTCTTTGTAGAGAATAAGACGCAGGTGTATTTTGTGGATTTAGGTAAGCCCGCTCTCATCTGCCCATTTGGACGCATCGTTGATACCAAGTTAAACCTGCTGCTCACACCTTTCAAAATTGAAAGACTTGAAACTTATATGCACATCATCCACATACGTGGAATAAAACATGCTACGCGGGATGCACATGCGCAAAGAATTCATTTTTACAATAAAAAGTGTACAACTCAGTAAACCATCCTGTGACACTCCAGTTTCCTCTACAAATTGTATGCATAAAACATTCCCCAATCAGACACGGAACGTGCGGTTGGACGAATAACTTTCAATTATGGTCAACATTCTCTACCTCTTAAACCTAAGTTTTCCAAACCGCATTGTTGTATCATAGGCATTTCCATGTCAAGAAATACCAAGAGACGGAACTGCCTATGGACAAATGCTTCGCCAATTTGTGCCTCAATACGTTGTCGGTCGTGAATCGACCCTCTCAAAATCCGCACTGGTATGGGTCGAGCAATTTAACTGTTTCGAGGAAATGTAGCAGCAGCTGCCGGTTCATCATCTTTTCGAAAACTTTGCAGAGTGAACTTGTCAGGACTGTAGGCCTGTCTCTAGAAATTGAGGATGGGTCCTTGCCCTGTTTTAAACTGCTTGCGTTCGCAGGCAGTTTGGTAGCGTGGGCTTGTGTTTAGTTCGGCGGATTGTCAGATAAACAAGGCATCGCTCACTTTCGTGCACTGGTTTCGCGCGCGTATTCTGTAGGTTGCTTGTTTGCTTGGGTGTTGTTTACTTGCCTGATACTTCAGAGAAGCTAAAGTAGCTCACAGACGCTGCAGATAATCGTTTGTGTAACTACAGACTGCTTTCGCTGGCGCACGGCCGGCGTGCTCTCGCCCTTCGTGACGGTGAAGGCGGTACTGGAACGAAGAAACGCTGCGCTGCACAAGGCTGCCAAAGTGATCTTTTCACGGCTGTTGTCTCGCTCCATTGGTTTTCGTCGACTGGTCAACGTGAGTATTGTGCTTGTGAGCGGCTGCATCATCATACATTTTGTTTCACACAGTATTTTGGTGGATATTGCAGGTGCACTATTTGGCTAATAAAATTAGCTTACTTCTCAAATCTTTCTTCTCGGTCTTCCTTTTCTCTCGCATAGCCTTTGCCGCGTCGAAATCGCGTTGTAATCGGTGTATTGATGCCCTAGAAATTTATTTCAAGGATTTTAAATAAAAAATATGGCTGACCCCCTGTCATAGGAATCGGTTAACACGAAAGTGAAACGTGTCGTCGCAGAAGTAGTTGATTGTTTATAGTGCATTGTTATATGAGAGCTCGTACAATGTCTACTGTTGTTTGGGAGATAGCTCTGCTAATGTGGACGCACTCACGTTGACGCGCAGTGGCACATCTCCGTACCGACCGCTAACGCTCATGATCATGATTTAACGCTTGCGGTAGCTGAAGTTCTTAGCATATACGTGGACACCGCATATGGTGAATCCCGCGCAAAATATGGCATCCAGAAGCACATAATAAACACCGATACTCGATATGCACTCCTTCAAAGCATCGTGAAACGTGAAGAGAAACGCTACGCGCGTCGTGTATTCCCTCTAGCCTGGGCGTTAATTTTCACAGGTCGAGCGGGGAACGCGGTGTCAGAGCCAAACGAGCGTCGGAGAGCTATTATTCGATATGGATGGATGTTATGAGTGAGGTTTGGGCTAAAACCACCACGCCATGGTGTTAAAGCGTTGACAACGTTACACTTCTATTGGAAACGCGGCGAATGAGAGAGAGAGAGAGAGTGGTTCGTGAAAGAAATGAAAAGGGGCGCTATTTTCTGCCTCCCGTCGTGGGGGCACGGCTCAGCGCCCTTAGGGATGGGAAAGGGGAAGTAAAGATGATATAAGAAAGGAAGATAGAAGGAGTGATTAGCGTGGCAAGAGTGTCTTGTCAACGAAGGCCGGAGCACGAAGCCAAAGGGCTCGTATATAAGGTGGCGAGGTCCGCAGAAGCCGCAAACTCTAGGAAGGCTCGCAGAGCTTGTAGCTTTGACCGTGCGGGAAAGAGAAAGTCCTCCACCGTTGTGGCAGGGAGACCGAGCAGGCGATAGCGGCGCGCCATCAAGCGTCGTTCAGCGGCCAGGGCAGGGCAGGCGCAAATTATATGTTCCAAAGTTTCGTCGTCACCGCATCTGCGGCACGCAGGCGATGAGCAGCGACCCTTGGAAAACATGCGTGCCGCAGGCCAAGCGCTGCCGGTCCACGAATGAGACGGTCGTAGCAACGGCGCGCTATTCTTTTTTCGAGCCTAGTGACGGAACGCTCGCGCACTTTTCTAGTTCGGCCGTGCCTGGTGGCACACATGTCAACGCCCCGTTATAAAGGGGACGCTTATAGCATCCATCCATCCATCCATCCATCCATCCATCCATCCATCCATCCATCCATCCATCCATCCATCCATCCATCCATCCATCCATCCATCCATCCATCCATCCATCCATCCATCCATCCATCCATCCATCCATCCAATAGCAATGTGAAAGGAAAGTGTGAAAGATAAAAGGCACGTTCATGTAGCCTCCGTTTTGTGTTTTTCGGTATCTCAGTGGGCTAAACGCCGCCAGCCATCGTAGCGAACTGAGAGGTCATGGGTTCGACTCCTGTGAACGGAACTTTATCATCATAATTTATTAACCCTTAAGGACCCTAAACAGGGCATTACATAAGGGGGGGGGTTACAAGGTTGAAATGAGGCATAGTTCAGCAAATGCCTAGAAAAACAAAACCCAACAGCGCTACAGAAAGTACAAGGCACGCAAGAGAAATTAGTTCCTGGCCAGTGTTCGCTGAAAAAGAGGCGTACAAGCAATGATGGGAGGGAGCTAAAATTAGAATTAACAAAAGCACAACAGACGAAGAGAAGTCAAAACAAGTGGACTTCATGATACAAGCCTTAGTGGGCACAAAACATATTAAGTACAATATCTGTAGTATACAACGGCGAAATAGTGAAAAAAAAAGTTATATGAATACAAAAAATGCATAATTAAAGTCATTTAACAAAGAGCGTACTTAAGGACTCCTTGAATTTTTCTGAATTTGTTTCAATGGCAATAGATTCCGGAAGGCAATTCCAATCCTCGATGGCTGCGGGAAGAAATGATTTATTAAATATAAGGGTCGAACCGTGAAGGCATTGGACGCTGTTTAAATTGAACAGGCGGCGAGAAGTTCGAGCAGGTGGAAGCAGGGTGTCGGAACGGAACGAAAACCGAAAACGAAAAACGAAAAAAACGATATTTTGGACCGGAACGAAAACGTAACCAAACTTTATCTATTATTTCGTTCCGGAGTGAAAACGAAATTTTTTCAATCGTTTTTCGGTTCACGAGAAACTTCGCAATCCGGAGCAACTGAGCTCGTGCAATGTGAGCATATCTCAGGGTACGGTATTAGCGCGTACCTCAGGCAGGAATTCCAAAGCAAAAGATATGTTGAAATTGTGCGAAAAACGAAAACAGTGGCAACCAGAGATGTTTATATTAACGCAAGTGGATTTTTGCGCGCCTGTCACGCAGGCCAGCGTAGAGAAGGCATTGTCGGCGCTGAAGTTTGTTACAGCGAAAGCTGTAACAGCTGATTTTGGCGCCATAGTTGTCCACCAAAGTGCACATAATGCCTTACAGATGTGTAGCGTGTACCACGAGACTCTGAAGAATGACGAAAAATGGCATAGTGGGAACTTCTCTACTTCAGAAGAATTGGGATGATTTATGGCGTAGTGGGTACCTTGCATGTGTAGTTGTATTATTGCTCCAAGAGACTCTCCAGCGGGCTCTACAAAGTCCGCTCTTCCAGCTTTCCTTGTGACTGTGCTGCGTGTGTCGCGCAGGCCTGGCGATCTCTTTATCAGAGCAGCGGTCTCGCACATCAGAGAGTACACTCAATGACGTGCTGCTTCTGAGATCGTGCTGACTCCCTTGACACAAAGCATTGAGTCCACTAAAAAATCGTATTTGTGTTTTGAGAAAATAAATACTATAACTTTGAAATTAATACTTGTTTGTGCTAGCTGGTAGAAATTCGTGGTACAGTTACTTCCGCTCCTCTGAAGAACGTATTTTACCCTTGTCCCACTTTCCTAAGAGCAGGGCAAGTAACTACATCACAAATCCAATGTTCGTTATGATTACCTTAACTTCAAATTTTTCCATTAAAAAAAGCCGTTACGAACCGTTACGGAACATTTTTTTTCGTTCCGGAACAGAAACGGAACGGAACTTTTTTGCGGTGGAACGAAACTAAAACCGAAACGAAAAACATTTCGTTCCGACACCCTGGGTGGAAGTAACAGTGTACCATGCAGATGGGAAAAGTTGTGATTTAGTTTATGGAACAGGACGAGTCGGAAAATTTTGCGTCTTACTATTAAAGGAGGAAGTTCAAGAGATTATTTAATGTGGGTTACGCTGGTGTGTGAATTATAGTTTGATGAAATAAATCGGGCAGCACAATTTTGGACCGCCTCAAGAGATGTGATTAAGTATTCTTGGTAGGGGCTCCAAATAGCGGAAGCATATTCCAGTTTGCTTCTAACTTCAAACAAATGTTTCGTATGCCATTTTCCTAATTTCTGGAAGGGACAGACGTTGGGTTCTTTTCAAGTAACCTAAGGTCCTGGATGTGTCAGAGACAATATTTGAGACATGCTCCGACCACGACAGCTTACTGGTAATGAGGACGCCTAGGTATCGGTAAGATGAAGTATGTGTCAGAGCTGTAGAATTAAGAGTATATTGATATACAAGGTTAGTTTTTTTGCGTGAAACAACCATGCATTTGCACTTTGAAACATTAGGTTCCATGAGCCAGCGCGAATACCATGATTCGATTAGGTTTAAATCGTGTTGTAGTAAGGATTGGTCATTACTGTTCGAGATTCGACGGTAGACAACGCAATCATCCTCAAAGAGGCGAATAGATGACGTTATTCCGCATGGCAAGTCGTTGATGAAGATAAGAAAGAGAAGCGGGCCAAGAACTGATCCCTGACCGGATATTACTTGTGTGAGTGTGGAAAGACTACCGCCGATGAATATGAACTGTGATCGTGCTGTTAGAAAACTTTTGATCCATAATAAAGTAAGCGGGTCAAGATTTAGACAACCGAGTTTAGCCATGAGACGACAATGAGCCACGCGATCAAATGCCTTTGAAAAATCAATGTAAATGACGTCGGTCTGAAAAGAAGAGTCCAAGTTCAAGTTGAGGTCTGTGGTGAATTCGAACAATTGCGTTTCACATGATAGTCCGGGACGGAAGCCATGTTGCTTGCGGAAAAAGAAAGAATTCTTATCGAGACGACTGGCAACGTGAGAATAAATTATGTGTTCCATTAGTTTGCATGCAGCGCAAGTCAGTGATATAGGCCGATAATTTGATGGGTCAGGGCGGTTACCTTTTTGAAAACCGGGGTTACAGTCGCAGTCTTCCAATCCTCAGGAATTTGACCTTCTAAGAGAGACTGCGCAAAGATTATCTGCAAGATTCGACTCGTCACATCCCTGGTACTTTTAAGAAATTTCGCAGGAATATTGTCAGGTCCCGGAGCACTAGGAGTTCTTAATTTCATGATGAGACTCGAGATTCCCTCGGCCGTAACAACGACCGGCGGCATTACACTAAAATTTAAGTCGAGAGGCGTCGGTACATCATCAACAGGTTCGGAGGTGAAAACAGACGAGAAATAGGTGTTCATAACATTTGCTCGCTGATCAAGTGGAACATCAGAGCCATCTGGATATACAAGCGTAATGTTGCGGGACCGATTCTCTGGCTTTAAAATGCTCCAAAATTTTTTGGGATTAGTACTAATGATTTTTTAGATCCTCATGATGAAATTTGCGTTTTGAGCGCCTCAAAAGACTGGCATATTCGCGCAAACAATCTGAGTATTTCTTCCATTTGGAGCCTGATGACGATTTCTGAGCAACCCGATACAACCTTTTTTTCTTACGTGATAGCTTTCTTAGCTATCACGTAAGGCTTGCCTGCGTCGCCTCGAATACATATTAGTAGGACATGTGTATCAATCAGATTTTGAACTTGCTGCTTCAACAGCAACCAGTTATGGTTAGCTGATCGTGAGGAAGCAGATCGATGAAAACATTCGTAGAAAGATTCTAATTTTGAGTTAATAGCAGAAAAGTTGGCCTTGTTGTAGCTCCTAATATATTTTTTATTGGCTGTTTTTTTTGGAATTGGAATGGATAGATTGAACGTTATGGCTTCGTGATCACTTATTTCCACGCCAACGGACACCGATGAAACTAAGTCAGGATTGGAGACTAGAACGAGATCGAGAATGTTACTGCCCCGAGTGGGAAAACGTATGGTCTGAGTAAAGTTGTACAAGAGTGCGAGCTGAAGGAAGTCTTTCGCTAATCGTGAGGATGCAATTAAGTTATTCCACTCTATTTCAGGAAAGTTGAAATCGCCACAAAGTATATTATTGGCATTAGGGAAACGGGAAGTCAAATTAAGTAGACCGAGTGCAGTTCGCTAGTGAAGGAGTGCTCACTGTCTGGAGGGCGGTAACATGCTATAAGTATGTTCGTACAAGATTTGAGGGACAACTTAACGCAGATAATTTCTAGGTTGCAGTTTGGTGTGACGCAACATGAAGCTATATTTGAAAGAACAAAGACCAATACACCACCGCCCCTGTGTGTGGTCCTATCGTACCTATAAGTAACAAAGAGGGTGGTATGTTGCAAAAGTTTGTCGTTCTCAATGTCCGGGGTTAACCACGATTCAGTAAGGATAGCAATGTCATTATCGTTGTCCTGAAGAAGAGCCTCCACGATATCCCTTTTTGGTAAATAACTACGAACAATCGAAAGCACGACATGCATGTGGTGATAAGTGGCTTCAAAGACTGGGGAGGGGCAGGCGTGGGTGAAAGCAGAAACTGGGTATGTGGAATCCCGTGTTAGTGGCTATGATGTGAATTCAATAACAGAATCACTCTGAACATCGTAAACAAAGCGCTTGTTGCCAGTTACAAGTTTATCGAATCTAATCTTGAAAGGAAGCCCTCGCTCCTGTGAGTAAAGATGAAGTTTTTTCCTAGCTAGGCGTACACGTGCAGAAAAATCTTCTCGTACAGCAAATGATGTGCCCTTAAGCTTCCCGCCACAGGAAAGAATTTGAGACTTGTCTTTGAACCGTGTGAATTTTACGATAATACGGCGGTGCTTCTTTTCCTGGAATCGACCTAATCTATGGGCCCGTTCAATGTTGTTAGGATCAAGTGATACGTCCACCTTATCCCGGCAGAAAGAAATAATCTGGGCTTTGGACTGCTCCCAAGACTCGCCAGCTACGCCACGGATAATACCACAAACGAACAAGTTGCAGCGACGAAGTCTATTTTCTGAGTCGTCGCATTTTTCAATTAGCGCTTGCACTTCCGATGAAAGCTTGGAGATAACAGAACCGGCCTCAAGGTCGTGGATAGGAGGGCAAGCTTTATTTGTCTCTACGGTTAATTCTAACTTCTCGACGCGGGCGGCAAGGCGACCAAGTTATCCGTGTTTGACTGTGCAGCACGTATTAACGTGAGTTCACTCAAGATGGCATTCTGGGCCGTTTCAAGGCGGGAAATAGCACTGTAAATTGTCTCGAGGGTGGGAGCAAGGTTAGAGCTATTAGGACCGGGGTTTACTTCAATATCTCCAGATAATATAAGCAATAAGCACACAGCATGAGCATTAATAACAAAAGAACACAGTAGCTCGGAAAATGCAATACGCCAACGGTCAAGCATGTCGAGGGGGCACGACACCGCAAGCAAGAAGCGATCACTCGAACAACAGCAAGATGCGTGTGGCAAGTAACTAACCTACACGAAAAAGGGCATTTGCGTGACCGAGTTCTTTGCGGTGAGGTGCCCCAAACTGGCGTCCGGCGAAGGCGGTATTTGAAGATACGGGTTTGCCTCCTCACAGATTGTTCCTTGTGGCCTGGCGAGAGAGGGGTTGACGACCGTTTTTGGCGGTAGCAGCAAAACTGCGCAGTGGATGCTTTCGGCAACTTGAAATCTTTGTTGTAGCTCGTAGATGCCGTCCTCAATGAAGACACCGCTAGCGTCAGCGAAGGCTGAGGCCGCAGTGGCCCAAAGAAGGGCAGCCTGCACGAAAAAGGGCATTTGCGTGACCGAGTTCTTTGCGGTGAGGTGCCCCAAAGTCGCGTCCGGCGAAGGCGGTATTTGAAGATACGGGGTTGCCTCCTCACAGAATGTTCCTTGTGGCCACGCGAGAGAGGGGTTGACGACTGTTTTTGGCGGTAGCAGCAAAACTGCGCAGTGGATGCTTTCGGCAACTTGAAATCCTTGTTGTAGCTCGTAGATGCCGTCCTCGATGAAGACACCGCTAGCGTCAGCGAAGGCTGAGGCCGCAGTGGCCAAAGAAGGGCAGCCTGCACGAAAAAGGCATTTGCGTGACCGTGTTCTTTGCGGTGAGGTGCCCCCATTGCGGTGAGGTGCCCCCGGTGAGGTGCCCCCAACTTTTTCTTATAGTTTTTTTTTTCTTTGCAATGTGATGGCGTTCATTTTGCTGACGTATTTCCGTGACGGAAATGCGTCATGAACGACTTGGTGGACCCTGGCATAAACACTTTCGTGTTAATATTTACTCATCATACCAATATTTGTTTTTTCTTTTTACCAGACCTAATCTCATTACGGGCACTCGGTATGTACTGCGTCATAAGAATAAAGAAAACATGGAATTCAACATCTGCAAAAACTAAACATTGCTAAACTCTTCATGCCTACAGCGCAGTATGCAGACCGACAGGATAACATGACAGAAGGTAAACAGACGCAATATTCCCCAAGCTCTTTTTATTTCAAAGCTTTCTTAACTTCTGTGTAGTCATACGATTTGCTGACTTAGTGGTATCGGTGCATATAGTAGTATAACGATAATAGACGTAGCCGATAAAAAGTTAACACGCAGCGTATAGTGGAAAGAAAAACAATGGGCGCCACTTCAATATATCGTAATACAGCAAAGTGCATCAAACATCGAACACAAGTAGCCGACGTTGTAGTCGAGCCCCGCCACGGTGGTCTAGTGGTTATGGCGCTCGACTGCTGACCTGAAGGTCGTGGGATACCGGTCGCGGCGGCTGCATTTTCGATGGAGGCGAAAATTCTTGAGGCCCGTGTACTTAGATTTAGTTTCACGATAAAGGGACACTAAAGGCAAATATTAAGTCGACGTTGATTGTCGAAATAGCGGTCCAGAAACCTCGTAGTGCTACTTTTATGCCAAGGAAGTGCTTACTTTGAAATGAAATCACGTTTTAGTGGTCCGCATCGCGTTAGCGCACTTCAAATCACCCGCCTGAAATCCGACTTTCATACGTCACTGCTGCCGTGCCCAACGTTGCCCGCCTTTACTGCGCGGCCGCCGACACTAGTAGCAGCAGAGCGAAAGTAGCGGGACCCACAGCAGCAACAACGGCCATCGAAGCCATCGAAGCATGTCGCAATCGCCGCAATGGATGTGGACGGAGAACTTGACAACGAGACATTGGCTCGCGACGCTGGGCTCCAATTCAGCGACTTGAGCCCCGATGAACGCGGTATGCTGCTGAGGGCTCATAGTGCCGGTGTCGTTGCATGCGGCATTTTTTCGAACACACGAGGCAGTACGCGATCCCGAAACTACCACTGAGACGCGACCGCGTGAGCGAAGCAGGGCGCCGGGCGAATCACAGTTCGGCGAAAACGTAACCTTTAAACCACGCGCGCCGATCCACATGGCAACGCCACAGAGGTTCTTTATTTCTCCTGTGCGTTGTTGAACAATAAAAATTCGCAGCGTGCGCGTTAACTAAAAGCCGAATTCTTCTGTCTCTGTAGAAGTGTAAGTGTTAGCTAAAAGCCGACTTCTTCTGTCTCTCATTCCCATTAGCAGCCATTGTTTACCTCCAAGGTAGTGCCTGGTGAGATTTCTCCTGTGCGTGATTAAACAATAAAAATTTTGTTCAAACGCCGTTGATTGATGAAATAAACCAACGAAAGACGCCAGATGTTTTGTAAAAACAAAACGAAAGAACGCCAGATGTTTCTAAAGCAAAACGAAAAAGACGCCAGCTGCTTAACGAAAGACGCAAGGTGTTTTTCTAAAGCAATGGTTTTCTAAACAATGAAAATTCACAGCGTACATGTAAAATTAAAGTGAGCTGCAAGTCGTCATAACTCATCGAACCTTTAGTATAAACGCGCCCGATCTCACGTCGGTGATGATGTACTGGGAGAATTGACGGAAGATTCACGGTTTACCGATGAACCTCCGCAGCTTCGCCACCTCATCATTCCTCCGTGGATATGCTGTGATTTTTTCCATGAATCAAACGAAAACCAACAAACAGCATTTTATTACGTCCTTTGATGCACGGAAGGTTCTTTTTTTATTGCTGCTATATTTTGATTACTAGCGATTTATTGTAGGCAGACTCATACGTCATCAGGATCACTTCGAAAATGTCCCACTCGCGGCGCTCATCATGTGATACATTTAGCTTAATTTCTCGGTAAGTAGGGCACTGCTGTTGATAATATTGCTGTTTTAGAAGCTGTCATACATTGGGCTTTCCTCTGACATAAATTGTTACTTGCCTTTAGTGTCCTTTTAAAGCACCCCAGGAGGTAAAATCTTCCGGAGCCCTCCACAATGGCGTCCCTTATAATCATATCAAGGTATTGTAACGTTAAACCCCGGATATTTATTATTATTATCTTCTTATTATCTTATTATTATTATTATTATTATTATTATTATTATTATATTGTAGTCAAAAATAAGAAAGAAAAGTGCATTTGGGGTCACTTTATGCACAGGAATGAGAGCCGAATACCAGTCAGAGCCACAGAATTGATAGCAAGGGATTGGAAGTAGATCCGAGGAAGGCAGAGAGGTTGGTGATGAAATTAGGAAAAGAAAATGCGCGACGTTTGCACTAAGTTGCGCATAGCTTGGCACAGCGAAGCTGGTTGACCCTCAGCTCATCGTGCTGCAGCACGGGAATCACAACGCCGGCGGCGATTGGATCCAGCGTGCTTGGCCGAAGAAGCGGCAGCCAGGAGACGGCGATGGCTGGATCCGGAATAGGCGCAAAGCTTGCCACTCTGAATGTGTTGAAATCGCTGCACCTGATCCACGGTATCAAAAGCTGTGGCGTTTGCTATGGCTAAGGCTCGGCGGCGGCTGCTCTTTGGCGCGGCGGTAGCTTGGTGATTTTCAGCAGAGGTGGCGCCCAGGTGTGGCGGTTGATATGGCAACGACGCAGCAGGGGTTTTTTGTTAACGGACGTCTCGCTACCAGCTTTAACAACGTCGTTGTTCAAATAAAAAAATGCCTGGCCAAGAAATGGAAGACGTGACGGACACCTGCCAACCGGTATTCTATATACTACGTTGCGCTGGCTCCATGAGACGTCTGTGATACATAAACCTTATATGATAAAATGTACTGAGTGCTTTGGTCATCGATTCGAATATTACTCTGCAGTTCATCAGGCGATGAGTAAGTGCTGTACGTGCACATTTAACTTACCGACCTCGAATGCAGTTGTAAGGCATAAATCGAACGGCTCAGATCTATAGGTTAATGTTAGCAATTGTAGCCTGTAGTCTGCGTTTGTACATTTATACGCATGTGTTCTCTTTGGTATCAACACCCAAGAGGTGATTTTCTTTAGTAAATAGCAATGCTACTACGCTGAAGATTCCGGGATTGCTTTCTCCTAAATGTTGTTTAGTATGAGCAATCATGTATAACTCAAACCTTTCTACCAATTATACTTATGTGATTGGACCAACAACTAACTTTTGGCTAGGGAGTCTTGTAGGGTGTGAAAACAATTCTAGTTGCTTTTCTAGAAATAATCTTGAAGCTTCAATTTATATTTATACCTGATGCTATCTCTTCCGCAGCAAGAAATATTTTTAAGCGTATGAATTTATAGCTAAATTTCCTGCGCTTCAAGGTAAAGTAAGCTTCTTTTTGAGCTAGCTGCTTTTGTTCGTTCACACCACGTTTCTGTTACAAATCCTTCAACATCTGTTCAATGATTCGTATCACGAACATTTTCTTTTTTCCCGTTCCATCCCGCTCATGGAGACTATTGCCCAAACAGGGATCCTCTGTATATCTTCATGTTGTGTTCCGTCGCATGCCTCACTTCACCTCCTTTCTGACTCGGCGGTTAACGTTCTTTCCTGCCGTAATGCTTCCACTCCTTGCCGGCCATATCGCTTCCTCGGGAAATTGTAAGGCCCCGCCTAATGAGCGACATAATACAATAACCTTTAGATCGGTCCTTAATGAAAGAGAAGGAATTAAGTTGCCCTGTTACAATACGGATAGGATGAGGGCTTTAACTTCACGTTACGTTGCTCAAACGTACTTTCCAGTTCTTGAAAACGGTGATATGCAAGACAAAAAGAAAAAAATTACACCACTTCCCGCTAAAGGGGACCATGAGGCGATGCGAAGCCGGAGCACTTGCACCTTCGCGTTCCGTTGGCGTTCGTTGGGCATGCTACCGATCTCGCGTCGTGGAAACGCGAAGAGGAACGCTGCGCGCGTCTTGTCTTCCCTCTAGCCTGGCCGTTAATTCTCACTGTGCGAGCGGGGAACGCGGTCGACAGGCGTGCGAGAGGGGGGCAGCGTAGGAGAGGAGAGAGAGGGGGAGGGGACGCACATGCGCTGGTGCTCATCACGGCGTTGCGCAGGAGAGAATTTCGGCATGTCTAGCCCGCGTTTCAGAGGAAGTGTGGAGAGGGTAAGGGGAGAGGGGTATAGGAGAGGGGGAGGGGAGGGAACGTGGAGAGGGGGGAAGGGAGAGGGGAGTAGGAATGATGAGGGGGAATGGAGAGGAGGTGAGTGTAGAGGGTATGCGCATGCGCAGTAAGGGTGGTCACGCCGCACACCACCACCACCACCGGATTGAACTCCGACATAAGATACTTCGCATCTAAAGAATATTCTGGTGGGGAAGCTGGTGTTTAGATTATGAGTGATATGTCAGGCAAGGTAAAAATTGGAGGAAGGAAGAAGGGCCAAGCCATGAGCACACGTATATTTTAAGCTCATATACTGCTCATTTCTTATATAAACATAATTCCGAATTTCGCGCTGTTTCTGTAGCTTCGTTTTTAAATTCGAGCAGGAAATAACTTTATTCCGAGTCCTGCGAGTTGGTGGGGTGGGCCGATGGCCCCGCCTAGGAGACGGCCAGGAATCCTTGAACCCTGGCGGCTTCCTCGGCCCGCTGGACGGCCCAGAGCTGATCCTCGAGGGCGAAGCTGAGTAGCGCGGCTTCCAAGCGTGCGTGATGGCTGTCACTAGAGGCCGCGTTCTCGGTATTGTGACTAATCCCTCGGCATTCCCACAACATATGCTCCAGAGTGGCTCTGGATTCACAATGTTTACATTAGTCTGTTTCGTATATATCCGGATATATGATGTGCGAGAGCGCGGGATTCGGATACGTCCTAGTTTGTAACCGCCACCATTCGACAGACTGCTTTTTTGTAAATTTTGGGTGAGGTGGCGGAAATATGCCCCTTTGTAACCTGTAATGTTCTGTGATGTCGTTGTATCTGGTCATTCGGTCTTCCCATTCCCATTCGTCTACCGCGCCGTCACGTCCGGAGGGTGCTGCGGCGGCACTTCAGATCGCAGCTCGGTCCGTAAGCCCTCGAGCCGCGTCGTGACCGCCCCGTTGTTGCTGTCCTCCGCGAGAGCGTGAGCGGGTGTCCATGTAATGAATATATCTCTTTTGCACGCTTGACCTCCTACAAGCAGAATGCGTAGTGCCTCCGGGGAGACGCGGCCGTTGGCGAAGTTCCTTACAGCCGTCTGAGAGTCGCTGACTATCACAGATGCGTTTGTCTGAGCTACCGCGAACGCTATGGCTACCTCTTCCGCTGTCTCGTTACTTGTGGTGCGCATCGTCGCACACGTCTTACGGCGTTTGTCGCTATCGAGTACGGCTGCCGTAAACCCCCGTCTGCGCTTGTATCGAACAGCGTCTACGAATACTGCGTCCTTGTCATTGCCGAACTTCTTCTGTATTTCCTTTGCTATTTTCTCTCGTCGGTTCGTATTGTGTTCTGGGTGCATGTTCTTTGGTATGGGGCGTATTATCACTGTTTCCCTCGCCTCTCTTGGGATATCCACCTTGACGCCGTGTTGTGTGTGATAGCCTATGCCTAGGCGCTCTAGGATATGTCTTCCTGCTCGTGTCTTATAGAGACGTTCATACTGTGCCGTACGATGCGCTTCAATGAGCTCGTCTATCGTATTGTGCAGGCCTAATTGTAGCAACTTGTCCGTGCTTGTGCTAATAGGCAGCCCTATGGCTAGTTTGAATATTTTCCGAATGAGGCATTGTAGTTTGATCTTCTCCGCGACCTGCCATTTCAAGTACGGTGCTATGTATACTATTCTGCTTATGACGAAGGCCTGCGTTAACCTGATCGTGTTTTTCTCTCTCATACCGCTGTGCTCATTTCCTATTCTTGTGATGAGCCTCATTATTTGAGCTACAGTTGCCTCCAGTCTTCTGAGGGTTTCACCATTGTTTCCCTTGGCTTCGATGAGAAGCCCGAGTACACTGATGCTGTCGACCTTTGGTATAGTATTGCCATCGGCCGTTTTAATCTGTATTTCCTCTCTGTGGCCGAGATCTCCCTGTAGTTGCCTGGTTTGCGTCCTCTGGGAGTCGGTCTGTACAACAACAGCTCCGATTTTTCTGCCGAGTAGACTAGCCCTGTCCCCTCTAGATACCGTTCGACCGTTTCGACGGCTGTTTGAAGGGTTTCCTCTATTTGCCCGTCACTCCCGCTTCTCACCCATGGGGTGACGACGTCTGCGTATATTGTATGACTGAGTCCCTCGATTTCTTGGAGCTTGGCCGGCAGTCCGATTAGGGCCAGATTCATAAGCGTGCGCAGGGTTCCCCTTCAGGGGGGGCGAAGGTTCGTCGCAGCGCCCCCCTCCCTATTATGTCAATGTATGCGGCTGCCTTTGCGCCCCTCTTCTCGCCTCCCCCTACAATGTATAGGGCTGACTTTGCGCCCCCCCTTCTCGCCCCCTTGGCCCCCTCCTGCGCACGCCTATGGCCAGATTGAATAGCATTGGTGATAATACCGAACCTTGCGGTGTACCTGCGCTGCCCATGTCAATGTCCTCCGAAACTACGTCCCCTACCGTGATCTTTGCCTTCCTTCCCGTTAGGAAATTGCGTACGTAGTCGTACGTCCGTTTTCCCAGTCCTAGATCTCG
Organism: Rhipicephalus sanguineus; assembly: GCF_013339695.2. Taxonomy (NCBI): domain Eukaryota; kingdom Metazoa; phylum Arthropoda; class Arachnida; order Ixodida; family Ixodidae; genus Rhipicephalus; species Rhipicephalus sanguineus. The sequence goes on from NC_051179.1 coordinate 117,411,587, forward strand.
TACTCTCTCTAGTATCGTTGCATGTGTTACGCTGTCGAAGGCCTTCTTTAGGTCCAACCCAAGAATGGCCTTTGTCGATCTTCCAGAATCTTCAATAATCTGATGTTTTAGCTGTAACATCGCATCCTGCGTTGAGAGGTTTCTCCTGAATCCTAGCATTGTGTGTGGGAGCGTGTCCCGGTCTTCGAGGTAGGTGGTTATTCTCGCCAGAACCACGTGCTCCATGAGTTTCCTCACTCAAGATGTGAGAGATATGGGTCTTAAGTTCTCAATCTGCAGTCTCTTGCCCGGCTTGGGTATTAGCACGCTTTGAGCCGTCTTCCATTGCTGCGGAATCTGCCCTGCCTCCCAGCATTCGCTAAGATATTCTGTTAACTTAGTTATGGACTCACCGTCCAAGTTCCTGAGCGTTTTGTTCGTTATCCCCTCTAGCCCAGGTGCCGATTTAGTATTGAGTTTTTGCAGGGCTGCCCTGACTTCTGCCTCACTGATTTCGTTGTCTAAATCGTCATTTGCCTGCCCTGTGTAGTCAAGGTGTGTGACGGGAATCGTTTGCGAGATGTATCTTTTCTCGATTTCTTTGAGCAAGTCCTGCGCGGTTCCTTGGTACGCTTTTATTGGCCGATTTATATGGTGCCTTTGTGCTGACTTAGTCTCGTCCGGGTTTAACAAATATCTAAGGATGTTCCACGTTTTTGCCATTGCTATCTGACTGTCCATGTCGTAGCATTTTTCCCCCCATTGTTGTCTGCATAGCTGTTGGGCATACTGCCTGTATCTCTGTTCAATTTAGCTATCCTTCTACGAAGAGTCCGGTTGTGTCTTAGCTTCTTCCACCTCCGCTGTAACCCTACCTTAGCTTCCCACATGTGTAGAAGCTTACTGTCTACATTTTGTAGCTGCGCTTCCGGTGGGACCGTTTGCGTAGCTGCCGTCACATCTCGCTTTAATTTTTCGGTCCATTCCTCAATACCCTGTGTCGGTTCGGTGCCCTGCTCTCTTATTTTTCTGATTTGGTCCCAGTCCACAATTTTAAGTTGTCTGCCTATTTTCTTGCGCGGTCCTGCCCTCACCGTTATTTCAAGTATATTGTGATCGCTTCCCAAGTCGTGGTGCGTATTTGTCCACTGCGTGTCCATTACGTTCTTGGTGAATGTCAAATCTGGCGTAGTATCCGCGCAAACACTGGTACCCGTTCTCGTAGGCACCGATGGGTCGGTCACACGCGTCAGGCCTTCCTGTTGCGCATCCAGCCAGAGGTTCCTGCCTTTCTGGGTTTCGATTCTGTAGCCCCATGCGCCGTGCTGGGCGTTGAAATCGCCTCCGATCACTACCACTCGGTTGCCCGTTATGGCGAGGGTTTTTCGAAACTGCGTGCGAAATTTATGTTGTCTGCATTTGGACTGCTGTAAATATTTTATATAAAAAGACTGTTCTCCGTTTCCACATGGGTATGAGTTCGAGGAGAATATGATCTATCGCCTTAACCGCCGTGTTGTGTTGCACGACCGTGTGATTTCGCTTAAGCAACGTCGTTAGCACCTTTGTGTCCCCATTGGCACTACCAAATGACTTTTATCCTGATAATTTTGCCAGCCCGTGCGTTTCCTGCACCATTATAATATCCGGGCTATCTGTGTCTTTAAGGTGCTGTTGCAAAATGTATCGTTTTCGATCGTATCCTCTACAATTCCATTGCCAAATGGTGTATCTATTTCGTCTGTCCATGGCGGCGTTACAGGTTTTCCGATGCCTCCTAGTGTACGGCTTGATAGATGTCTTAACTGGTCCTCCCCCACTTGTCTGCGGACCCCATATTGCTAGTTTCGCATGGAAATCAACCATCATTTGTTGCATTTGCTGCAATATTGTCTTGCCTAGCGCCTCTATCTTTGCCTCAAATCTCACTTCTTGCTGTTCGAGTTAAGTATGAAATGTAGTTTCGATCTGTTCGATTTTGGCTTCGACGTTTTTGCAAATTCCTCCTGCCCTTCTTGGAGCGTCTTCGCTGGCTTCGGTTTCTTCACTCCGGTTTTAATCGGCGCATTCTCGGTTTTACGTTTAACCGGCACTGCTGCCTCGTCTTTCATCGCTGCGTCTTTTTCCTCCGCTACAACTCGCGAGGTTTCCTCGTTGCGGGTAACTCTGCCGCTTTTCAAAAGCTCGTTCTCTGTCCTGAGTTTTCGAATTTCTTCCATAAATGCAACATTGCTCTGCGTGATGTGCGCCAATTCGTTCTCTAGCGCCTTAACTCTGTTTTGAAGAGCAGCCTCTGCCTCCGCGCGCCCCAGAAGCCGCGTCCGCCCAGCTCACCTTGAAGGGTCCCGCGGTGCCGTTGATGCTGCTCGTTCCTTTTGGGCTCTGGGATCCTGCTCCCTCCTGTGTTCGGGGAGATTCGGTAGTGCTGGTTTTGGGTCTTGACATCGACAGTGGACCTCGATCTGGACTCGAACCTGATCTTGTTTTGTTATTGCACGTCGAGCGGCATTTTTCCCTTGCTTGGTGCTTGGGGAAGGCATCTGGTCCGGATCCGTCCCTTGCCTGGTGTTCCGCTTGTTGTCTCCAGTCATGCTGACCTTGCCTGTACAGTGCTTCCGCTTCCTTTTCGTAATACATCGCTTCTTCTTCCTCTCGTCGTGCTCGCTCCCATCGGCGCCTCTTTACCAGATACGGTATCTTGTATCTGGCCTTGCCCCGGCGATCCGCCGTAGGGTGGTCTTTGCCGCAGAGCTGGCACTTCGCTTAACACTCGTGGTCCTGCGACGGGTTCTCTGTCCCACAGCCTCTGCACATCGTGCTGTTCGGTTTCGGGCAGACACCGGCTCTATGACTGAGGTGTCCACACTGGTAGCACACGTCGATGTTCTTTCGGTATAGTGCGCACTGACCAGTGCCCTTCAATATCTCACGTAATTTGGGACGTGATGCCCGTCGAAAAGGATGATAACGTTCGTGGTGTTTCCCATTCGCTTGGCCTTGAGGACCGTCGGATTCCTTGGTGTTACTAGCATCTCCACTATTTCTCTTGGAGACACTTCGTGCGTTACTCCTCGTATCACTCCCTTAGATCACTCCCTTATCCCGTATCACTCCCTTACGTCCTCTCCTTCCACGCTCATCGCTGCAATCCTGTGGCACTAACCCGAGAAGAGGCGACCTTGAGGGGGCTCAAGCCGCTAGCCTCGTTAGGTTAGCCCTAGCACACAACGCACAGCAGCGGGAGGCAACGGCGTCGTGCGTTCTGTGGCGTTACAGAAAAGTGGTCGATGTGCCGAAAATAAACCGTCCACCGACTTGAGAGTGGTATCACGGCGTTCCGTGGAACTTCCACTTTCTTCACGATAATAAGGCGTCCGTGTATTCTTCGATTTCACGCCGAGAATCACTCAAAATCTGTGGAGCCTACGCGACACCCGTGTCTGCACTCCGTGGCCCCCTGGCGTCTCCTTTAAATTCGAAGCATTTATTAGCGAACCAAAGGCACTTTGAGCGTTTCTATCTATGTATCTATCTATCTAGCCGCCTACGTTTGGGTGGTCTCGTAATCGCCTCCTTAACTTGGTCTAGACCAAAATTGGCATGGGAAGGTAAGAGGGTTTCACGAACATGACTGGGTGATCATGGCATGTATGATGCGAAAATCCTGTCGCGTACGTCGTCAAACCCTTTCCTTCACACACGTGTGGCGCGCGCCCGTATACGCCTTGTGCACCGCCTACAGAGGCGCCACTGATAGCCACCTAGCGGGCGCCGCCGACAGTACGTGCGGGAAGCCGAGCAGACGACAGCGCTTTGCACAGCTTTGCTGTGAGGAGATGAATGAAGTTCACGGCTGCTATCTCCCCTTCGTGCGGTTGCCAGACAACTAATTCTGCACTAGCAGCTGCAGAAAAGGCGTGGGCCTCTACGAAAGTGGACTTGTGCGCGATGTTTGTCACGAACGAGCGCTTAACTAAGCGCACGTCGCCGATTTCGAACCACAGCATGAAAGCCTGGCGCTGACGGTTCGTGCGCGACAGAGCGCGCGCATCGAAAAAAACAAGTATAAAAAGGCGCCGGGAGCGCGCACGCGCACCTCTTACCCTCCCCGCAGAAGACGCCAGCGACACAGCCAACGAACGCGAAAGATCGGGATATTCGAGAAAGCAAAGCCGAGCCAGCGGCGCCGTCTGATTCCGCAGACGAATCGGTGGGTGAGAGGATCTCGCCCTTTCTCTAGCTTTCGCTGTGCTACGCACAGACGAATCATACGCACCTTCCCGAACCCAGGTGCGAGCCGATACAGGCAATGCAAGCGCAGCAAGCGCGCGGTGGCAGAGTCAGTCAGTGAGGAGTTAGTCGGCGAGGAAGTTATGTCGTTCTAGTGATAGAAGCATTCGCTCGACCGCAGAAGACGTGTTGTTTGATGATCTAGTGCTGTGAGTTAAGTATCGAGAGATGACAGTGACAAGTTTTGAAGAGGGTCGCCGAAAAGACATGTGATGACCGACTGTGGAGGAGAACGAACGTCCGCGTGGAGTGAATCGTCGTGCCGGTGAATATCAAAGGTGCGTCGCGCAGACCAGCGTAACAAGATCCAGCTATGAGGCGCAGCTCGTGGTGAACATCCGCTTTGTTTTGTTTACAAAGGTGACGCCTCAGTCACTTCTTGTTCTTTCTGAAGTCAACCATTGCTGCATTATTGTTTCTGTAAATAATAAATATAGAACTTAGCTTGTAATAGCGCGGTACATGTACCGCTCTAGTACAAGCTAAGTTCATGGATGACCAACTCGCCCGAACTACAACACTTCTGAAATATAGAACGTTTGAGCGAAGTGCCCTGCACGGCGGTCGAACCGAACCAACGCATACTCAGGCTGATAACTTTGGTCGTCTACCAGTGTCAACATGATCGAGTGCATCCAGCGAGCACCGATATGACAGAACGAAAGCATTAGAACAAGAAGCGACGTGTTAACCCGCACAATGACGAAGCGGCTCGTCTTTGCCAATGAACGGCGGCGATCCATTGCTTCCGTCGCTCTTGATCAGGAGGCCTTGCGGTAAGTGAGTAAAACGGTGTTCCGGGCGCGTTTTTGTAGGCGTTTGAGCACTCCACTCCACAGCAATTGTTATTCGACATCCCTTGAAACTTCGGCCACCACACATATGACGAACGTTGCTTATTTCACTACGGAAACGTGAACAACGCGGAAACACACGTACAACGACGTAGGAAACCACGGCGGCCGTCTGCTTGCTTTCCCGAGAGCAATGATTGAGTTCGCCGCCTATGGCGCTTCCGTCGGCGCGCACTAGGCGTATACCACGGGCCGCGGTATGCGGGTATGCGCCACAGGTGATTGACAGTTTATACCTACCGAAAACGGCGAGAACAGACATTGATAATTTAAATGCGAGAGCGTTAAGAAATACCGCCATAGGCAGTGTTGAACCGACGAATGCAAAGAATAAAAATCAGGATCCCAGCAGGAATCAAACCGAGGCATTCTGCGTGGCAGTCAGGTATTCTACCACAGAGCCACGCCAGGTCTTGATACTGCTTTTGAAAAGGGCCCCATGGAGGCGTAATGTCGGTGCAACGTAAATTTTGGTTGGAGTACTAGCCAGACAATTTTATAACTAGACAATAAACACTACATGTGAACTCCTGTGATACAGGCGTCATGTCGGGTTAACTTATATTGTGGTTTCATTGTTGATTCCACTTTTAGAATAGTCTAATAAACATTACATTTGTATTCCTATGATTCAGCAAGCTATATCCAAGCGTTGCTCGACCCTGGAGGAATACGCTAACGGAAGTTACGCATGATATTCACATCATCGCACCGTAAACTCCACTTCGCTTCGATAACACTGACGTCTGTGATCTAACGTGAGTGCAGACGTTACGTCAGACCATAAGTTACCCGGGAAATGCCAGTGTAGTCGACGTGCCTGGTAAGCCCAAGATGTGCACAAAATTACTCCATTTGCAAAAACAGCTGGAATTCACCTCGTAACGCTTGGCTCAAGGCCAAAAAATGCAGCATGGACAGCTACTCGCTGAATGGCTCGCATGAAACCGATTCCCACAAAACGTGGGATCTGCCGAAAATTTTCCTTACGATTTTAATCTTTTCCTATGCATCCTTGATGGCGATAAACGGTCTGTGCGCCTTTTGGCATCGAACGCCAATGGTAAAATCACAAGTTAGGAACTAATTGACTTAATGGGTTGGCCTTCTTTCGAAATGAACGGAGCGCAGGAGAAAATTAGTTTTGAAGAAACTCTTTTGAAGTTCGTCTCTGATTTTCTGAAAATATTGTTATCGTCGGCAGCAATAATTGCCGCTGTGTTTTCCTTTATCTACACAACGAATTGATCGCTCAAACTTTTTGTCTACATTATTAGCTTGTAATGAACGTATTGATGCACTTTTATGTCCTGGACAATCGACAAAAGATACAAAAGGGAGCCGAGGCCTTTGTCTGGCATTCAGCCCGTAGCCCCGACTTCCTCCTTTGTTTGAAAGGAAAATAAAACTTCACTTCTAAAAAGTTCTACTTGCCAAAGCTGAAAAGTCATGACGACGTTGTTCTGGCCCTGCCGTGTCGAAGACTAGTACGCACTCTTGTTCGGTGGAGTGTTTGCGAGCTGGCGGATTTTTGGCCGTTGGCAAGACCTCAAGCAGCGCACGGGGAAGAGCGAACCTTCGTCGCAAAGGAGCGTTCAGGAAGTGAGCAGTTCGAGTGGCCTGCACTTCAATCACGGTGGGGTAATCAGGCAGCGATCTGGTGGCATACTCATACAGCAAAAGTCACAGGAAGGCAGATTGCACGTACCCTTGGTTATCCAGCGGCTTTCATTTTTAATCAAACCACTAAGAGAAAACTGATAAAGCTGGCGAGAGAAATACAATGCACATTGTTATGGCACGCGCTCATTGATATGCAGGCTTAAAGGTCTTGTTCAAATAGCCCCTCACTATCTTCTGAAAATACAAAAAAAAAAACGAGCGCGTTATTCTCTCCTGGCAATGCTCGTCTTTCTTGCACACTTCGTAACGCAAGAACAGGGGTTCACGTGGCGTCATTACGGTACATGCTCTCAAGTGGTCCATATGCGCAAAATATCAGTTGAGAATTGTTCCTTACGCTGCTTTGCCATACAGCCGCCCACCCGTTCTTCGTTGTCTCGCATGACCATCGTGCGCGATCAACCCATTTCAATTATTTTGGCGTGGTGTGGTGACTGCGCAAGCGAAGATAGCGTGCAGCCGACAGGCGCGAAACCCTGGCAGGCTCCACGCCATGGCGTATCTACCGGTAAGGGGGGGGGGCGCTGGCGCCCGCCAGGAAATGTTCGGGGGCGGACACTTTCGACAGTGGTGACTGTCGGCTGCACCACTGAGAAACCAATAACAGAGGGGAACTTTTCTTTCAACGAAGCAACTTCGTAATTACATAGTAGAATTTTGTCCTACGCTTCCGCTGTGAAGGTTGTCCTCCGTGCCTCACGACCACACACTGTAGGGTGCTGGCCACCTATGCGACGCTTTCGCGTCTTGCGCTCCAGCATTGCAGAGGAAACTATCATAGAGAAGAGGCTGTATAACGTACGAACACTCTGTCATGCTTTTATTCTGCTCCGACTTGCCTGAAATTTGGATCATCGATGATGCAAATACGCGCGGGACCAGTAAACGTTTTAGGGACCGTTGAAACGCTCCTCGTGTTTCAGGAAATTCATGTTCTTTCATCGAAAAGGAACAGCAACAGCGCTACTTTAATTCCAACCTGCTATGAGTCGATGAGTGCGCAGAAGTGCTGAGTGTTTTAGTTAGGCTGAACTGGGAGAGCTGGAAACAGTTTCCGCTTTAGTCTCAGATTTACTGGCTTGGATTTGCTTATTATGTGGTAGCTTGAAGCGATCGCGGTGGCTTGCAATAAGGCGGCAAATGAGCCAGTAGACTCGAGCCCATTGGGAAGCCCGGATTTCAAGCTTGCCCTGCAACTTGGCCTGCCAGACCAGGGAAATGTTCAAGGTCCACGTTTTCTGCACTAAGGAGACTGAATTGACAGCCGGGCTACTTCGTCTCGTTTCTTGTTGTTCAAAAGTGAGTTTTAGTGCGCAAAATACGAGACAACTCGAACGGCAAGGAAGCGCACGCGCGCAGCGCTCTTTATTTCTCTCTCTCCCTCTCTCTCAGCAGCGAGCAATTCACAGTGTCGTATACGCGCACAAATAGTTCAACATCGTTACGCTACAAGTGAGAATATCCATTATACTCATATTAATCCATCTTGGCAGCTGCTATAAGTAGTACATTCAGAATGAGACTCTGTCCGGCTATTGCAAAAAGTGTAGGCTATTGTCCGGCTATTGCAAAAAGCATAGTAATGTGCTGCTTAGTGCGCCAAGGCCATTTTAACTCCGCGAGATTTCACAAATATTTGACGTTGCGTCACAAGCAGGCGATTTCACGGTACACCGAAACTTTTTCACGAATGATGAAGAACCGATGGCCAAAAATATGCCGCAGTGAAAATAGGGAATTTTCTTATTTTTGACATATCATGCATAAACTTGTCTCTATAAGATGGGTCAGTTTCGCGTCATTTGTGGCATCACATTTCGAGTAGCTGCTGTGCGCATAACTTTTAGTGAATCATAGACAGCTAACGACCAATGCTGAAAGAAACAATGCCAGGTTTTTTAACGTCATAATCACCCACATTATTTCAAATAAAATTTGTGCTTAAATCGTGTGCACAGGCGTATTTTGGAGGAGCCCGAGTGCCCTCCAAGCAGTGATGGAAATACAAATACAGTAAGTATTGTTGCGACTCGGGTAGCGTAGCCGGTGGGACCACGAGTGGGTGTCGTGTCCGGAGCACTCGTCACGACGAGTTAAAGAAATACTTTATATACACGTATTTACATCGTTCAGGCGCCGGTGCTCTTCGGTGCGCCGGATTAAATTGGAAGATTGGCGTCCGCCCACAGTTTCTCCACTCCACGCGGTGGCCAGGATTCCACCAATCCTGAAGCCCTGGCAGGAGCCTAATGAAGAGCGTGTCTGTGCCTAAAAAGGTCAATGGCCAGTTGACGACGGTTGGTGAATGACACCTCGGATGACCCTTTTTGGGGAATCGTCAGCTTTTGAAGACGCACCTGGACAGAAAAGGGTCAGACAGGTGATAAGATCTGCACGGCGTCGAAGAGTCGACACCGCAGTTGCGCAGAGCTCCATTGTTTGTCCCCTCCATCCCGCTTATAAATGTCTCAGTCTCTGAGAAGCACGAGGGAACGACGACAGGCGTCGGTTGTCGGGGCCAGCAGGGCAAAGACTCCGCGATTCCCAGTATCCTTCACTGTTCGAAGGTCAGTGACACTGTGGCATTTGTGCCGAGAAACAATAGCACCCCGCCGTCACATGATACATCGGGAGGTAGAGTTGTTCCAAGCAGCTCCGCTGAATTGATGTCCACGATGTTCCGGCCAGGGCACTTGCTCTCCCGAAGGGCTTTGTTGGACTGGAAGGCTTCTCCAAGAAGAGACCTCTGCGCACGACTTCAATGAAAATGAGTGGCAAGCTCCAAGTAACGACCCTTGTTAGCCGCACAAAATGCGACAAGCGCCACGTGTACAGCACTCTCATTGCCAGACCCCAGATTCCACAAAACGTTCATCTGATGGCCGATATCTAAAGAGCGTAAGCCCAAAAAACAACGTGCACAATAATCTGGACAAGTACCCACTGTCGTACGACGATTTATTATCAGACAGCGACGTCTTAAACAGCCGAGATAGCACCGGCAGACCACGAAGGTAGATCGCGCGCACAGCAACAACAGACGCGGAAGCTCTTCTTTCTCTTTCTCACTACACCACTAACACTTTTACGCAGAATAACATTTAGATCCAAGCGAACATTATAATAAAGTTAAAGAAGCAAACTGCAGAGCTTCCATCAATGAGGAAGTCGGTGAGAAGTTTCTATACGCCCTGCACTGTAACACAACTGCATACAATACTCTACACCATCATTATATAAAGTCAGAAAATATATTATTCAATTGCAACCGTATTTCGCGCCTCCCCTCCATTTAGAACGCATGACTTAAGTCGTCTTCGTTCATGTGAAGGACATCTCTCTTATTGGCCGCGAGATCGAACAGTCGGCACACAGAGGCGAACGGACGAAACCCAGAAGTGTGGATGCCGGTCAGCCCTGGCCGCTTCAGCAGCATTGTATGTGGTGTTTGTATTTCGCAAGCTTACGATGGAAGTTGACGACTACTGTTTGGTCGACGGGGAGTAACTTGTCAAAATTTTACTCTTTGCTTTTTGCACAGGAATTTCATAACTTGAATCGGTGTATTTCGTAAATGCATCGATGCGAAAATCATTTGCTTGCTGCGACCACCCAATATGCGCTTGCCGCCCTTAACGTGTTGTGAGGCTAATATGCGTTCTCTTTTTCGTTGCCAGTGCCCTTGCCTTTGAGCGCCATCCCTAACCATGTTGGAGATGGTCTCAGGTGTCTCGTTGAAGGCGATGAGGTCCTTGCAGCGGCCCACATTATTGAATGTAGTGCCATCGCGTCCACATGCTGTTCTGACGGTCCAGTGCACATTATTGCATTCGTGCTGCAGTCGTCCGGGCTTACGAAGGAGCCACATCGAGTCGACCTGAAGTTGGCCGGCGACGCGGACCTACCAGAACTGTACTGCAGATGTCCTGCAAGGAAGTAGTGCCAGTGTCATACGGCCACTTTTATCGCGATCAGGGCCGATGCGGATCAGGTTCTCTACACCGTCACTCTTAACAGCGATCAGGCCCAATCGGAATCCCGACGTTAACGGTCTCCGTATCTCGGTCTGCTTGACGTCTGTGCCAAGCTCGATACAGATAACATTGGACCTTGCAGCAGCGACCACTGTTGACCTATATTGAGAAATCCTATCCGTATATTCCCTGATCGCAATCAAAAGTGCCCGTATTATCCTCAAGTTGTTTAGATGTAGTTCGTAACGGCACGCATCGCGATTTGTTTGCACCATGCTAAGCTGACTTTCCGATTCAGGCTCTGCTAACCGCTTATTTCAGATTGTTTAGACGAAAGCCTTAGATGCCTCATCAAACTCGAAAATTGGCCGTCGGCGGCGTCAACACGAGTTATGCGAAAAATCATCATCACATGACGACGTCCGCACATGACGTCGCAGATTAGCTGAGAAAAGCGTCAGCTTGGAGAGGACCCCAACAAAACGGGAGGTCTTGTTTGACAAGGTCAGTGAGTGGGCGTGCGAGTGCCGTGAAGTTTTTCACGAAACGGCGAAAGTACGAGCACAGGCCCACAAAACTGCGAACATCATGGACAGAGCGAGGAACGGGGAAGTTCGTTACAGCGCGGACTTTGGCCGGGTCTGGTCGTACACCGGAAGCGTCAACGAGATGGCCCAACACAGTAATTTGACGAAGACCGAAGTGGCACTCCAAGGAATTGAGCTGGAGGCCAGCTTGTTGGAATATTGATAGAATGGTCGAAAGGTGTTCAAGGTGTGTTGCGAAGGTGGCTGAGAAGATGATCACGTCGTCCAACTAACACAAGCACGTCGACCATTTAAATCCTTGAAGCAGCGTGTCCATCATTCTCTCGAAGGTGGCTGGAGCGTTGCAAAGACCGAAGGGCATGACCTTGAATTGGTAAAGGCCGTCAGGGGTAACGAAGGCGGTCTTCTCACGATTCATGTCGTCTACAGCAATTTGCCAGTAGCCAGAACGGAGGTCGAGAGATGAAAAGAAGGTGGCGCCATGGAGACAGTCGAGTGCGTCGTCAATACGCGGAAGAGGATACACGTCTTTCTTGGTAATTTTGTTGAGGTGCCGATAATCAATGCAGAAACGCCAGGAGCTGTCTTTCTTCTTTTCTAATACCATGGGGGAGACCCAAGAGCTAGACGATGGCTCGATTATGCCTTTCGCTAGCATTTTGGCCACTTCTTTTTGAATCACTGCTCGCTCTGATGCAGACACGCGGTAAGGCCGACGGTGGATGGGCGCAGAGTCACCGGCGTTAATTCAGTGAGTGACAATCTTAGTCTGGCCCAAGGGATGATCATGGATATCGAAAATGTCGCTATAGGAGGCCAAAACCTTGGAGACAGGGTCGGCCTGATCAGGAGAAAAGTCTGATCCAATCATGTTCCGAAAAATGGCGGCGTCAGAACCGGGTAAACGTGAGACTTCAGCTTGGTCCGGAGCAGTTACGGCGACAACGTTGATGTCATCGTCGATTATAGCTGTCGGTTGGGCGAGCGACATCTGGTAGTGCAGCACGTGGGGGATGAGGCCAAAATTGAGGAGCGGAAGGAAGACGGAGTTATCCACTATGGTGGCGATGTTATGCGGCACAGTAATATTGCGCGTAAGTCGTGCGTCAGTTATAGGTGTAACGATGTAGCCGCCGTCGGGAACTGGAGGGGTCGATGACAAACAGACGTACGTCACCGCTCGAGGTGGCAGGCGAACAAAAGTGGTTGGGCTCAAGCGGCTGACGGGCTTTTCACAGTTATCGGCGAGAAGAGGAAGACCGACGCTGAGTGTACCAGAAGAACAGTCAATTATGGCCGAGTGTGCCGAAAGGAAATCAAGGCCAAGTATGAGGTCATGAGGGCAACGAGCTAGAACGGCGAAAAGGACGACGGTGTGACGACCGGCAATGCTGACACAAGCAGTGCACATTCCGATTACTTCTACAGTACGGCCATCAGCAACACGTATTGCGTGTGTCGTGGACGGCGTCATAATCTTCTCCAAACGGCGGCGTAGAGGTGCGCTCATAATAGACAGGTGCGCGCCTGTGTCAACGAGGGCGGTCACAGGAACATTGTCGACTTTTACTTCAAGCAGGCTGTGGTGTGTGGGCAGCGCACCTCCATCACAAAGATATTACATAAAATAACACGAGACGGGACTATTTACAAGTGTATTTGCACTGATGTGCACAGCATCGATCAAGATGGAGGACAGCACCCACAGCAGACCGACAGGCCAGTCCTCGTTGTCGTCTTCTGTATGCAGAATGTCTGGCTCTTGATGGGCTAGCTACGTAGCATTACCCCCGGCGGTAAAAGCGCCGTCACGGTGCACTTTAAACTCTTCGCTATAATGTATATATATATATATATATATATATATATATATATATATATATATATATATATATATATATATATATATATATATATATATATATATATATATTGTAGCGAAGCGTTCGGACTCGGTAGTGGGTCGTCCTCTCGAGCACCTTCTACTGGGTCGCACTCTTCGGCTTTTTCGTAGAGAACGCAGCTCGTGCTGAGAGTCGGCCCCGCCTTGTCTGTTGCTGTCGAGTATCGTCGCCGAGTGCCGCTAATAAACCTCTTTATAATTTGGTGGAGAGTGCTGGGCCTTCACAACAACTTCGGCCCTCATTCAATGCCCCTGACTCTTCGATCCCGTACTCTGCCGCCTACCATGCCTCGAGACGCCTCCCAGCAAACGCCCCCGCCTGCACCGACCTCATGTCCAGGTGTCCCTCGTATTCGCGACCCTCCAGTCTTCACTGGCGCCGATGGTACCGTCGTGAAGGACTGACTCGCGAATTACGAGCGCGTGAGTGTCCCCAATAATTGGGACGAGGCAGGAAAATTGACTAACCTGGTTTTCTACGTCGCGGGTGTGGCGGGCCTGTGGTAAAACAACCACGCATCCGATTTTACGACGTGGTCCGACTTCAAGACCGCCATTATCAACGTTTGCGGCCGCCCTGCCGTTCGTAAGCTGCAGGCCGAACAGCGCTTACGTGAACGCGCTCCGCAGGCTGATGAATCATTCACCAGTTACATTGAAGACGTCCTCGATTTCTGTAAGAAAGCCGACGCCACCACGTCCGATTCTGACAAGATCAGACACATCATGAAAGACATCGACGACAACGCTTTCACCATGCTGCTCGTCAATAACCCCAGCACAGTGGCAGAGGTCATAACGCTCTGCCAAAGCTAAGAGGAGCTGCGCCGGCAGCGATCGATCACCCGTCGCTCTCCATCACGCGACACCGAGCTCGCTGGCTTGTCGACCATATTCGACCACTCCGACTTGCTCGCAGAGATCAAGACATTCGTGCGCGAGGAAATCGCGCGCCAGTTCTCTCTGCTGGACTTTGCTCGCCCTCGGTACGCTCAACAGCCGTCGACCTCCCTTCTGCCTCCCCTCCGTCGAGCAATTGAGCAGGAAATCGCGGAGGTCATGCCCGAGTACCACCAGCACCATCCGGCTCCTGCACCCTTGAGTTACGCCCAAGTTGTCGCGAGAACGCCCCCCTCAATCCCTACGGCTGCCCCACACATTTACGCAGAAGCCTCCGCTCGACCTCACTCTTTCGAAGCGGATGTACCGGTAACCTACGCCGACGTCACGCACAGGCCATGACTGCAGCCCACCATGCAGTCCTATCAGTTGCCGCCCCGTCAATCCCGTTCTGCGCCATGGGCGGGCCGTGCCTCAGCGAACCAATGGCGCACACCTGACAACCGTCTCATATGCTTTGCATGCGGTTACGCCGGCCACGTGGCGCGCTATAGCAATCGCGTGCAGCCGCCTAGAGACGTGTCGCCTGCCACCAGCCAGTCTAACCACCCATATTACGATCCACCTACGCCTCTGTCGTCGACGTCTCGCCCAGCTCCATCTACCCGCCGTTCACCGTCACCACGACGCCGCTCGCTGTCACCGATGCGGCCACGGCCGGTCCCACACGACCAGGAAAACTAGTCGTCGCAGTCCACGAGGCAAGGGCTGCGACGCTATCGAACTGCGAAAGCCCTCAGCGAAGCCCATCGACCGTGATAGACGTTTTTGTGGACGGTGTTCGCGCATCTGCCCTTATCGACACTGGAGTCGCCATATCCGTTATGGACGCTAATCTAAATTGCCTGCTACGAAACGTGACGACGCCACTTTCCGGGCTCTCCCTTCGTACAGCCAGCGCCCAAAGTATTCACCCGACGGCGGTATGCACAGCACATGTCATCATTCAGGACGCTCTGTACGCCGTCGAATTCATAATTTCTTCATGCTCTCACGACGTCATCCTAGGATGGGATTTCCTCGCTTCGCCACGACGCCGTAATTCAATGCGCACCAGTCGATATAGAGCTCTCACCATTCTCAGATTTGACGCTGGCAGACAGTTCATCGGCTGCGACCAAGGTATTCGTCAAATACGACATCACAGTTCCTGCAAATTCCTCAACGGCTGTGTCAGTCTATTGCACCGGTCTCTGCCACGCCGTTTCACTCCTTTCTCCATGTGACCGCGTTTTCACTAGGAAAGGCTTGCTGGTGCCATTTGCGACCGGGGAAATCGCTCAGAACGACACGGATATTTTTCTGGCCGACCCATCCCCGTTCATTGTTACGTTGGCGCGAGGGGAATGTCTCGGCAGAGCAGAACCCCTCGAAGACGCACAAGTTATGGTTGCACCGGGTGACACGCACTGCGCCAGCTCCCGTGCGCTCAGTGCTGTTTCCACATCTGAATCGTCATCCGCTGATGTATTTCATTCCTCGATTGCTGACAACCTTACGTCGGTCGAGCGTTCCCAGCTTCTATGCCTGTTGGAAGAATTTCGTTCTTCGTTCGATGTCGCGCAAACTTCTCTCGGCCGCACGTCTGCTGTCACCCATTGCATCGACACTGGCGCCCAACCACCACTGCGGCAACGTCCGTATCGCGTGTCACCAGCAGAGTGTCGTGTAATTAACGAGCAATTCGACGACATGCTTCGCCGCGACGTTATTCGACCCTCAAACAGTCCGTGGGCGTCTCCTGTCGTTCTTGTTGCGAAGAAGGACGCCTCTGTGCGGTTCTGTGAGGACTACCGACGACTGAATAAGATCACCCGTAAGGACGTTTGTCCCCTACCTCGAATAGACGACGCCATGGACAGCCTTCAAGGAGCAGAATTCTTTTCATAGCTCGATTTGTGCTCAGGGTACTGGCAAGTCTCCATAGCTGATTACGCTCGACCGAAGACAGCCTTTGTCACGCTGGATGGCTTGTACGAATCCAACGTCATGCCGTTTCGGCTGTGTAATGCGCCCGCGACCTTTGAGCGCATGATGGATACCGTTCTGCGCAACTTGAAATGGCACACGTGCCTGTGCTACCTCGACGACGTCGTCGTTTTCGGCCAGGACTTCTCCACGCATCTTCAACGCCTGCGGCATGTGTTGAAGCGTTTGAGCGACGCCGGGCTACAATGGAATCTAAAGAAGTGCTGATTTGCATCCCGGCAGCTGGCAATACTGGGCTACGTCATGTCCAAGGACGGAATTCTCCCCGATCCAGCCAAGCTTCGGTCCGTGTCAGAGTTCCCCAAACCTACATCGGTCAAAGAACTGCGCAGTTTCGTAGGAGTATGCTCCTACTTTCGGAGCTTCATCCGCACCTTCGCGACTATCATTTCGCCGCTGACGAAGCTCCTTGGCAGCATAGGGCCCCTTAATTCGTGGTCGTCAGAGTGCAACGACGCTTTCGCAAAGCTCCGTAGTTTGTTGACGTCTCCTCCCATACTACGCCACTACGACTGTTGACGTCTCCTCCCATACTACGCCATACGACCCTACGTCCCCAACAGAGGTACACAGGGACGCCAGCGGTGTTGGCCACGGCGCTGTCATTGCGCGGCGCAAACGTGGGTTCCCAGAATACGTCTTGGCATATGCAAGTCGTACTCTTACTAAAGATGAGACCAACTATACCGTTACGGAGGAAGAATGCCTGGCAATAATCTGGGCCCTTACGAAGTTCCGAACTTTTAACGCGATAGCGTTAAAAAGCTCGTATCGCAGAAATTCCGCCGTCGGCGTCGGTGTCGGCGTCGGCACCGTTGGTTGTGAGCGAAAAATCATCATCTTGTCCGTGACCGAAAAATCGAAAAAGCTGCAAATAAAATCAATAATAAAAAAATCACAGCATATCCACGTGGTGAATGATGATGAGTGGGGCGAAGCGAACTCGCGCTGCAGCCCGGCGATCGCATTTTCGCGAGCGTGGTCCTTTTCGATGGAAGATATTGTGAATAGATTGTTTGAGAACCATAATCTGTTGCACACACCGCAACTATGGCCGAAGCTGTTATCAAGGATTCCGTGAGAACAGATAACAGCGGGACTTCCTCAATAAGGAAGTCCCGCTGGAAGAGCGCGTCGACGCCTTCGGGCAGCGCCCGCCTGATGCGTTTTGCAGCCACTTCACGTGCTCGCGCAGCCTCGAGCTCTGCCTGGCGGTACGCACGCTTTCTCGCCGCTTCACGGTCCTTCACATTTTGAAGATCCGATTCGCGCCGCAGCCGTGCAGCTTCGGCCTCCCGGGCTCGAACGGCGGAGTTTTCGCGCCGCAGCCGTGCAGCTTGTCGAGCAGCTTCGGCCTCGCGAGCTCGAACGGCGGGTGCTTCTCGCCGCAGCCGTGCAGCTTGTCGAGCAGCTTCGTCTTCGCGGGCTCGAACGGCGGAATCTGCATCGCGGCGTCGACGTGCAGCTTCGGCCTCGCGGGCTCTCACCTCAGGATTCTGTCTGCGAGCGCGCGCTGCCGCCGCCTTCCGTGCCCTCCGTTCCGCAGCCTTGTCTTCCATCTGGCGACTCCGAGCCAAAGAGAAAGCGTGCCAAGAGGGAGCCTTATGGCGCTTTACTTCTGAAATGTTGTCTTCGGGTGTCGTTGAAAACACGAGACGTAGTAAAGAAGATAGAACGCCACACAGGCGAACACGCAACGAGAGTGTCGCTCGTCAACGTTGTCTTCTTCTTCTACTGCATACCAGAACGCGCGCAGTAAAGAAGAAAGAATGCCACACGGGCGAACACGCACGAGAGTCTCACTCATCAACGTCGTCTTCTTCTACTGCATACCAGAACGCGCGCTTCTCACGAACTTGAGGTGGCTACTACAACGCTACAAACAAACGGAGGATGGACAGACCCACGGCATAAGGAGCTTCGCCCCTAAAATGTTGGGTCCGAGTGAGAATCAAACCCAGGCCGTCTGCGTGACAAGCAGCTGTTCTACCACACAGCCACGCCTCTGCTTGGAGGTGCACTGAAAGTAACTTTCATGCTTCCCAAAAATAGGAGTCCTGTATACTGGTGTCACAGTACGAGATGTAATATCGCAGTAATATTGCGTGGTGCAAGCGTACATTGCCATGGGGCGTCACACCATATCAATATCATAACGACATGGTGGTTTAAAGACAGCCACCCATTACAGAAAGGAGACACACTACTGCCCGTATTCCCTTAAAGGGGTCATGAACCACTTTTCCAAGTAATGATCTAATGGCCTCAGTATCGGAGTGTACTGCCTCCCGAATCAATTGCCGCAAAAGTTTCTCGAATCCGTCAAGAATTAGCGGAGTTACGGGGGTTCGGCGCACGCTCCCAGCGCTCTCTCTCTTTTCTCGTGCCGACGAGCGCACTGGAAGCTAGGCAGGGAGGGATGGCATGGGGGAAAGAAGTTACGCCAGCGCGCGTCATGAACGCGATCGCTCTCCCGCTGTGATTCGCTTGCGCGAGTGCGGCTACCGTGTACTGAGGAGTGCGGCGCCGGCAAGTGGCGGCACCCCGCGGCAAGAAGCGCATCTGATCCGAACGCCGCTCTCGATTTACGTCGGCTATCGGCCAATAAGCATGCTATGTCTCTTGCGACGTACAGCGGACAGACGCCCCGCCCACCGACGAGAGTGAGAACCGGCCTCTGTTTGAAAAGAGGGTGCCTGGGGAAATGGCAACTTCGCGCTCCGCTTGTGGCCATTACGCGGCGCGCACGACTGTAATATTTGGCAGAGCAGTTCATAGCCGTGTCAGCTTTCCGCAGGATGTGTTTTTTCAATCAGCCCAAGGGGTGCTTCATGACGCCTTTGAGACCACGTAGTGGGTGCATCGCAACTTCGAAAAAGTTTCTCGCGCATAAGTGCCCCTGGTTTAAAGCATGCTACCCATTACACAAGGCACACACCTTAGTGCGCGCACTCTGTTAAACACATTGCGAAGTGCGCACTAGGGGCAGGATATCCTTATCGCGTTCAACTCTTAAAGGCGAAGCTTAAGCGTCCCCCAATTTTTGAATGCGAAGCATTTCTTAGCGAACCTCAGGCACTTTGGGCGTTTCTATCTACGTATCTATCTATCTATCTCTCTATCTATCTATCTAGCCGCCTACGTCTGGGCGCTCTCCTGGTCGTCTCCATAACTTGTAATATACCAAAATTGGCGCAGCAGGGGATCAGTGTATGACGAACACCATTCACTGGTCATGACATAAATAACGCAAAATACCTGTCGCGTACGTCATGAAACCCTTTCTCTCAGTCACGTGTGGCACATACCCGCATACCAGAATTCATGTTATGGGGGTATGTGCCACAGCTGATAGAAAGTCTCAACCAACACAGTGACCGCGAACAGACACGCTGATACGCAAGGAAAGTGATAATGTTAATAATTGTTGGGGTTTTGTGTCCCAAAACTACGATATGATTATGAAAGACGCCGTAGCAAAGGGCTCTGGAAATTTTGACCATCTGGTATTCTTTAACGTGCACCAGGATCGCACAGTACACGGGCATCTAGTATTTTTCCTCCATCGAAATGCTACCGCCGCGGCCGGGATCGAAACCACGACCTTCGGGTCAGCAGCCGAGCACCGTAATCGCTACACCACCGCGCCGGACGAAAGCAGAGTGAGGAAGCTTCAGCCATAACACTCCTGGAAGACGCTCAACTACGATGCACTCATTCACGTGGTCCGCAACGTGGGCCACGTTGATTATGCAAAAACCGGGGTGAATGCTTGCTACAATAAATCTACCGAGAGAACCAGGCCTCTCATCATTACCAGTGACTTCAGCATTGACTTATCAAGACCCAATAACCTCTGGTCTTTATACTGCATGGACTACGGCTTCAATGTGGACAGGGCATCAAGAAACCTCGCTACCACGTCCAGGAGAGGAGGCATCATAGATCATTTCATCGTAAGATGCACCCAGGGTTTCCAACATCTGTGCTTTACCTCGCACTTCACTACACTTAGACCCATCATAGCCGCGATCACAAAAGGATCCGATTAACAAGTCCGGTCCAGCTGCTGGTGCTCACTGATCGCGGTGATGATGACCTTGTTCAAGAACTGTCAGGAACCCCTTCTGCACATACACACGGGTTCGTGAAACGTGCGTGCGTGTCCGTCATAGCCGACAAGTATAAGCACAACAACTGTATCTGTGACTGTAACGTACGTGCAGTGTGCCTGCGCGTGCCACTCGGCTCTGTGTATATCTGGGGAAACTTTCCTGAATGAAGCTTAGTTGCGAGTAACGGCTGTCCTGTGCATCTCTGTCCCTTCTTTGTCCTGTTCGGATTCGCGCTATCCAGTATTGAAGAATATAAGCACTACATATCAGCTTACCGCGTCTGATATTGGTAACACCCATGTTGGCATTGTTACCCAACAGTAAACAACTGGTTATATAATACATATGCAACTCTTGAACATATGAGTGTGCGTATACTACTTCCTCATTTGTCTAGCGTTATTTTGTAACGTTTCGCTCAATGTGAAAAATTACGCCAGTCACCATCATGCGCGTGCATCGCATAACATCGATTCCCACGGTACGTGGGATCTGCCGAATTTTCTTTTTTTTTGTATAGTCGCCGATTTGATGTCGTCACCGACCATCATGCACTGTACTGGTTGTCGTCCTTGAAGGATCCCTCAGGCCATCTCGCCCGGTGGGCACTTTGCCTGCAAGACTACGATATTCGCGTGCTGTACCGCAACGGATGCCAGCATGCTGACGCCGACGCCCTGACTCGCTCTCCCTTGCCTGACGACAATGCCCACAGCTCAGTGTGTCACTTTGCCGTTTCTTCCCTCGACATTCACACCATCGCTACCGAACAGCGCAAGGATCAATGGATTGCCTCACTGATAGGCTTGCTGAGTGATCCATCGGCCACACCATCCTCTCGCGCATTGCCTCGTCAAGCCCACCATTTCGCCATTCGCGACGACCTCCTCCACCTACGCAATTACGACGGCGACGGTCGCCAGTGGCTACTAGTAATACCCCGCAGTCTGCGTTCTCACATATGCTAGTCGTTCCACTCTGATCCGCAGTGTGCACACTCTGGGTTATCGAAAACCTACCACCGCATTCGCCAACGGTACTTTTGGTGAGGAATGTACCGCTACGTGCAGAAGTTCCTTCGCTCCGGCATCGATTGTCAGTGCCGCAAAACTTAAACGCACCTGTCACCGGCCGGTCTGCAACCTCTACCTTGCCCTGACCGACCGTTTGGGCGCGTTGGCGTCGATTTGTATGGACTACTTCCTCTGACTTCGGCTGGTAACCGCTGGGCCATCGTCGCTGTTGACCATCTAACCCGATACGCCGAAACCGCCGCCCTCCCAGCGGCTACAGCGCGCGATGTGGCCTCCTTCTTGCTCCACCGATTCATGCTGCGTCACGGTGCACACCAGGAGCTGCTCAGTGATCGAGGCCGTGTCTTTTTGTCTGAAGTCGTCAAAGCCATTCACAAAGAGTGCAACGCTGTTCACCGCAAAAATACTGTTTACCACCCGCAGACGAATGGCCTCACCGAACGCTTTAACCGCACGCTCGGCGACATGCTCTCGATGTACGTCACCGCCGACCACACAAATTGGGATGCCATTCTGCCCTTCGTCACGTACGCGTACAATACCACCCCTCAGAGCACTACTGGTTTCTCACCCTTTTTCTTATTGTACGGCAGGCACCCATCGCACACAATCGACACAATCCTTCCCTAGAGGCCGGATCGCTCTGAATGTGCGCCTATTTCTGCCACAGCCAGACTTGCTGAGGAGTGTCGCGAGCTCTCCAAGACCTTTACTACGCATAACCAAGAGCGGCAGAAGAGCATTCGCGGTGACACCACCACTTCTGCGCCCACGTTCCTCCCTGGAGCGCTCGTTTGGTCTCTATCCCTACCACTGCAACTGGCCTCTCTTCCAAACTACTGTCCAAATACGAAGGCCCCTACCGCGTCGTTGAACGCACATCCCCGGTCAACTACCTGATCGAACCCATAGAACCTTCTGCGGACATGCGCCGTCGAGGGCGCGACATTGTCAACGTGGAGCGCCTGAAGCCCTACCACGACCCCCTCTTAGTGACAAGTTGCTAGGTCGCCAGGCGGCTCCCTTTTCGCACCCGGGGTAATTGTAGCGAGTGAGTGAGTCAGAACTTTATTGCGGTCCAAAAGTGGCAGAAGCTGAACGCGACTGGAGGTCCCGCTAGCTCAGCCAGGTGGCTCCACCCAGGAAGGAGCCGGAAGCTGGAGCCTCTCGGCGATGTCCCGGGCCCTCTGGACTGCCAGGAGTTGTTTGTTGAGTTCCATGCTGCGCATGGCAGCCTCCCAGGAGGGTTTGTCCGATAATCCTGACCCCGAATTAAAGGGGCACAGCCAGAGCATGTGTTCGAAATTGCAGTGCTCGTGATTACAGTGCTGACAGTGAGGTGAAAAGTCTGGATCGATTCTGTTTAGCATGGCTGGAGTGATGTACGTTTTTGTCTGTAGTTGTCGTAGTGTGACCGCTTGCGCTTTATTCAATTTAGGGTGTGGAGGGGGGAAGAGCCTGCGCCCTATACCTGGCGACAGCTTTCTGTGGCAGCACAGCTAAAGCTACGTGGGCAGAGCTTCTGCACATGTGTTACTACGCCAAGTAGTCCGTTCGCGGGCGATTTCGGTTTTCGTTTCGCGAGCGCATAAAACATGTGCGTTTCCACACGAGTATTCATGGCTCATGATGTTATTTGGGAATTTATGCAGATAGTTTATTCACAGATGTAGTCGAAATCTACCACATGACTTGATATACTTAAGCATGCAGCACAAATACCTGGAATCGTTGCTGAGCTCTTCTGCAAAACAAATTATATAACGCTAATGTGCTAGCGGTTCAAGTCCACGTGCAAAGCCAGCACCATTTAGTATTGTTTACCTTTCTTTTTTGGGAAAGCGGTAGAATATTTTGCATTGCGAAGGAACGCAGGAATCAGCTTTATTAAAGCGGTCGGTTTTACTTTTCATAGAAAAAAGAAAGCCATGGACCAGCAGTAACTGCGCAATCGGAAATCTTACGCAACGGTAACAAGCCATTTTCTGAATTTCGGTGCACACAGGGTCGACATCGTCGTTTTCCTATATTTGGAGACGCTGTAACTTTCTGGAGACGCTCACGTCATTTTGTCAGGGGACGCGAAGGCATCGAAAGGCAGGAGATATCTTGGCCACGACCAGTCAGGAGCGGGCGTCTCACGTGTGTGATTATAAAAACGGGTGAAATGCGTTCCTTACTTCCGTGGTCAAGAATGCTTTTTTGCAAATTGAAAACCACGCTGTCAGTCGCATAACGCACATGAACGCGTCTGTTGCCGAGGCAAAGCTGTGCATGGGTGATTTTGTCACCGTAAATTGCTCTCATTCAAAACGCCAAAACACCTCCCGCCGTAGACGCCGACTGGCACGGTGTTAGATGCAATCTTCGGTGCGACTGTATCAGTAATAGTAGACAACCGAAGTACCGACCATGTATGCAACGCATTTTATGAAGTGGGCCACTTATTTTACGTACTGTTTCCAATCGCAGTTTTTCTTTCAAGCGGCTCTTCTTGCTGAAAACTTGAAGGTCACAGTCAGTCGTCACTGTCAAGGAAGCTATCGCGATGAGAGACCCACTTGTGATGGTGGTATCACTTGCACACTTCTTTCTCGGTGATAGTATGGGCAAATCAACAAAATAATTGACAACGCACCGCTGTCTTCGTTTCATTCTGGTCGATGAACACAGATCACCTAACGAACACGCGCTTATGCTCACTTGCAAGCTTCGATGTGCACCTGTTGCAGCCGAGCGACGCCATCGTTGTTGAGTGGGGACGGAAAACGTGAAACGGACACCGGAAAACCTGAAAACTCGAAAGAGCGAAAATCGCTAATCCTTTACGGGATTATCATTCTTACTTTCAACGCAAGCGATCTTGAACGTAATACCCATTTCTTTTCATTTTATGTTTTCTTTTATGCTACGTATTCTACAAAAGCTAGCGTTCGCGAACTACATACAGAAGCGGAGTAAAAAAGTGCGTGGTTCGGTTGCGTAGCCTTCGCTGTGCTGCCACAGAAAGTTGTCGCCAGGTATAGTTTGTGAGCTGAGCTATATATTCTAGTACACTATAAGCTGAGCTGATCTCGTGGAACGATATTAATGGATCCTTGAAGTCCATGCATCCCCATTCCCGTCCCGTCTGAAATGGCCGGTCACCGCCGCGGGTAGCTAGTTCACGCGCTAGCTGGTGAGCCCTTTCGTTAGGGTTGCCGGTTGGGGAGGATGAGATGTCACCCGTGTGGGCCGGGAACCATATGATGTGCGTTAGGGGATCTTCCCCTTCGTTAGCCTGAGCAGTCGTGTTATTAACAATGCTTGCGGCTGCGGCGGAGACGAAGCCGGATGAAAATGACCTGATGGCAGTTCGTGAGTGAAAAGATGGTGACGTCCCTTCTTCGTTCTTGCCGAGCTACCGCGATAGCCAGATCCTCGGCTTCGTGAGTGAAGCCGGTGACCACCGTGGCCGCGTTAACTAGTGATCCCTTAACATTGACGACTGTGACGACATACGCGTCCTTCTTCCAGTATTTGGCTGCATCAACAAAGAGGGCGCTTGAGCTGGAATCGATCTTCCCCAGGATGGCCTCGGCTCTTGCTTTTCTTCGCCCTTCATTGTGTACGGGATGGATGTTCCTGGGGACCGGGTGTCCTGGTGTCTGCTTTTGTGAGGGACAATCGGCAAATTTGAGCTGTTCGTTGAGCTTCAAAGAGCTCCGTTGCTGTGTTGTGCAGTCCAAGCTGCAATAGCCGCTTCGTGTTGGTGCTTTTTGGAAGATTAAGAACCCGTTTAACCCCTGTCCTGATAAGGGCATCAATTTTATTGAGCTCCATCTTCTTCAATTGTAGCGAAGCATTCGAACTCGGTAAAGGGTCGTCCTCTCGAGCACCTTCTAGTGGGTCGCCCTCTTCGGATTTTTCCGAGAGAACGCAGCTCGTGCTGAGAGTCGGCCCCGCCTTGACTGTCGCTGTCGAGTATCGTCACCGAGTGCCCGCTAAAAAGCCTCTTTATAATATATACATATACAGTGAAACCTCGGTGATACGATCACAGCTCATACGAATTTCGAGGTGATACGTATTTTTCGTTGGTCCCGGCCAAGGCCCCTTGGCCTGCAATGTAATGAAGTACGGTCTTTGCGTACCAATTTTCACCCAGCGACGTTTGATACGAACGTACGCTACCGCCCAAGTACGACGAGGTGCTGTCCGCGGTGTCGCAGAAGACGCGCCAAGCACGTGCGAGCGTGGGCATGCGCGCCGCGCCGCCAAATCGTCAGAATCATGGTGTAAGAAAAACACTTTTCTTACGGTCAGAATAAATCTTGAGAGACGCGTCACGGCCTCCGAGATTGCGTGCGCTAATCTTTGAGGCCCTTATGTGCTTCCGTGTGCCTTCGCGTTTAGAGAACAGAGGACATTAACGCCATGCTTATTTTTTCGAACGCGTCGCCGCGAGCTGCTGTCATTGTACTGTGTTTACACGTGCCTGCCTCGTGCATCAGACATCCTATGAAAGGTGGACGATGACCGAAAGAAGGCGAGGACGGTCTTGGCGAAGGAGTCAGGCATCACAACATCAACAAGCGCGACCGTTGAGGTCGCACTTGTGTGGGCACGGCTAGAGTCACTGTGTATGCTACCTTTAGGTAGCAGAGTAGCGCATAGGTCCGGCTAGCAACCACAGCTATGCGGTGAAGTCGCACTCCATTTTTGCAGGCGACATGCCTACCGCGTCGCCGATAAACATGTCTGGCGTGTCGAAGGCCGGCGATAAACATTGGCTGTCGATGACTAGTGTTAATTCAGTGAGCTGCAGCGGCGGCGTCGAGAAATACAAAAATTGGCCCGAGCGTCAGCTTCTCCGCAATGCATGGTTGCTAGCGGCGTTTGGAAAACAGATGCGCAACTCTGCTACCTAAAGGTAGCATATACAGTAACTCTAGGCACGGCCGCAAATCACCCAAAAACCATCCCCAACACCTCCGCGATAACAAAATCATAACACAGGACCATGGTTCTGTAATTTTGTGGTCTTGATCCATCACGTCAAAGCGCCTCTTTTGTTACTTTCGCTGCAGTACTCTGTTGTCATGCAAAAAAGCATACTAAAACTTGGAAGGGGCTACTGCTGTCGCGGGTCACAACGTACGTGATTCATTAATTAAATGCGCGCGTAGAGGCCGTATATTTACGAGTGCTGGTATGGTTGCCGACATATAAAATATTAAGTGACACTTATTAAAGACGATAGTGTTTCTTGGGATACTTAAACGGAGAAATTTTGGTCTGTCTTTCTGTCTTTCTGTTTGTCGGCACGTCCCTCGATTCAGCCACTCGGCCAAAGTTGAACCACTTGCCCAAGGGCCAGCCGTCTTGAACTGGTACGGCTCTTCATACTTCTGAACGTTGTCGATCAAAAAGTAAATATCATGCATATCTGAGGTGCAACATCACTAGGTAATTATTAGGTGGCGTGTTCCGTTAATAGAAAATGCATACATACGTAATTTTAAGGAACCTAGTTTCTTAAGCTGCGCTGAAAATGCGACTGCGCTTAAATTTGCCTTCCTCCGTGCCCTTCGCACGAGCTCATTGTTGTGTTTCGGTTTCGGTTCTGTATTGCGCTGTACGAATGCCATGGGTTGGTGTTGAAAAACTTTAGTTTTGAGAAGGCCAAGAAGGTAAAAAAAATATTTAAAAAATGAAAAAGCAGCGTTGTGGGCGGCCTTCAGGCTGCCGGTTGTGGGCGCTGCTCTGGCATTCCTGTTTTACCCAGGCGACGTGTAAATAAAAGAGTGTGTGGAGAATACTCGTTGAGTGCGGACGTTTCTTCTGTTTCAGCGCTTCGCGCCAAACAGCGTGTTCGGGCTGGCTGGCGTCCCCGCCGGTCGCGTTGGTCACCGCCGGTCTTCGCCTGCTGCAGCGCCGGGACTACCAGCACGCAACACAGCACTCATGTTTCCCGACGTATTCATAGCACTGCTCCTAAACCGCGTTCGCTCGCGTCACATTGAGTAATGAAAGGTTTTGCAAAATCCGTCGCCCTCAGAACGGGTTTCTCATTCAATGCGTGCCTCAGCTTATGAAAAGCAGTCTCGTTTTTAGCGTCCCACTGAATGCTACAGGTTCGGTCTTGCGCAAACATCGGTTAAAGGGCTGGCAATCTCTCAGTAGTTCGGAACGTAATCCTGACAGTAACCTGTCAGGCAGAGGAATGCTCTCATCTCGGTCTTAGTGCTGGGACGGCGGTGGCCGACCGCCGCGGCTACCTTGAGTTCGGACGGTCGACGAGACCCGTTTCCTACAACGTGCCCTAAAAAATTTAAGGACATTTTGTACATTCCAAAGTGTGTTCGGCGAAAGCATGTAGCTATTCGACTGACTATGCCATGGTATCGGGGGAATCCACATTCTCAGGGCGCTTTTCCGAACCGCATGCCGTGGAATCATCACCGGGCAGCTAGGGAGCCATCCGACTAACTGGACGGCTGCAACGAGGCGTCGGACGAAGAAGCGTTGCCACGCGCGCCGCTGTGCCATCACGCGATTGCTGAGAGAGTGTGACGGGCCACGGAAGGACGCTGCCGACAGACGCCGCCCCGTTGCGCCACAGTTGCTCAACACGCGTTGGAAGGAGCAACGTGCAACTGTTGCTATTGGCGGTGAGATCGACCTATAGGTGGTAGCACCGCCGCCCCGCAAGTGTGGATACGGGTTTCGTGCGGTGTGTGGAAGTGTGCGGGGCATCTGTTTTCACATCGTGATTCTTTGTTACGTATCCGCAGAAAACTCTTCGTTTTCGATGGTGATGTTTTGTTCGGCGCCACGATGCCGTACATACTGCAGAGTCAGGGATAAGCTTCCATTTCTATCCCACCGACGCGGAAGGTCGTCGAGTTTGGCTCGTTAGGTTTCGTAACGGCAAGACGCTTTCGAAGTACGCGATGGTGTGCAGCAAACGCTTCGACGATGGCGAATTAAAGCGTTCGCGGACGAGAAAGGATGGTGAGTAGTGAGCGATAATTTCGGTATTGTGTGCAGTTGTGCTTGTTGCTGCTGTGCACTACGAGCGTGGCGACAGTTGCATTAAGCGAACGCTCGGGGAAACTTCGCCAGGGGTGCCAGTCATGATTCCCCTGTGCTTTGATTGTACACTTCCGGAAGAAAATAAATAAGAATCAATCGAGAAAGAATAAGAAAATCAGTTCACAAAATTTATTGTCCTTCATATACAGTCTGCGCTGCGAATGCAATGTTAGTTCGCGCACAGCTGCGAGTCTGCTTAAACGAGTGTGCCCGAGCCCTATTGTAGTTTGCGCATGTTCCGTTACGTTTACGGAGCTAACGGAACACTTCTCAGTGATCGGTAGGGTTAATACGAGCACCGAAACGCGGTGCGTGTGCATGATCTGGGGCATAGTAAAGAGTATCGTTCTGTGAGCCCTGACTCGCCACGTAAGCGATGAAAATGCGCGAGCGAGTTTATCGCCATTGCTGATCTTGATATACACTTTCCCGCTTTTCTCGATCTACGAATCTCGGTTAGCCAGACCGAGATTCGTAGATTGCGAACGTCGGAATTCCGACTGGCCTGACCACTGCTTAGAGTGACCCTGTAGCAGAATCTGATCCGCATCGGTCCTGATCGCTATAAAAGTGGCCGTGTGACACTGGCACTGCTACCCTGCAGGGCATGTGCAGTTCAATTCTCCTATGTTCGCATCGCCGGCCAACTTCAGGTCGACTCGATGTAAATTCGTAAGCCCGGACGATTGCTGCACTAATGCGTTTATGTGCACTGGAGCGTCAGAGTAGCACGTGGATGCGATGGCACTACATTCAATAATGTGGCCCGCTGCAACGACCTCGTCGCCTTCAACGAGACACCTGACACCATCCCCAACGTGGTTAAGGAGGGGGCTGAAAGCGAGGGCACTGGAAACGAAAAAGAGAACGCATATTAGGCGACACGCGCATATTGTGCAGTCGCATCAAGCAAATGCTTTTTCGCGTCGACGCATTTACGAAATATAACGATTCACGTTACGAATTTATGTTGCAAAAAGCAAAGAATAAGATTTTTGTAGGCTACTCACCGTCGACCAAACCGTCGTCAACTTCCATCATAAGTTCGCGAAGTAGAAACACCGCATCCAATGCTGCTGAAGTGGCACGGCTGACCGGCATCCACACTTCGGTGTTTCGCCCGTTCGCCGCTAGGCGCCGACTGTGTTCGATCTCGTGGCCAATAGGCTTCCCAAGCAACGCTTAGCGGTGCTGCTGCTCTTGACAGGCAGCGCCATCTCTGGTAGAAAAATATAAACTGGGGTGTAAGCAGCGCGCGTTTTCCCTTCTCTCCACCACGTTGCCGCTCGCTTCTGTGCACGTGCAGAGCTCTCGCGGCGCCTCACAATGTACCGCCTGCAGTGCGGGTTCAAAAAGATTTCGCAGCTGGACAAGCACTTCCGAAAGGCGAACTTGATAAAATGAGAAAGGCTCGTCAATCACGTTAACGGTGAAGAGCAGACGATCGACGACAACGACGCCCGACTCAGAGCGAAATGCATTTCCCAAGTCGCGATTACACCGTGTAGGACGTATACCTCCAGGTAAGTCTCATTTTGTCATGTTAAAAGATGAATAATGGTCCACGTGCACTCCGAAATGAAGCCGTACACGCTATCAATGTTCTGCGGTGTGGACTACGAATCATATGATTGTTGTTTTGATATGGCATGCTTACAGTAGCAGCCGTGTACTTTCGTGAACAAACGTTTGCGGCGTGCGAAAAAAAGAAATTATATACGGCCATGGCACTGTTTCCCGAGAAGGTTAGAGCCAAGTCCTCCGTACCGCTAGAGAATCACCCGCCGATTAAGACGCGAGGCAGCTAGCTGAGCTTCAACCACTGTGAAGCAAGATGAACTGCTCGCCTCGTTTTTTCGGCTCTCGCGTCATGCTTGCAGTCTCTTTTTATGATATCGACTTGACAGGCGCATAAAACCTGCTGCGCGAACGCGGCTACAAAATCGCACAGTCAGAAGGTGGTTACATCAAGGTTGCAATTGCAAAGCATGTATTAAGTGCCAGTTATATTTAGCGGCTTAAATATATATCACACTAATAAAGTAACAAAAACACAGCAAACCTGCAGAACGATGTCAAAGCTTGCTGAAAATGCACAGACCTACGTTCCGGCGTGATAAAGCAGCCTTCCCGACGCGTGAATTGCAGGCGCCGAACTTCTGACAATGTGCCGAGTTCAGTTGAATTCAACCAACCCCGCAACGCTAACGGTATAACGCGAGTGTGAACGTTCAACAACAACGGGTAGGTCTCACGAACACAGGGAATCAAAACACAAAGTTGTTTCACCTACAGCCGTAACCGGAGTTTCACAATGCGAGAAGAGAGCGAGTAATCATTACTGTATTTGCTGCTTGCATGCGCCACGTTACTTTCCGATTCAGGTAGTCGAAACAAACGAAAGCGATGAACTCAGACAGCCAAAATAGAAGGCGAGACAGCGCTGTCAGCTATCCACGCTTGCCGCCTTTATTTCTCGTGCGACACGACCGGGAACCAATACAGATTCACACGTGAATCGCGTGCCTTGGTGTTGTCTGCACTGTTATAGCAACCCACGACACAGCAGTACTTCCGACCCCACGTCCACTTCCGTGGGGTCGCTTCTGCCATCGCGGAAATGCGCAGCTTCGCACAGCAAGCCTCTCGGTTCAACGTGCCGAGCTGACGGCCCCCCAGTTACCCGCACCGACAGAAGAACGCGTGCGCACGTGCGCTACCGCTACCGTGAAAGGGGCTGAGTCGGCCGCGGATAAGCTCCAGAGATTTCCGACAGAGCCGCAGCGCGGCCAGCGCGGCGCTGCCGTCGCGCCGCAAACTTGAGCTTGGGTTCCCTATGTGCCATCACGTGATTGCAGAGAGAGAGAGAGGAGAAGAGGCCTCAGCTGGCACCGTTCCAGGGCACGGACGGATGATGGACGCCGCGAGTATCAAACACGAAAGGCTTGCGCCTTAATAGCTTACTTCAGCACAACCCAAATAACATTTCTCTTTTCTTAGAGTAAGGCCTGTATTTTTTAAATGCGGAGCATTTCTTAGTCGCACCTGCGGCGTCGGCGCCGTCCACACCCCCATTGCGCATGCTCGGCTCGGCTCGTGCCGGCAGCAGGCCTCTCCTCTCCCTCCCTCGCATGCTCGGCTCGTCTCGTGCCGGCAGCAGGCCTCTCCCTCCCCTCCTCCCTCCCCTGTTGGTGCGGCTGCATCAGCCAATACAGATTCACACTTCGTCGTATGGCAGGTGTACGCAAGGGGAGAAATACTACATGTATGCTTAAACAGAATATCGTCCTGATAGAAATCACCATTATCTATCAGCTTCTGATCATATCAGCACCACAGAGTCCAGTCGAGGGCTTCGAAGCAATACACAGATAAGGCCTTCGCTCGGTGATGGAAGGTACTCAAACGCCTTCATCTGAGGTTACTAAGAAGTTTCTTTAGCTCTTTCTCTTCGAATTTCAGGCTTTGTTGGCTCAGCTGTTAAAGCTTGACGAGTTCCCCGCAGGCACGACGCTTCTCCAGCGACGAAGAACTCCCTCCTTATCCGCCTTTTGCAGGATTCCTCGGCGCATGCGCTCTTCCCCTAGCGGAAAAGTCTCAAAAACCCTCTTCATCTCGGAGGCTTTGCTTCTGGTAAAACCGGTTGTTCCGGCCCCTACCAAACCGGAAAAGGGCAGCACAGGGAATTGAAAAACGCGATTCCATGCAGCGCTGAACATTTTCCTATTTTCCGTTTTGCAACTGCCCAAAAAGGGTCGTCTGGACGCGCCAATGCTTTTGGCGGACGTCACCCGCAGCATTATTCCTGCTATTGCTGTTTAGTTGAAGGTATTTTCATAGAAAATGCAGTGGAAATATATGACCAGGTAGAGCGACGGAATGAATACTAGCCGACTGTAACGCAGCCCAGAAGGGTACGAGGTTAGTAGGGTTGATAAGGTCAAGAATTTTGCAGGCTAACAATGGCACCAGCTTGAGAAAGACAGGAAGAATAAAAGTCACCGTTTCACCGCAAGGGCGAAGCAATGAATGCGAAGCAATAAATTGTAGTGTTATATGAAGTGAGGGTGGCCGTTAACTGTTTGTATCCGACCTCGCGTGAATACAAAACGCTGGCGTAACAGAATACGGCCGCTCCAGGGAGAGATGCTCTGCGCATACTCACTTCGCGTTGAGAGAGCGCCACGTAGAAGAGCACCACGAGTCGCCCGCTGTAGTGGCTGTCGTGAGTGCGCGCGCGCCAGCGATCGCGCCCTTAGATTCAAAGTTGCTGCTCGCGCGACACCCCCCTCCCCTCGCGTCTTTTCGGGCTCGCTAAAGACGGGCGGGACGTTTCCTGTCTGCTTCGATGGCAGGCCTCCTGAGTGGGGTGATTTACCGCATGCACCCTCCGAGTGACGGAAATGGGCCGCCTCGTTCGATCTCTGCTTCGGTCGCGTTCCTCGCCCCCGCTCGCGCTCTGTTACCCGCGGTAGAACATACGAAGCGCGGGGGATCTTATCAATTTAGACTTCATACGGGAGGGAAATGACGGCGACGGCAAAAACCCGTCGAGAGTGTCCATATAATTGCTATCGCAAAAAAACATGGTTGATTCCTCCGTCGTAGGAACCGGGATAACAATAATATGAACCGAGTCTTCGCCGGAGTATAGTTGATTCTTTATTGTACATTGATGTATGAGATCTTGCACTATATATATTGGTGTTTGGCAGCTATAACACCGTCGGACGTGGATGAACCCACGTTGACGTCAGCAGTACATCTTCATC
This sequence comes from Rhipicephalus sanguineus, assembly GCF_013339695.2. NCBI lineage: Eukaryota > Metazoa > Arthropoda > Arachnida > Ixodida > Ixodidae > Rhipicephalus > Rhipicephalus sanguineus. Next base: position 117,444,705 of record NC_051179.1, read on the forward strand.
CCTAACTCCAAACCCTTGTGGTAGCTTAAGTAGTTAACATACACCTGGACACAGCATATCCAGAATCTCGCGCACAGATGGCATTAACAAGCACATAACCCTGGCACCCGATATGCACTCATTCAAATGAAAGTTTCGTGTTAGAATTGGAGAACATTGCGAGGTCTCTTCGTCTTGCAACCGGCATAAGATACCCTGACGACAACGGTGATAATAACCTGCAAGTGTAGTGTAGCTCAGCTACGCACTAAATCTAAGTTTCAGCTGCCGGAGCTGAGGTCTCTCGCTTAGCTAATTGAGGCACGAGTATCAAAGCCACCTATTGGTTTACAAAGACGGCTACATGTGTACACACACATGTAGCCGTGAAGTGCCAGCCTGCACAGCCTCCCACGACACGTTGTAGTAAGGCCGCCTGTTTCGCGTAGTTCGATCGTCTAGAACAGTATTAAACGCCACAATGCCACTGCTTTGCGAAAACTACGCGCCCACTCTGCGCAGTGTACTACTGGTGGATTCGACGTCAGCGTTATAACGATTACCTAGAGAGAACTTCGCAGGGCAATATTGTACACAGTATGAAGTTCTAATGACCAAGAGACGTATCGTAATATTTACACGGATTCCGCCAGACGCAGGAATTGAAAGAAACGATAGGGCTGACGCTCTTGTATGCAAAGCGCTTACACCCCAAAAGACGGAGCTCTTCTTTCAGTATTCTTAGGGCGCAATCCAAAGCCTCTTTATATACACCCATTAGGCCTGTGGTATCCATGGACTCAATTGCGAAGAATCAACGCTGTTGTACCACAGGACAACGGACAACGCGTGCACGCCGGCTTGGCTGTTCAGCACTCGACAATGCGTTGCCTGCTCTATGCCTACTGCGTTGATATCGACAACAAAGAGCATTCCATTTCGCTAAACCGCCTTATCAAAACGGAAATGAGAGCAGTGCTCCATAGCCAGCAAGGGAGTGGTGCTACACGTGAGACTTTCGAATACGTCGTGTTCCTTTGAGAAACCGCGGCTGTGAGGCGGTGCGCTGATCGCCTCCTGTTGGCGCACTTATGACATAAAATCATAGGAGGCCTGCTGACTATGCATGCCAGCCTCACCACCACCACCACCACCACTAATATCACCTCTCCATCGTATATTTCTGAAGTTGGTTAAACAGGTTCGACAGTGATACATAAACATGAACAGCCAGTGACCCATACAATCCTAGTAGGTGAAATCTTTTTTTTTAGATTTTCTTACAATCTCCTTCCCCCATGGTACCTCTCGAACAGTGGTTTCTTTATTCCCTGCAGTGGGTTCAACCACATCATCATGCATCAACCAGTTAGCGAACCAACGAACTCGATGCTTTTTAGAACATATCAGAGGAATGACACCGTTTACGAAGCAGCTCCTGAGTCGATGTTTACATTGCGTCGTGACAAGGCCGCGATGACGTGCTAAATGAGTGACGCCTGCCAGTCTTGATTTCCGAGTACCTGAACTCGGGCACCATGAGTGCCCAAGGAAACGTTGCTGCATCTCGAGACGACCGACGACCCACGTCCACTGGAGGGGCTACGACACGCACTGGAGGTCCTCGACGGGACCAAGGCGGCGTCTTTTCGTCCTATGCCTCGAGAGTAGCATACATCGTACTGGCGATCATGATTGCGCACATGTTTGTGAGCCTCGCTCGCCTTTTTCTACCGGTCATCTACTGCGAGGTCAAGGACAGCGTCACTAAGCAGGCAAGTAGCACGAGCGAGTACGCCGTCCATTACTCAATGGCAGCCGTGCTTTAGTTTTCAGTGAACGTACAACTGAAAGATGCCGCTCTACACGCACAAATATAGTCATGTGAATAGATGTACGCGGTGGTAAACACGAAGTACCAGCAATATTATTGGAAAAGATATTGTCAGAAGATATGTAGGTAATGGGGCTCAAAGCTGTTATATGCATTTCAGGGGATATCCGCGATGAAGTGCCTCAACAGATAGATACTAAAGGACGTTAAGTGTTTGCACACTTTGCGAGGACGTATATGGGTATATTGGCGCTCATCCTGTGTCAATCTTCTCTAACCCTAGGGCTTAATAAACGTCATCAGCAAACTTAATCTTTTGTATGCTGAGTTTGATTCGAAGGTGGCAGTCTTAACACAACTACAAACGCCCCATGAGACGCAGCTGGTACTGTTTTTCATCTTAGTATAGATGCCCGGAGGTAATAGCAGGTACGCTATTGTAGATGGTTAGAAAAAGAATAGGGGCTTTGCTCTCTCTGCGGCAGTAAGATGTGACTTAAATCTGTCTGCCTCGGGACTGCCGCCTTGGAAGGTTAAATTACCGCACTAAAGGCTCAAGTTGGTCTCTACATGGCCAGAAAACAAAACTGCTAGTTACTGCAATGAGACATACCTTGTTCTGATGATATGGTTCTCATTATTATTAGAGGAAGGTAAAATTTTAAAATCGATACCTAATTAATAAATTTGTAAAACACGACGGTGCATCGAAAGACCAGACGACGCTTGTCATATTGTCTTTTTATATGCCATCTTTTTAGATGCGAAGCATCTCTTGCTCGGGGTTTCGCGTCGTTGGCCTTGGCGTCCGCACTCATACTACGCATGCGCAACTCTCGTCCTTCCCTCTCTCCAACAGCTGCGCGCTACTCTCCACTTCTCTCCCAGCACCTGCTAGCGCTTCTCCTGCTTTCTCGCTTCTGTTTTCGCGGCGCATGCGCTACTCTCCTCCTCTAGCCTCCACTCCTTCAAGAGGTAGAGTGCTGCGTGCGTTCGGTCTTGCGCTTGCTTCGGTTGACTCCTCTGAAATGCGGGCTCGACATGCCGAAACTCTCTCCTGCGGAGCGCCGCAATGAGCGCCAGCGCATGCGCGTCCCCTCCCCCTCTCTCTCCTCTCCTACACTGCCTCCTTCTCGCGCGCTTGTCGACCGCGTTCGAAATTCTCTCCTGCGCAGCGCCTCTATGAGTGCCAGTGCATGCGCGTTCCCTCCCCTTATCTCTCCTCTCTTACGCTGCCTCCCTCTCGCGCGCCTGTCGAACGCGTTCCCCGCTCGCTCTGTGAGAATTAACTACCGGGCTAGAGGCAAGACACGACGCGCGTAGTGTTCCTCTTCGCGTTCCACGACGCGAGGTTGGTAGCATGCCCGAGGTCGGTAGCATGCCCAACGAACGCCAACGGAACACGATGGTGCAAGTGCTCCGGCTTCGCATCGCCTCATGGTCCCCTTTAGCGGGAGGTGGTGAATTTTTTTTTCCCGCTCTGCTTCGATTAAGAGACCATGAATGAATTCGCCCAGCAAAGCGTCCTATCAATTGCTACGCGCTGCGTTCCAGCTTCTTGATCGGCGTTCTAACAATGCGTAGCAGATATACGTCCTTGCGACGCCGCTGTAAAGGCAAGTGTTGCTTGAAGCAGAATTAGCGCGTTTGTAATCAGGCTAATCTTCTGTAAACGCTTGCGTTATGAGCGCTAGTGGAGCTGCCGGCTTAGAAACGCGATGGTGCCAGAGAAAAGTCAGTTTTGCCGCAAGGGCGAAGCAATGATTGCGATAGCAAGAAATCGGAATGTCACAGGAAGAACGGCAAGCAGCTAGAAACTTGCTGCGCGCTGCTCAACCACAAATAAGGAGGCACGAAAAGTACGCACAGGTATCATAGGACGAGCGCGAACTGTCACAGTTGTTACTTCAACTAAGCCCTACTTTGGCTCTTCTAGCTAGCTGATTACTCCTTTCGCAAACGCTGCCGCTGCAGCGAGCAAAGGAACCTTCGTGTGGTATATAGCTTCAACGCAAACTTTTCTGTGAAAGCACAAGACATACAAAGCTCCTCAATATATAATCGCGAGAGTGCGGTCAACCGCGCCCTGTATGTCAAAGTACAAGTAAAAGGCGCACGTCCCAACTCCGGCAAAACACTAGACAGTTTTAAAACTGGGGAGCCAAGAAATTTGCGAGCCGCCAGGACGCATGCGCAGAACGCAAGCCACTCTCGGACTCTCGCGCTCGCGTTATCCCAAGACACTGAGTTTAATGTGTTTAACGGCAGCATATATCGCGTAGGCTTTTGCGGTGAAAATACTTGTATTAGGGTGCAGAACGCCGGAATCCGAGAAAGATGGACCGAGCGCCGCATAAGACACACCACTGTGATATTTCGAAGCATCTGTAAAGTATTCAGGGTAGGAATATATGTGCTGTAATTCAAGAAAATACGTGTGGATATGTGCGAGTGGTGCGTGCTTAGTAACCTCTACAAAGGATAGGTCACAGTGAATAGTCTGCCACTGCCACGGTGGAAGCTCCATTGCAGGAGGCATCAGTTTGTGTTCAAGAGGTGGAACACCCGTAACCGCTGGCCACGCAGGTCAATTTCGGTATTTAAGTGGATGCCTCTCTTTCTTGAAAAGAGAACACAGGTGCTATTTTGTGGATTTAACCTGAATCTGTTCTCGTCTGCCCATTTGGACACCTTGTTCAGGCCAAGCAGTACTTGCCGCCCACGTTTCGAGATTTCAGGACTTAATACCTATGTGTATGTCGTCCACATACGTGCAATAGAACATGTTACGCGGGAAGGAAAGACGCAAGAAATTCATTTTTAAAATAAAAAGAGTGCAGCTGAGCACTCCGCCCTGTGGTACTCCAGTTTCTTGGACAAATAGACGTGACAAGATATTTGCCACTCGGGCACTAAATCTGAGGTTTCCCACATAGCTTTCTATAATACTCAACATTCCACCACTTATGCCTAAGTGTGAGAGGTCTCTCAGTATTCCAAACCACCATGTTGTGTCGTAGGCTTTTTCCATGTGAAGGAATACGGAGAGAAAGTACTGCTTATGGAATAATGCATCGCGAATTGCTGCCTCAGTGCGTATTAGATGGTCAGTTCTGGATCGACCCTCTTAAAATCCACACTGGTATGGATTGAAAGGATTGTTTGATTCTAAGAAACGTAGATGCCGCCTGTTTATCATCTTTTCAAATACACCACAAGGCAACTTGTCAGGGCTATTGGCCTGTAACTAAGCGAGAGATGGGTCCTTGCCCTGTTTCAGGATTGCAATGACAACGGCCTCTTTCCAATTAGAAGGCATCTCGCCGGAAAACCATACGGTGTTGTAGAGGCTAAGGATAGTTTTCTGTGTTTCATAGGATAAATGTTTTAACATTTCGTTCATCACACCGTCAGAGCCAGGCGCAGAATTGTGGCAGGAATTCAGCGACGCCTGCTGCTCAGCTAGGCAGAACGCTTTGTTATATGCTTCGTGAACTGCGGATTTTCGTTTTAACGCGATAGCGTTAGAGAGCTCGTGTCGCAGAAATTCCGTCGTCGGCGTCGGCACCGTTGGTTGTGAGCGAAAAATCGTCCGTGACCGAAAAATCGAGAAAGAAGCAAATAAAATAAATAATAAATATGCGGTCCACTGAGGATCGAACCCGGGCCGTTCGCGTGGCAAGCAGGTGTCCTGCCACAAAGCCACGATGTTACTTGCAGCTGCTTCGGAAAAAAACACTACATAAATGCCATGCTGTGGAAGGGGTCTCCTAATGCATTTTGTTCGGCAGGTGTCAGGACGAAAATGAGCCCATTCGGCGATTTGTAGGCGCATTTGGGAGGCCATCAAACCAGGGGGAGGTTACTCCGTATACCTCCCATAGGACGTCTTAATTCATGACGTCAGCGCTTGCAGCGCCAAACGTCCCTTCAGTTACTATCCTGGCGGCTGGGATTCAGAAGCTCAAACTGCAGAATGGCGGCGCACACGGTATGCGTCGTCATGGCAACACCAGCCGCGCCTCGCACCTCCTCTCCTAGGTCTCTCGCAAGCGCCGTTTTTTATTCTTTTTGTTTTGTTTGCGTGCGCGTGCTGCGTAGCCTCCTCCCCCACTTTTTTTCATGAACCCGCTCGCTCGCGCGTGCTGCGCCGGCGTTTTTTTTTTTCTTTTTTGCATCCGCTTGCGCGTGCTGCGCCGCGCGTTCGTTGCGCGTTTGAATGTACGCAATTTGCAATCAAGCATTCTGAACACTGCAGTCGTGCAGCATGTGCCAGAACGCAAAAGAATGAATTGCACTCACAACACAAAATATCTTTGGTCTCGTTTTATTGTCCTCGTTTCCGAAAATCAACATTTTCATCAAATGTGGTGCGACAGAGGTTCAGGAGATTAACAGAAGTGATGAACAGGAGATTCACATAGACGTGTTCATGACCACTAAACAACACAAAAGGTATCGGCAAAGTTAAGAACTTAAAGAACAGTGGAATAAAAAAACAGCATAACATTAGGGCACATAATAAAAAACAATTTTTATACTGACAAAAGTGCAGAAGAGCTTCTGATATATGCGCACGATATTGCACAAAATTATCATAACTAACAAAATTGAACATTCACTGCAATGCAAAAACAATGAAAGCAGTTGAATACCTAAAAATAGAATAATCATGTAAAGATCATTTTAAAGATGTGAAAACGAACTCCACATATACCACAACTCCGCACTTTATTGACTACATTTCCAAAAACGTTGATTTTCATAAAACTAGTGATGATAAACGCGAAGAAAATGAACAGATAGTATCGCAGGATTCATGGCATCTCTTCTTGAAATGCGCCGATTCTGCAATTCTTCGCTTTTCTCTGGGCGCACCAATCAGCTGTTTGGCGTTCCGGAGTACTTTAAAAACACTTCCGCCCTGAAGAAAAGGAACAAGTTCCAATCAGATGAAGAGCGCCGTCGACTCGTGCAAAAGTGAATTCGTTTGTTCGTCTCAGAGCAGCGCAAGTTTTTATACATTTACCTACAGCCTTAGAAATGCGGTTATAGGCGATGGCGAGTAATTAACCGGAGATAAATGCAAAGCACACATTCAAGCACGCGGTTCTGTGAGAGTTGTAAGCCTGTAACTGTATAGTTACGTCGCATGGGCTTCATGTCCGCTGCTTGTTCGTATAACGATTTAAACGCAGCATCGTGCCCTTTTCGAATCAGTCATTTTTGAAAACAATAACTGTAGCCCCACTGCAGAGAACAGCTACTCGGTATGGACGTCAATTCAAACTGACACAATGAAAGCCGGAACTCAAAGGGCACGCTCACCTGTTGTTCTTTTGGGGGCCGGCACATATATTCCGGGACGTGTTCTGGAAGTATTCGAACAACAAAGCACTATGCACGAACATCCCGAGTCGTAAAACATCGCGTCGCACAAGCACACAGCGAGCGCGCACCGTCAAACGGACGAGCAACGACGGCTAACGCACGCCTTACCAACGCCAGACACGAAACTTTCCAACGGATTTCAAAGTCGGCGGCGCCAGCAAGGCGGCGGAAAGCGCGCCTCCCGGAGGAGAGGGAGTTGATCCCGCCAGAGAGGGGGTTGAGGAGAGTTGGGAGAAAAGAGACGGAACGCAGATTTTAACTCTGATCCCACTCCATAGATGGCGGGTCAATTTGCCATACCAGTCACGTGGGTTTCTTTCACTAGCCTGATCAAACTACGTCGAAAAAGGCCGGGATAGTGCAGCCGTCGCCGCTAGAAACACACACGAACTTTCAAACAAAAATGGACAACTATGTCCATCTAGCGGAAAACATATCAAGCTAACGCCAGCTTGCGGAGGCGTTGATCAAGGAAACAGCAAACTCTAGATAATGTGCTGCCATCTGTGAGGCATTGTGAGACTCTTCATTGCCTCCGAGATGGCAAACGCGCGGCGTGTATCTTGGAGGCCATGCGACTCTTGCTTTAGATCAAAAACCTCTACCATTCGCGCGCGCGCGCGCGTGTGTGTCTGTGTGCGTGTGTGTGTGTAACAATACATACATTAATAAGTATGCACTTAGTGGTTGAAGTGCGCACAAGGGCCCGGATTTCGCTATCGCGTTCAACTCTTAAAGGCGAAGCTTAAGGGTCCCCCAATTTTTCGTTCAAGTTTCTGCCGCTCTATTCTTCCTTTGTACCTTTTAAACATTTGCGAATAGTGGGACGACAACATGTTCAAAGTGCGCACCGAGGAAGTTAGCTTGGCCTTTCAAGTTGTCGCCTTGTAGGTTTACTAAGGGAAGTGAAAATGTCGGTTGCCCTCTTATTCTATTATTGCGGTTCCAGGCTTTACCTTCGTCGGTGTAGGAGTTTACACCTGAAAGAAACTTCTGCCAACTCTCTCTCCTAGCCTGCCGGCGCGTTCTTCTGCCTTGGGATTTTACATGCTTAAAATTTACAAGACTTTCTGCAGTGGGCAAATCGCGCAGAAGCCCCCACGCTTTATTCTGTCTCTTCGGAGCTTTGCGGCACTCGTCGTTCCACCAGGGGACACGACGTCTGCTTGTCCCACTAGTTATTTCTGGCTTACAGTTAGAATCGGCATCGATTATAAAAGCAGTAAAATACTCGACAGCAGTGTCAATACTAAAACAACACAAGTTCGCCTACGATAAGTTAGTACGGTTGTGTAACTATTTCCAGATGGTTCTCTCAAGCTTGCACCTAGGTTTGAGTAGTTGTATGCATATTCTAGGCTTACCAGGCTCGTCGACTACGCAAACGCCTGAAGGGTGCTAGTGTAGTCGACGTGGTTCGATATAATGTTGGCACTCATGCTAGAGTAAATACGTAGGTTTATTTGAAAATAAGTGCTCGTTGCGGTGCGCTGATGTGCATATTACTGTGGACTGATGTCCATATGGTGCGCTGATGTGGTGTATTCCTGCGGGGACAAGCAGCCATTGACTATACAACGCCGAGTCAAAGGAGTACATATATGTTATGTTTATAACATTGCTAACGCTGCAACCACAATTGACGCTAGACAAGCACCAACTTCGGAACTGATTTTAAGCAATGATCGCCACAACTGATGTTGTAATGCATTTATTTACGGTCTGTACCGCGTGATTACAGGCAGAGTATCGGTATCGTAGGCGTACATGTGTAGTGTTTATTGCTGTGTTATTAACCCATATATGCCCAGTGTCCTACATATAGGACGCTTCTTTGACGCACACTAACATCGCTATTTCTTTAGCTGATGACTAGCGCCACCTACAGCACATCAAGCAGGCCTCATTCTCAATGTGTGCAAGCTTGCTTGCTTGCTTTTCATGCTGCCACGTGCCGACCGCTTTCTCCGGGCAAACGCGTGCTTTGCATGAAAAACGTCATGGAGAGGAAGAAGTACAATGTCGGTGTGCACGTGAAATGTTTCATGGCTTTCCGCACCCGCACATATCATCCCTAATGCCCAGTGTCCTATTTGTATAGGACGGCTTGAAAAACATGTTGCGTTTACCTGGCAGTAAATAAAGAACGTCTGCATTTTTTGATGGTAGAAGTACACTTTTTGTGAGAAAAAAAAATTTTTTTTTCATTTTTTGGGAGTTTGGGCACATATGGGTTAAATTAGATAGCCAGCAGTACAACCGCAGTTGACATTGCACCGACATCACGCCTGCATAGGGTGTTTTTCCAAAGCAGTTTCTAGACCTGATGTGGTTCTGTGGTAGAACACGTGACTGCGACGCAGATGCTTGTGGCCGGTTCCTGCTGATATCCAAATTTTTATTCTTTGGATTCGTCGGGTCAACGCTATCGATATCGGTTTTCTTAACGTTCTCGCATTTATATTACCGATGTCTCTTCTCGCCGTTCCTGCGTAAATATAAACTGTCAAATACCTATAGCGCATACCCGTATACAGCGACCCATGGTAAAGGGGCATGTGCCACACGTGTCTGGAGACGACGTACGCAACAAGATTTTCACGTTGTTCATGTCATCACCGGACAGTAATAATCGTCAAACCTCTTACCTTCCCATGTCGATTTTGGTCTACACCAAATTAAGTAGGCCATCACGAGAGCACCAAGAAGTAGGCGCCTACATAGATAGATAGATAGATAGATAGATAGATAGATAGATAGATAGATAGATAGATAGATAGATAGATAGATAGATAGATAGATAGATAGATAGATAGATAGATAGATAGATAGATAGATAGATAGATAGATAGATAGATAGATAGATAGATAGATAGATAGATAGAAACGCTCAAAGTGCCTTAGTTTCGCCAAGAAATGCTTCGCATTTAAAAGCAGTACATCAGGCACGCCCGCGCCAAACTTCGCTTGCCCCCATTTCCCCGACAGGGGAAGGGCTCCTGAATTTTTTCCTTTATTTACCCTCCTTCAGTTACACCTCCTTTTCCCGGTCGACCGCATGACCTCCTTCCCTTCCCCCCCCCCTCTCGCGAGGCTTTATCCAGAGTGATGCGACGTTTTGTGCACGTAAGGCACAACTAAACATCTCTTATTGACACGCACCTTTGCGATGGATATCAAAGGACGAATGTCTCAAAGGAACCGTCTCAAAGCAAGCATGTCGATAATAGATATGGAGTTTATACCGAGTGCTTTTACACGCCCCTCCAGGTCCGGCGCTGTCTTTTCCCTCTCACAGCTGAGCCGCACATTCTCATCTATAGTTACGTGACCTGTGTGACGCCTACTACTACTACTACTACTACTATGCCGACGACGACCACGGTACAGGGAGAATGAGACAGCTTGGCTACAAAACTGATATGCACGTGTGGAGCCGTTTCCCAGAGGCTGCAAGCACGTGTGCTGCTATAACACACGAATTACCGTGTAATATTCAGGACCTCATCACCTTTGTTTGTTTTAACCTAAGCCATTCACCGTACAAACAGAGGTGACACATCTCCTGATTTTCATTGTCGAAATATGAATAAGAGTTTGAAGCAATGTGTTCTCAGCGGAGAAACGCCCCTTCTGTGTGACGCTGCGTTTCTGACCTATCGCAGTACATGCCTCGCTGCTGCGCTCTGACGGACGACCAGCACCACCAGCTACAGAGCGTCTACGGCAACTTCTCGTCGTCGCTCCCGACAATAAACGACACGTGGTGCCTGAGACGTTTGCCCCGCTGCGTGTTCTACAGAAATGAGAGGGCCGAATGCCTGAAGATGCGTCGTCGTTATCACAGCAACGTGTTCTCCCTGCTTGAGCCCAGAGATTCTTTCACGGTACGAAGCTGAGTCCTTACAGGTGTGGACACCATAATCAGAGTGTAACCTGGCACGAGGTTGACTGCAGCACAGGCCTTGCGTGCTTGCAAGAAATGCTAATTTTTACAGAGAACAGGTGACTTAAAGCTACTTTATTTGAAATTGAAGGTATAGAAACGTTCAGTACCTTTTGCAGATTGGTCGCGATAACCATTAGCATAACTTTAGGAGAGAGTTGGAAAACGCGTGACGTTGGAGACTTGCACGGCAACTATGGTGGCATTTCTGAAGGAATATGAACACCCCCACCACATCTAGTAAGAAAACATTACAGCTTCCGATACCAAGGGATCAAAATTGAAATGGATTTCCACCTTGCACTTGCGCGCGTCTGGGCATGCGCTGATGGTTGGTTTCGTCCGACGACGATAGCGATGATGACATGGCCTCGTTGCCGGGAGACGAAGCTGCGCGTGTGAGTAGATGTGTCGCAGCAGAGCGGAGGCGCACGTATGCGCTCATCATCATTTATTATTATTTATTGTCCCTCAAAAACCCTTTTCAGAGTCTTACATAAGGAGTATTACAAATGTTGACCCGTGTCAGGGCATTACAAAGGTTGTAGATGGAACATATGTTTTCTAAAGTCACCACCTTGGTACTCCACGTGATATTGCCCTCACGTGATACCAACTCATGTAGTCACTCGGCGGTTTTCTACCTCTCGGAGGGAGTTTTTGAAATTGTCGTGCATGCTTTTGGTGTCTACACTCCTCTGAAGTGTACCTCAACCGGCTTTGACCATATCTGTACAGACCCGCTAAACCGCTAGCGTCAGTCATCCGGATCATTATTAGACCAGTACAAGCGCTATATCTAAAGTATCTAGTTCAATATGAGACTTCAAGTACATAAATTCGCTACAGGTCGCAGCGGTGTAACTACACCTAGTATTTAACCGCCCCTGCATTTGGAGCAATGCATGTTTTGGAGCGTCACTCCTACCGCCAGGCAGATGTGCTTCCACGAATTCAGCGAGTTCGTAATCCACACGAGAGTTGTACTTAAAGCGTTACAAGTAATCGATTGCTTGTAATCAATCACGTTTTCTTATAATTTTTGTAATCTAATCGATTACGTTTTTCGAAACTGTAACGTTCCGCGTAATTCAATTACATTTTCTTGTAACTGATTACCGGTAATCAATTATTCTTTCTTTCCATAATCAAGTTGTAACCAGTTTTCTATGGCAATTCTCGTCCGGAAAAATATGCGACCGCTCTGTAGGGACCGCCCATCTGACAGGACGAAGGGTCCCTACAGAGTCTATTTGCTCACCTTTTCCTTGGATTTACTTGGAACGCCTTACCCGAGCGCCAGCACCTGCAAAGCGCGACGCTGCCTAAAGGACATGTACTCGTAAGCAAGGTGTTCCTACGTTATAATTCAGCCCTTTCCTCCAGCACATGCATTGAGAGAGTGTTCAGTGTAGCAGCTGACCTATTAACGAGGAAACGTGGAAAAATCAGCGACGAAAACCTTGAAGAAGAACTCATGTTGAAAGTTAACAACGTGTAAGACTATATCGCAGAATCCACAGTAAGCCTCTCAGCCTTCTCTCTACCATGCATTCCACAGCAGTTCGTTGTAGTTTGAGCAGACTTGAGTTATAGTCTTGCGGCAGCAAAATTTTCAGGGAAAGTAACGCAAAAGTAGTCGATTACGTTTCTGCAATTGCTTCAAGGGCGAAGCCAGTTGCCACGCATACAAACGCACGCACGAACATAGGTAAAGTATGGTTGAACCCCCCCCCCCCCACCACAAAAAGAATTTCTGGCTACGCCCCTGAATTGCTCAGTTACTTTTCTGGGGCTGTAATTGACCACTGTAATCAATTATATCTTAACGGAAGTAATCTTAATTGTAATCGGTTGCTTACTTTCTTTAACGTGCAGAAGTCACACCCACACTAACGAAAACCTGCGCAAGAAAAACAGAAAAAGGAGCTAGCGACGACAATTTCAGAAGTTCAGGGGAAGGTGGAAGCGTGAACAGATGAATTATTTGTGAACTCGGTGTGTCGGTGCAGCCGACGTTTCGACAAACGGGCTTGCCTTCCTCAAGGCTTCAAGGTGTTATATACATACACGCGCTAAGGAAAGCAGTCGCAGCCTTGAAGAAGACAAGTCGGCTCCAGCGACACCCCGTGCTCGCGAATTTTTCATCTCTTCTAGCGACGATATAGGAACACAAGACGAGCTCAGACTAGCAACAGTGACTGCTTGATTGGCGATTGACTGCCCCTCCCATCTAATGACAGATATACCGCGCCACTCCAATTTTCACGAAAATCACAGTGCTTTCAATTCGTACGCTTCCTCCTCACCATTAAGAGCGCTATCTACACCCAACGGGTACCTTTCTTAACTGGCAGGTTGACTAAAGCGACATTTTAAACCACATAGCTTTACATCACAGTACGTCAGAACTGGTGCCTCTAAAAACGCTTCGTTTACAAAAAAAGAAACAATATCAGAATGTAGCTTACTAAACCATGTACCAGGAATTCGCATTGAAAATGCGGTCTGAGATATTACCTACATGTATTTCGTTTCACCTGCTCTGCCGCAAAGTCGCAGACGTCCTTAGTTTGTTCTTGCTTCTTTTTGACACGCTGGCTCAGCTTGTCTAGGACGTGTGGTACGTAACAAAAATTTATAGAATAACTAAATTGCGCCGGTACACGCGCTATTATGGAATCCTGCCGACTAAAGGCAAAGACCACTGACCGCGGAAAGTACTTTCAAACTCGTCCCTGATTGCAAGCTGGTCGGTAATCACTTCCCAACTGTGATGTCTGCTTCCTCGACAGGTGCAGAGCACCGAAATTTCGGTGTGGCCTCAAAGGAGTGTTCAGCTGGTTATGCACCTTACGCGCATAAATTCATCCAAGGGTACTCCATTTTTTAGCGCAGTGCCTCAACAACATATCAAAGTGGGATTTTGAGCTACATCGTCAGTGCAGCTCATACTCAGTTGGCTGTGAAGCTAACCTACAACTAAATCTCTCGCGCTTTAACCGAGGCTCGCAACACATATTTTGTGGTCTTGTACTAATGCGGTTTTTAAGTATTAAGGTATTGCTTGAGGAATACACCAATGTTAATATTACTCATGAAAATGTGCGTACACTTTAAGAAGAGAGGGAAGGAAATAATCCCTACACAGAGTAGCATGCCAGCGGTATACAGACGCCGGCAAAAATCTCTGTTTTTCTAATAAAGAGTCTCTCTCTCTCTCGTTGCGTACACTTTGTCTATTTTGAATATGCTTTGTTAAATATGTCCGTAGCAATATTTCGCTTTTCATATCAAGGTGTTATTCTTCCTTTTTTTTTCAATGTATGCCATGTGTATTGTTCCTTTACCTTGTCTTGAGGTGGATTTTGCTTTTGCCGTCTTGTTGCCGCAGTGAATCTGGGGATGTGGGACTTTTGAAGCTGCTTTAATGCAGCTTTTTTTCCATTTCCCAACCATTTACTGCGAACCTGTGCGGTAAATAAACAAACTGTAATAAACTGACACATCCAATCATTTTACCAAATAATCCTTCCTGGTTCATGTCTTGCCTTGGCAGGTCTACACACGGAAAGATGGCCCCGGAAGCGTCCTCTGCAAGAACACTGGCTTCTCCTGGATATTGGCTGTAGTGATTCCTGTCGTGCACGCCATGCTTCTATCGATGTGGGGGTATTTGCCCTTCGTCCTTGTCTATGTGTTTTGTACGAGTAGGACGCCTGCAAGACCCGAGCTGAACCATGTGGGCCGTGGTGGAGCCAACGGTGGATCAGTGGCCGCTTTGACACGTGGTGAAAACACGAGGCCCGTCATCACCTGACGGCTTCTCTACAGGCGTGATTAGTGTCCGCAAACGAGACACGCGCCAGCCACGGCATCACGTCTTGTTAGACCGTCGTAAAAAGTGCATATATGATGTGTCCTCCACATGTCCCCCCCTTCTTTCTCTTCCTCACCGCAAAGTGCTTCAGTCCCTTCATTACCGACGAGATTTGCAAGATCTGGCTTCAATATTGATATTTCGTCCAAGAAAATCGAGTGTAAGCCGAGGCATAGAGGACGTTCGTTGGTGTCAAAATTAGGAGCTTGGAACGTGCATTTTTCTACGATATTTTCGATACGAGATTACCCCAGTGTCATTGGGAATGTAGTCTAAGGAATGAAAAAAAATTGCCACTTTTTTATGTTAGTGGTGCTTGGATGTGTTTTATGAGTACTACAATTTTAAACGGACCGAGGTGTCTCTTTCATAAGTCTTGTGCACAGCTGCCGTGTCACCCTCCACACGAAAATTGCGATATAGAAAGTGTATGGCGTGTAGTACATAATTCAGAAGAAAGAAATCAGAAGCGCTCGGCCGTATTTTCGAACCTGCGACCCCTCGCTCCACAGCTGGCTGCCTTAGACAATTACGCCATGCCTCATTCGTTCTCTAGGATACTAACGGCAGAATACAAACGCACGCGGCGTTGGGTGAAACGCACGGGTCGCCACAGGCGTCGAAATTAAAATTATGTGAGACGCAGGCCATGCTGCATCGTTGCACGCGCTGCGCTTGCATCGTATTGTGGACGACCCACGCTAGTTTTCCATTGTGGGGTTGTAACGCCCCGTCACTCGTGGCCAGACAGCCAGGGAAAAAAATCACAGCATATCCACGGGGTGAATGATGATGAGTGGGGCGAAGCTACGGAGGGAATCATCTGTAAACCGTGAAACTCTTCAGTGAAATGCGCCCAGTACATAATATAAAGAGTGTGAAACATCGTGTATATATTAAACATCAAACTTTTATTGTACTGTTGGTTTACGTGGTCCCTTCATTATCACTTGTGATCGGTGAAATGCAAGGAAGAAGTCCGCTCCCGAGCGAAAGAGCGCCAAGAGCGACCGCATTCCCCGCTCGCCCTGTGCGAATTAAAGGCAAGGCTAGAGGGAAGACAGGACGCGCGTTCCACGACGCGAGGTCGGTAGCATGCCCAACGAAAGCCAACGGAACGCGATCCTGCAAGTGCTCCGGCTTCGCATCGCCTCATGGTTCCATTTAGCGTCCCAAAACCAAACATATTGCTCAAGGTGTGCCTTGCGTTTTTCGTAGAAATAATTTCTTTATCATGTACATTAAGACGAAAAGTTGAAAGCTCACTAGAGTGTATCGCCCGCAAAGTATGTCTTTTAGTGTGATTTAACTCTCGTACGGCAGGGTCCTCGCGCCGTTGGCGGTCCACCTCGCCCGTTGACGAACGGGCGAGGTGGCTACATACAAGTACTACTACTACACTTTAAGAAAAACATCTGGCGTTCTTTCGTTCTGCTTTTACAAAACATCTGGCGTCTTTCGTTGGTTTATTTCATCAATCAACGGCGTTTTGAACAAAATTTTTATTGTTTAATCACGCACAGGAGAAATCTCACCAGGCACTACCTTGGAGGTAAACAATGGCTGCTAATGGCAATGAGAGACAGAAGAAGTCGGCTTTTAGCTAACACTTACACTTCTACTTCTACTAACGTTTCCTACTGGAACATGCCAATGGCTGCTAATGGGGAATGAGAGACAGTAGAATTCGGCTTTTAGTTAACGCGCACGCTGCGAATTTTTTATTGTTCAACAACGCACAGGAGAAATCTCCCACCGGCACCACCTTGGAGGTCAAAGCGTAAGACTTGTAATACTCAGCGTAATACTTACTACTACGACCACGACGACTACGAGGGACGAACGGGTGCCGCCTTAAGGAGCTTCGCCCCTAAAAGAAGACCGTCCCGTGGCTCGTGGTGGCGCGAGCTAGTGGGAACGCTTTGGCTCTTGTGCACTTATGCCACACGAGAGAAGAAACGAGACGGCTGAATGAGCATCACAGCGTATATGTTGCACCGCGACCAGAATCCCGAGGCTAAAATTACAGCGCAAACGCACAAGACACCCACGAAGAAAAGAAACGTACGACACAAGCGCTGACTAACAACTGCTTTATTCTTTCATACGCCAATGCATATATAAGCCCAAGGCAAACTTACCGCACACGCGCACACAACAATAGCTCTAAACCAAAACGCGTAACAAGAATGATAGTGTATTAAATACGCGAAGACATAAACTTATATTCAGATGGGTGCAGGGACGAAGAAGTAAAGAAGAAGTAAGAAGGACAAAGAAGTGCCTTTTGGCTGTAATTTTAGCCTGAGGAATATGTACCAGCTAGAGCCAAATGAAGATTTATCTTAGTGACCAGGATGGACGCCCGCAGGGAGCGCGGGCCGTGGCTTCACGTGCCACTGCCGAGAGCCGTCTTTATGTTTTCTCTTCAGGTCGCGCGCTCTGCGGTTTTGTTTGCCGCCCAAAGGAAGGCGCTGCAGGGTTTGGGACAACGCGAGCGCATGCGTCCTGGCGGCTCGCAAATTGCTTGGGTCCCCAGTTTTAAAACTGTCTAGTGTTTCGCTGGAGTTGGGGTGTGCGCCTTCGACTTGTACTTTGACATAGACGGCGTGGTCGACCGTGCTCGCGCGACTATCTCTTGAGGGGGAGTTATGTTCAGGGGTGGTCAAAAGTTCCCAGGCCTCAACGCCCGGCCAAGGAGCCGCGGCTCGCTGCTATCGGGGCGCTGTTATCGCAATCACGCCTTGGCGCACGCTGGCGTCGAGCGTGTGCGTGGAGGGGGGCGTTCAGCCCTCTCCCTTTCTTGCTCTCGTTCATATGAAAGCGAGGAATAAACACGGTGCGTCCTGTTCGTTCACTCTTCGCTCTTCGAATTGTATACTTCTGTGCAGCGCTGCTTATTACAACTATCCCCAACACAAGCTCTTCTGAATGCATTTCGGGCTCCGGCCATGTTCGTATGCAGCGAATTCGCCTGCGCAGACGTCTGAGAGAGCTCCCGCAGTGCCAATGGAAAGTTGAGCGCACGAAATTGTTCTCCAGGAAGCCGAAAACCATGGTAATGCGTTTTCACCCCCCCCTCCCCTTGAGATTTGCTAGACGGTGGCCGCAAGGCGCATGATGCGTCAGTTTCCGGAACGCTGTCGCACCGCTACACGCTGCACAGTATTCGAACAGCGAACAGTGGGGAAACATGACGAACCAAGTTTATACCTCGCTTTCTTATCAAGGAGAGCAAGAAAGGGAGAGGGATGCACTCCCCCCCCCCCTTCCACGCACACGCTCGACGCCAGCGTGCGCCAAGGCGTGATTGCGATAACAGCGCCGCGATAGCAGCGAGCTGCCGCTCCTCGGCCGGGCGTTGCGGCCTGGGAACTTTTGACCACCCCTGTACGTCTTGTGCTTTCACCGCAAAGTTTCCTTTGAAGCTATAGACCACGCGGTCACATTGCTCGCTGCAGCGGCCGCGTTTGCGAAAGGAGTGATCTGCTAGCTAGAAGAGCCAAAGTAGGAGTTTGCTAGAATAACAACTGTGACAGTTTGCGCTCGTCCTATGTATGCCTGTGCGTTCTTTTCATGTCACCTTTTTGTGTTTGAGCAACGCGCTGCAAGTGTCGAGCTGTGACAATTCTTAGCTCGGACTAGTCTTGCCTGTTTCCTTTTCCTGCGTCCTTTGTGCTTGAGCAGCGCGCAGCAAGTTTCTAGCTGCTTGCCGTTCTTCTTGTTAAATTCTAATTTCTTGCTATCGCAATCATTGCTTCGCCCTTGAGGCCAAGCTGTGACTTTTTAATGCCAGCGCATTTTCAATTTGATAACAGACGCGTCTTTTTAGTAGTTCGCAAGTGGCGCACTACACCATTTTAATACCATCGGGCCCCAGGATATCTGTCTGAAGGCATTTCCGGTAGGCCATCCGGTACACACATGTAGTACTATGGAGTGTCACCGAAAAAAAAAAGAAAAGAAGAAAACAGGGTGAAGATGAACACATACGTTCTGCCACCTCATCGAGTGCAGGAAGATAAGAGACTCTTAGCTCTGTTTCCGTATGTGCCCAAAATATTCCATGGTAAAGAAAGTTTTCATTATTTTTGGTGTTAGAGACGTTAGAGCACCTAATAGGTTGCGCATATTTTTGTGGCATTGTAGAGAGGAAGCTAAAACACGTGTCAGGGGTTTTTAAAACAGGATGTGAGACAAAGCAAGTGTACCCCTTTTGTGCCATGCAAAACCAACTTTGTCTGCCTACTGCCTTTTTCATGTGGCCGTGTTTCCGATGGTCCGACAAGTCGCTGCAATAATGCTAGATTGTTACAGCACAAGCGTGCCTTGCAGAATAATCTTTACTAGCCAGTGGCTCAATACGTTTCGCCGTTGAACTGCGTGCCCACATTTCATGAAACTGAGGTAATATTAGGTCACCAAAATCAGATCACCCTCTGAGATAATTGAGGCATTTAACATTAGAAAGAGGAGTCATGTAACATTACAAATATGGTGAGCAGTGCATTAGCTCACCTTCCACCGTCTTACAAGATAGCGAGCGCCTTTTCTGTGAACGCTCAGGACCACAGCAATTCTTATATGCTGCTGTTAACGTTGAAGTGCCAGGAATCGCTATGCTTGTTGTTGGTTTTGTTAGGATTCAGAATGATTGCCTTCTGACGCCATGTGTGAAGTGGTCACATGGGTGAGAGGTTGTCGGTATATAGGTGTGTTTGTAGTATCAAATAAAATTCAGTTGTGAGTTCAGCACTGTTGAGTGTTCATATTTTTTCTCCTTGTCGTAATTTGCGCTGTTTTCAAGATGTTCAAGTTCATTTAGCTCATCATTGACCCGTAGACGGCTGTGGGTTAATGCAGTTTACGCGTTGACGAAACGCCTTCGTGTGAGGTTTCGAGCACGTGAACTTATTCCGGAGGCTCACCATGACTTCCGCCTAAGGTTACCCGCTCTGATCACCAGCTCAACACGTCTGAACTGAGCACCTGCTTCCCATGGACATAGCCAAGGTTTCACTTGTAGCTTCAGGTCTATGGCGCCAAGGGCAGGATATGTGAACCGACATGGTCATTGTCTGGCGTTAGGGTATCCACAGGCCGATGAGGGGTTGGTGATCTGTGGCCAGCGTTACTCCCCTTATAATATATATATTCAATGTGTCCCAACACAAAGACCGAGGATGACAGCAGAAAATCACACACGGCGCCGTGCATAGGCGTGCGCATGGGGGGGGGGGTGTCAGGGGGGCGGCCAGCCCCCTAGTTACCGAGTCTGTCTCATACATTGACTTAGTAGGGAAGGGGGCGCTGCGATGAACCTTCGCCCCCCATGACACACGACGCCTATGGTGTAATGATGCAGAACTATCGATGGTATTACCAATACTATCGATAGCTGAGTCACTATCGAACTATCGGTGGTAAAAAATACTATCAATAGCGCTGTCGATAGCAAAAAATTCGATGGTACTATCGATAGTATATCAACAGCACGAACTCATCGTAGAATAAACTTGGTTTCCGCGCGCGTGGTACATTGTGGAGCCAGAGGAGCAGGCTGAAGGGCAAGAAAGTTGACATGCTTGTGTTCTTCACCAGAGTGTTTTGCTGACATATAATAATAAAGTCAGACAGTTCAGATGTAGCGGAAAGGAAGCCGTTACATGTGGTGGAACTGGGCGGCTTCAAATTTATATTGCATTTTATGATTTCAAGATAAAAAGAAATATTATCAACTAAGTTTGTTAATTGTAAGGTGTAATTGGTTGCTTTTGAATGTGAATTTATTGATGGACGTATTCCGCCATTGTCACTGCGGAAATAATTTATTTCTTTCGCCATGAATTGCGCATAAATTAAGCGAAGCTCGTAGTAGGCGGTGAGCACTTAGCACTTTCCATGGTTTGGGAAATTTTCGGTGGAGGCGAAAATGTTTGAGGCCCGTGTACCTAGATTTAGGTGCACGTTAAAGAACCCCCGTTGGTCGAAATTTCCGGAGCTCTCCACTACGGCGTCTCTCATAATCATACCGCGGTTTTGGGACGTCAAACCCTAGATATTATTATATTATTATGGTTTGGGAAAGTATTTTGGTCACATATCCATTTCAGTGCAGCTCATGACTTCATCCGGGAAAAGTGACAAAGGTCGTACGTCCGCACGTCCTATCTGTTCATATGCTAACAAACGGGCTGACCCTCCTCCGGGCGCCATCTTGAATCGCACAGCGCGCCACCTATAGTTCGTGGGCATTGCGAATAAGATGGCCTGTACATGGCGTGACGCAACGAACGTCCCACCAAGGACGAAGGCAGAAAGATACCTGGAGTGTCCGTATACTTGGCAACGAAAGAGATGTTCACGGCATTTAACTGCCAAACCAACGACACGACTATGAGGCATGCCGTAGCGGGGTACTCTGTATTTATCATTACCGCTAGGAGTTGTTTAATATATTCGGAAACGTATACTCAGGTGTTTTTGAGTTGACTCCGTCGCAATGCGGCCCCTATGGGCTATGGTCCATAATTCCACCCGTGCATTATAACTCGGAAAAGCCACGCGGGGAAATAAATAGGCCTATGTATATGTTGCTGACAGGGAGAAACAGAACTGGTCGCCCGAAGTGCGAGAAGCGATGCATCAACTCTAGCTTGATTTTGAAGGGTCGAGGTGCGCGAAGATTCCTTTAGCTTTTACAATGTTTCACTTCGTCTAATGCGGCTTGTGGCGGTACTAGCTTTTGCCCACGCACGTTGATTTCGTATAGCAGATACAGTGGTGCTGAGATTGTTGACATGTTCAGGGACTATTTCGCAAGAAATGTCGATAGTCACTGGTGTAGAAAAACCCTGTGTTCGTGATGGCGCCTGCGTTTAATTTTGAGTGCGTCAGCAGCGATGGGCTCGCAATTGGGGTTGCCTTGAGTCCGTACCTTTCGTCCGTCGCGTTAGTTCGGCGACGACCCCTACCGCCACGGACGACAAAAACCAGGGAGAATTGTCATCGTCAGGGCACATCGTCATATCCTGCAGGTCTGCTATTGCCAGGGCATGAAGAAAATTGATCTTTCTTCATCACTCCGCTGGGATTCGAGCCCATCCCAGCAAGACAACGTGGACTTGGGAGCCGACCGGTCGAATATCGCTCAGAAGCACTTATGGCTCATTACTCCAATGCGATGTGCGGCACGGAGACTGAGATTGATGGCTTATACATACATTTCGCAGGCCAGAATGAAGCAAAAATGTAGAGGGCGCATTTCACGTTCAGTGCATAATAGCCGTTCTGCACAAGCTGGCGGCGTCGTTACATGCAATTCCTCGTTGACACTCTTGTGTAGACTACAATAGAGGATCTATCTATCTATCTATCTATCTATCTATCTATCTATCTATCTATCTATCTATCTATCTATCTATCTATCTATCTATCTATCTATCTATCTATCTATCTATCTATCTATCTATCTATCTATCTATCCCATGCCAAGGGAAACGAAGCCGTCAAGCTTTAATGACGCTATTATAAAGGGCATGTGGAAGTGATCTCCCCTCTCGGTAATAATAATAATAATAATAATAATAATAATAATAATAATAATAATAATAATAATAATAATAATATAATAATAATAATAATAATAATTATTATTATATTATTATTATTAGTATTATTATTATTATTATTATTATTGTTATTATTATTATTATTATTATTATTATTATTATTATTATTATTATTATTATTATTATTATTATTATTATTATTATTATTATTATTATTATTATTATCGCCCGATTTCTCTACTATGTGCCACATCAAAGATCTTCGAGCTGGCTCTTCACAACATATTGTCTTTTAGTTTGAAAAACTCATTGATTCCTAATCAACATGGTTCTCTGGCTGGCCGCTCAATTACCACAAATCTTGCTAGTTTCATGACGAAGATCTCCACACCTATTTCTCAGAGGGGACAGGTTGACGTAATTTACTGTGACCTGAGCAAGGCTTTTGAAGTAGTCAGCCACACACTGATTATGGTTAAACTTGCGCACTTTGATGTTGACTTGTCAGTTGTGAATCTCCTGCAGAGCTATCTGCTCAATAGATATTGTTATGTAGCCGTAAATGGCCAAACGTCTTCTTTGTATAGAGTGACTAGTGGGGTCCCTCAAGGGTCGGTATTGGGCCCACTCCTATTTTTAATTTACGTTAATGATGTTTCTTTTGCCATTCGTAATTCTTCTTTCCTCTTGTATGCCGATGACATCAAGATTTTTAAGGAAATTCATTCAGTTAACGACTGTCGCTTGCTGCAGTCAGACTTACGCTCTTTTTCAGAATGGTGCAACGGTCATAACCTTTCTCTGAATACCTCGGAGACAAAATTCATGTCTATCACTCGCAAAACCTCTAGCGTGTCATTTCTATACTCTGTCAATTCTGTGTCCTTATGCAAGGTTTATGAGATCAGTGATCTTGGTGTTGTTGTTGACAGCGCGTTAAACTTTTCTGCTCACGTTAATCGTGCTGCTATGCGGGGCCTTCGTTCTGTCGGATGTGTTTGTAGAATATCTCGAGAATTCAGGTCTTCCATGGCCCTCCACAAATTGTACACGGCAATATGTCTTCCACAACTTGAGTATGCGTCCGTGATATGGAATGGCATTGCTTAATCCAGCGGTAACACCATTGAACGAGTCCAGAAAAAATTCCTCAGCATATATAACCATCGCTTTGTTAAAAATGACTCTGGATCTTGTTGAAATACTGCTGAATTATTATCACTGCCATCACTTCACTGCCGACGAAATCGCTCTGATCTCTTATTTCTTTACAAGCTAGTCCACGGTATCATATGCTGCCCTGTACTTCTCAATTGTGTTAATTTTCGAATTCCGCGTAACTTAACCAGAGAGAACAGACCGTTTAATGTACCCGCCTGCTTCTTCCCACACTCTACTGTTCACAGAATACAAAGTCTCTATAATGTTAATTTTCTTGATCTTGACGTTTTTCATAGCCCACAATCATTGTTTTTATCCGAGCTTTGCACTGTTTTGACATAGTGTGGCACAATGTACAAAGTCTTCCCTTTTCAGTCTTTCCACATAGTTGTATATATGCAATCTAATTTTTTATTCCCCGTCAATATTTCTCGTGTTTACTCCTCCCCTTTTGTGTTAATTTCTCTTTGTCTACGTGTTTATGCGCTTTTTATTTCTGAAAACTGTCTGTATTGTATTGTTTATTTTTATTGTTTTTTTTTGCGTGCGCCTGCGCAAAGACCTTACGGTTGTTCCTGGGCACGTTAAATAAATGATTGATTGATTGATTGATTGATTGATTGATTGATTGATTGATTGATTGATTGATTGATTGATTGATTGATTGATTGATTGATTGATTATTATCATGGTTTTACGTCCCAAAACCACGATTTCATTATGACGGACGCCGTAATAGAAGGGCCCCGGAAATTTTGACCACCTGGGGTTTTAACGCGCCGCACTTTCGCCTCTATCGAAAATGTGGCCACCACGGCCGATATTCGATCCCGCGACTTTCAGGCCAGCAGTCGAGCACCATAACCACTAGACCTACGTGAGGGTTAAAGAAGTATTGAAGAAAGAAAGAAAAGTTGTACATAACGCACACACACACAAAGCTTCGCTAGCCCCGTTTTTCCGATAGGAGAGGGAGTCCTGATTTTTTATTGCGATAGCAATTATATGGACAGTCTCGGCTGGATTGTGTGTCGCCGTCGCCGCCGTCATGCACCGTATATGTATAAGTATGTATATATATATAAAAGCCACAAAGAAAAATCATTCAGAAAAATGCTTCCGAGGCGCGGAGTCAAACCAGGGACCTCTTTCTCAGGGACCTCTTTCGTGGCCACTACGCCACGAAACGCAGATCCTCCACGTAGGTAACAGCGAGCGTTATATACACACCCTTTACCGCTTGACGGACTCAGAGACGGCTGCGCTTATAAGCGTTTCTTCATTACCAGCGAGATGGCGTTAGGAGCACGACAGGCGCATTTAAAAGTCGTCAGCGAGCTCGCTCGCTTCATGTTATGTTTGCGCAGGGAGAACCTTGCCCTTGCGCTGTCTGCTCGCGCGGTTTTCTCGTGCTGAGGGGAAGAGGGATGTTTCACGCTTTCAGCGTAATGTCCGCGCTCATGTTTCGGAGCGTACGAAAGTCACTCGAACTCCAGGGGCGCCGCTAAACGAACAAACAGAAGATGAGCGCGAACTATCAAGTGTCACAGCTCGACACTTGAAGCACGCTAGTTTCCTTCGCTGCTTCGGCCGCCTTTGCAACAGGAGCGCTGTTCAGACTGAGAGTATTCATTTTTTCTATTATCTGACACTGCTTATTCGAGGATTGTTCAAGAGCGATTCCACTTAGTTTGAAGTGAACAGAAGTCTTCTCGTGACGTCATTCTGGAGAGCTACCCTTTGCAGATTTTTCGGCTCACATCTGCCGGGCTGTCACGGAACTCTTTCGTTGGGAAGCATCACCAGCATGCTTTATAGACGGTTTCAAGACTGCGATAGTAGCAGCACGTGTTGTTCCCCAAGAAACTTCCGGTTCTTCATTTCAACACCGAAGCGGAAATCATGTTTTTAAGTTACGTCAAAGTAAGGAAAGACCCTTTTCCCGCCTTCAGATAAAAGGAAGGCGCATAAGTTAAGGACTAACTCTTATAACGTTGGGTATAGATTAGAAGCACGTTTATTTGAAATATTTGGCTAGGCACAGGCTGGGAAGTGTTGAAAATCTGCGGGCTACCCGCCAAGGCTTTTGTTCCCCGTCAGTGCTACGTCAGTGCACGAAACCGGAAGCCGTCCAGGGTCTGTGTTTGTGAACAGTGAAACCGTCAATACACGCTACTTCGACGCACCGTCAAGCCTGCTCGGCACAAAATTTACTAAAGGTGATCTGCCTGTCACAGTGCATCGTAAAATGAACGCGACAATTTGACCGCCTCCTGTGGCGAGTACTTAGGCCTCCATGCGAGCACTTTTTCTGCTTCGCATTTGTCGAACGTGGGCCCTCTGTATATGTAACGTACGTCCGAAGGCCTCGGCAGTCTGGCTAAGCCGACGCTGGGGAAGAGCAGCGCGAGAAGCCTGGCAACGCTTGAGATGCACACAGCGAATGTTAAAGCCAACGAGTAGGGCAGTGCTATTTTGACGTGAAGAATACCGTGTCCTGCCACCAAGGGCGCCACAAAAGCGACGCTATCGGTGGGCGTGTCATCAGCGGCCACGATGCAGCAACCGGAGAGCGTGGGGTCCTCGCTCATGGCATCCAGAGCGCGAATGTGAACGGACGCCGCGTTGCCCGCGTAGATCGCCTGCAAAGAATGAACGATAAGAAATTGAATAGAAAGCAATGATAAGGAGCTTTCATTTTTTTTGTAACCGAATTCATCTGTACGGGGTAATCTCGGTAAAAGGGTGCCAAACTTAGTATAACAACACGTTGTTCTTTCCGTCTTTTGCACCATTTGGGAGCAAGGTATCTCGGCAGTGCGCACGCTACGAACACACTGAAAACCAGACAGTTCTATACACACGAAAAGTGCATTATATGAGCCTCCTCACTCTGCATAGCTGTAATTCACCTACATTTGATGTGCATAAGTGTACTGCAGCCTTTCTGCTGCAAAGCTGACAATACACCATCTATGCTGTCATTTTAAAGCATTGGCACTACGAGGATGTCCAGAAATTTTTGGATACTGTGCGTTCAGCAATTTCTGAAGCATATAAAAACTGCATAAGGTTAACTGAATGCGGTAGCACCTTCAAAAACGGCATTCAGCACATTAACAGAGCTTCAAGACGTGCCAAGCTAGATCGACGAGTGAATAATCCTTGCTAATAACATATGCATTTATGGAACTCCCTCGTAATTGTGCTGCGCTGTTGCATCAATGTTTTTGTCACGTATATGCGAAGAAGCCACCATTAGATGAGCTGAGGGTTCCATATTCTCCCCGTAGTGCAACTGTTATTGCGATAGCAATTATATGGACACTCTCGGCGGGTTTTTGCCCTCACCATCACAGCGGTCGCCGTCATGCTCCGTATGAAAACCAAATCGATAACATCAGCCCGCGCATCGCATGTTCTACGCGCGAGCAAGACCATGCAAGCAAGAGATGAAACAAGCCGGCCATCTCCGTCACACGAAGGGTGCATGCGATCACATCGCCCTACGTGTGAGGCCTACAGTCGATGGCCCCTCAAAGAGCCAACGTCCCGCCCGTGTTGAGCCAGGCGAAGGAGTGTCGGTGGGAGGGGGGGGGGGGGGGACGTTGCTCGAGCTGCAACTGCATACTTTGCTCATAAGGGCGCGGTCGCGAGGGCTGTCGCGCGCGCACCAGGAGACGGCTCGTAATCTTGCTGTGTTGTCAACGCTTCGTGTTTAGAGGACTGACAGCACGAAAACCACTTCGGTCCCTGGAACGGCCGTATTCCCTTCAACCAACGGTTTGTAGAGTTACTGGAGATCGGATCCCAAAGAGTTAGCTGCTAGCCTCGCTTCGTACATTTCAGTTTTTTGCTATCGTATTCATTTTTTCGCCCTTGCGGCGAAACTGCGATTTTTTTAAAAGGCGCGCAGTAGGGACAGAAACTATTTATGAGTTCTCACATCCTATTTTGCGGCTGACGTTGTATCACTGCTTCTGTTTCCCATAGTGTGCAGTCTACGTGAGTGTGTGGTTGCATGTGCGCACGTGCACCTGCGCCTCTGATTGTATTTGCATATGTGTGCATGAATATCTTTTCGCGTGCGCGTACACGCGTACCCAAGAATTTGGGACAGTGTTGCTTGAAACCGCGAAGGAAAAAGTGCCGCCAAAACGACGCTTGAAGTGAAGGCGAGAAACAGACACGACGACGCCGGTGGTCGTGCGTGTCCTTTGCGCTTTTCTGCTCAGCGACATGTGTGTCGTTTTAGGGGCACTTAGGTCTGAGAAATACACCAACTAAGCCATGAGTAAGTTCTCTTGGAGCTTTGTTAAACCATCTGGTACTTCACAGGAATGCGCCAGCTTGACTAAATTGGCGACATTTAGCAGTTCCTGTGCCGCATTGCGTCAAACTTTTTTTTTTCAGATATGAATGATGAAGTCACATAGCAGCAGCTCATCGTTTCTCATTCTCCCAGCAGAGGGCGTATTTATTCGAAAGTTTCTATATTAAAGCTTTAAATATACTTTTTCGAGTTAGTTCCCGAAAAGGTAGTACATCATAGCGAGTGTCATTCAGTTCGCCTGTACGCGAAAGTTTATGAGAGGCAAGAGTAGGCAGAGAGCGTGATTAGCATGTGCTGATCCTCCACGTGCGTGCGTCTCGGTCTGTCTACGTGCGAACATTCGTGTGAAGTTGGGTGTCATTACTGCGTACGTCGGCGCGCGCTGTTGCGTGGTGTTGTCTTGCGCCTGTCCCCACCTGTACGTGTGTGTGGACGTGAACGTGCGTATGTGTGTGCGTGTGCACCAGGTATGGATGCGCTTGCTTGTGCTTAGAGTGTTCTCTTGACTACAAATTAGTTTTCAAGTACACACTGTCCTCACGTGGGAGCCAACCTAAGGGTTGATCTTCAAGACCCGAATAAAGTTCATACATGCGGTTGCGGCAACTTTTTTCCTACGTGCGTTTTCAAGCGGTGCAACACATGCGAGGGGATAATAAATAAGCAGCGACGCACATTTTTTAAGCGACGGCTTCCTAACTCACATATTTAGGCGTCGTACCCGAAATGCCCGGCGCCGGCGAGAAATACAAAAACGCCACCCTCGAACGTGCACCGGTCGCCTGCGTATTTGGATGCGCCATTTTCCAATAATTGATGCTCTCTCGAGAGTGGGCTTGTCAGTGATCAGTCGTTTCTGACATGGCAATCTGATCTTTTATCGCGATCCCTTGTCATCTCGCGTTGGCACTTTTCATTGTTGCCTGGATATGGACGCGTGACCGTCGTTGTTGCCTGTAGCAACTGAAGTGTTGCGCTGCTAAGCTCATGTATGAAGGTCTCATTCCCGGCATGGATGGACAGTCAGGAGCAGGGCTGGGCAGTATCGCGATACAAGAGTATCGCGATAGTATTTCAGAGATACTTTTGAGTATCTGTATTTCTGTATCGAGATACATTTGAAAAATATATTTGTATCTCAGTAGAGAAATACCTTTACGAGGTATCGTTTGTATCGCGATACTATGCAGGACAGGGGTATCTTGTTACATTTTTTTCGGAACTGAGTTGAGGCGTGTTTCCAACGGGGAATGACGTTTTTTTTGTGCCATGACAAGCAAAGGCGTGCCGCCGGCCGCCTACAGATAGGGCGGCGATGGTTTCCCCTCAAGCACGGAATGGCCCATGTGGTAAAGCGCGCGACGCCGCAGACGGCAGAAACGCGGAGGCAGTGTTGTCGGCCTCTGCCGACGAAAGTTGCTGTCTATCAAAGGCAGTGCAGCACGCCCAATTTTTTAGATGCGAAGCATCTTATGGCGGAGCTCAAAAGGTGTGCGCTGTGACCACCCTTACTGCGCATGCGCGAACACTCTCCACACGCCTCCTCTCCCCTCCCCCTTTCCACTCACCTTTTCTCCTATCCACTCCCTCCCCCTCTCCACATTCCGCTCTCCACTCCCTCTCTCCCCTCCTTTTCTCCACTCCTCCTCTCCCATTTCCCTCTCACCCTCTCTCCGCTCCCTCTCCTCGTTTAGATAAAAGGCTCGCGTTAGGTCGTACACACGCTCAGTCACTGCGCCGGTGTCATAAGTTCCAACGCCAACGTCTGCGCCAGTTGCAGTAATACTTTAAGGCTTGCCGAGATCGCGGAGCAGCGGAAGGCTCGACGCGCCGAAGCGCAACGTAAACTTCGGCAAGCGGACCCCGAGCTCAGGGCTAGGGAAGCCCAGCTCAGACGGCAACGTCGGCGGGAAACTTCTACGGGTGAAATGCGAGCTCGACATGCCGAAACGCAACGACAGCGGCGGCAAGCAAACTCCGCCGTACGCAACGCCGACGTCGAAGCCAAGCGTCAGCGTCGAGCCAACGCGTCGGCTGTGGACAGACGACGCGAGTCCAAGGCCCGTGCAGAACACCTCGCTAGACAATTTCAACACCCGCGCTTCGACGGTGCCGACGCCCGGTTCCAGTGCGAATTCCTCGACCGGAGCTTCGAGCACAGCAGCAACGTGTGCGACCGACTTTGGTTCGATAACAATCTGACCGAGGTCGGTAGCATGCCCAGCGAACGCCAACGGAACGCGATCGTGCTAGTTCTACGGCTTCGCATCGCCTCATGGTCCCCTTTAGCGGGAGATGGTGTAAATTTTCTCTGGTAGCAAGCCATTACTTCGCGACCCCCCGCGCGGATACCGCCTTGGAACAGAGGCTTTGGAATGTTTCACGTGCGTTAAGTTCTCAAAGCGGCGGCACTTCCAAAAGCAGTTCCCGTAGTTGCAGCGGAAGTGACTAGAAGATGGCTATCTTTGTCGCGCTTTCAGCCACCTCTCTAACGTGTCAGGGTGCGTTCCTAATGGATTACAAGCGTGAAACGGTCTTATGTGGTACCAGGCTCTCCCACCGCCGGAGCCGACTTCGCCTGCTGCGGCTTGCTGAATTGGGTGCTGGTAGAGTCGGCGGTGGCGACAGCTTTACTGAAGAGTGACCCTTTCGTACCAGGCGACGAATGCTTGGTGTAGTTTCTGATGGTGCGCTCTCAGTAGCTCTGCCTGCTGTTTCCACATCTGTTTAGAGACCTGGCAGGAGTGACGTGGGAGGGCTTAATCCCTCTCACCCCCAAAGAACGTGACTTTAGGAAGCCAATGTTTGAATTGTGCAGTTTTGATATATTGGGCTCCATTACGAGTAGGTAATTATGGCCGGCCGATGATAATAATAATAATAATAATAATAATAATAATAATAATAATAATAATAATAATAATAATAATAATAATAATTATTATTATTATTATTATTATTATTATTATTATTATTATTATTATTATTATTATCCCCACTGGTTCTCATCTGAACTTATCAGTGCACTGAAGCATAAAGATCGCGCACACAAGAAATCTAAATGTTCTCCATCGAGCGAGTGGAAGGAAGAGTTCAGCTTTTTTCGAACTCTCGCTAAACGCCTATATAAACGGGATCATAGTTCGTATATTGAATTCTTAGAAAAAAGCGCTTCTGACAGGCCAGCTGAGTTTTGGAAGTATGTACGTAAACGGTCCAGCAAAAGCGGAGAGTCTTTCAGACTACTAGACTCAAATGGGGTAGAAGTGCATGCCGTCGCTGACTGTTTTGCCGCACATTTCTCATCCGTTTATAAGGCCTCAGACTCTAGCACTAATATCAGACAGCCTAAGGCAGTTCGCTCACCCAGTGCTTTGTCGCTGGATGAAAATCTTATCTGCGAATGCATTAAGTGCTTAAAACCATCCTTATCATGTGGCCCAGATGGCATCCCCTCCGCCATACTAAAAGCTTATAGTAGTATATTTGTCCCAGTACTGACTACGATATTTAATAACTGCCTGGACACTTCCACATTTCCTAGCATGTGGAAAACTGCTCGTGTTTTCCCAGTATTTAAGTCGGGCTCTAAAACAGATGTTTCTAATTATCGCCCGATTTCTCTACTATGTGCCACATCAAAGATCTTCGAGCTGGCTCTTCACAAAATATTGTCTTTTAGTGTTAAAAGCTCATTGATTCCTAATCAACATGGTTTTCTCGCTGGCCGCTCAACTACCACAAATCTTGCTAGTTTCATGACGCAGATCTCCACACCTATTTCTCAGAGAGGACAGGTTGACGTACTCTACTGTGACCTGAGCAAGGCTTTTGACGTAGTCAGCCACACACTGATTATGGTTAAACTTGCGCAATTTGATGTTGACTTGTCGGTTGTGAATCTCCTGCAGAGCTATCTGCTCAATAGATATTGTTATGTAGCGGTAAATGGCCAAACGTCTTCTTTGTATAAAATGACTAGTGGGGTCCCTCAAGGGTCAGTATTAGGCCCACTCCTATTTTTAATTTACGTTAATGATGTTTCTTTTGCCATTCGTAATTCTTCTTTCCTCTTGTATGCCGATGACATCAAGATTTTTAAGGAAATTCATTCAGTTAACGACTGTCGCTTGCTGCAGTCAGATTTGCGCTCTTTTTCCGAATGGTGCAACGCTAATAACCTTTCTCTGAATACCTCGAAGACAAAATTCATGTCTATCACTCGCAAAACATCTAGCGTGTCATTTCAATACTCTGTCAATTCTGTGTCCTTATGCAAGGTTTATGAAATCAGTGATCTTGGTGTTGTTGTTGATAGCACGTTAAACTTTTCTGCTCACGCTAAGCGTGTTGCTTTGCGGGGTCTTCGCACCCTAGGCTGTGTTTGCAGATTGTCTAGAGAATTCCGTTCTCCTATGCCCTTCCGAAAATTGTACACCGCGCTATGTCTTCCTCAACTGGAGTATGCGTCCGTGATATGGAATGGCATTGCTCAATCCAGCGGTAACACCATTGAACGAGTCCAGAAAAAATTCCTTAGCATATATAACCATCGCTTTGCTAAAAAATCTCGTTCAAATACTGCTGAATTATTATCATTGCCATCACTTCACTGCCGACGAAATCGTTCTGATCTCTTGTTTCTTTACAAGCTAGTCCACGGTATCATATCCTGCCCTGTACTTCTCAATTGTGTAAATTTTCGAATTCCGCGTAAGTTAACCAGAGAGAACAGACCGTTTCATGTACCCGCCTGCTTCTTCCAACACTCTACCGTTCACAGAATACAAAGTCTCTATAATGTTAATTTTCTTGATCTTGACATTTTTCATAGTCCACAATCATTGTTTTTATCCGAGCTTTGTACTGTTTTGACATAGTATGGCACAATGTACAAAGTCTTCCCTTCTCCGCCTTTCCGCATAGTTGTATATATGCAATCTAATTTTTCATTCCCCTTCAATATTTCTCGTGTTGTCTTATTTTACTCCTCCCCTTTTGTGTTCATTTCTCTTTGTCTACGTGTATTTGCTCTTTTTATTTCTGAAGAC
This sequence comes from Rhipicephalus sanguineus, assembly GCF_013339695.2. Taxonomy (NCBI): domain Eukaryota; kingdom Metazoa; phylum Arthropoda; class Arachnida; order Ixodida; family Ixodidae; genus Rhipicephalus; species Rhipicephalus sanguineus. The sequence continues at coordinate 117,477,851 of NC_051179.1, forward strand.
TGTCTGTATTGTATAGTTTATTTTTATTGTTTTTTTTTGCGTGCGCCTGCACAAAGACCTTACGGTTGTTCCTGGGCACGTTAAATAAATGATTGATTGATTGATTGATTGATTGATTATTATTATTATTATTATTATTATTATTATTATTATTATTATTTTATATTATTATTATTATTATTTGATATTGGCAGTGGTATCCTCATCCGTCTGACCCGGCGCCGACCGGGTCAGACAGCTGAGGATTCCGAAAATGGGGACCGACTTCAGCTTCTGAACGGTCAGAACAACACACGTGAGAGCGGAAGTGTTTCGGTATCTAGATGACCCGAGAAGAGATATCGCCACGCTGCAGTGCAATCCGGCTATGAAGGCGGTAATTATTCACTGTAACACGAATTCGTGCTCGCCTTCAGCGGTAGAGAGACTTTTTTCTTTCGCGAGTCTTGTGCTGAGGCTGAACCGACGCTGTCTAGAAGACAGCCTATTTGAGAAGCCTACACAGCAACCTTCTCAGCAAAGCTGACCTTATGTGCAAAATAAATATACGCTTTTTCTCAATCCACTGGTGTTCATTAGTGATTCATCATCATCATCATCAGCCTGTCTACGCCCACTGCAGGGCAAAGGTCTCTCCCATGCTCCGCCAATCAACCCGGTCCTGTGCTTTCTGCTGCCGCGTTATACCTACAAACTTCTTAATCTCATCCACCCACCTGTGCAATCCCATCTACCCACTAACCGGTGGTCATTAAGGGTAACTGACTGGATTCCAAGAGATGGCAAACGCGTGAGGGGGAGACAGAAAATTAGGTGGGTAGATGAGATTAAGAAGCGATTCAAGTGATTTGCTTAAATTGTGCTATTTCTAGCATAGCTCATTTTGTTGTCACCAAGTATGTCGATTTCGGTGTCCAGTGCTTGTTACTGCTGCTGTGAAATAGTGTATTTTTATTGCAATTGATACTTGTAGTTATGTCATTATTACTAATTATGTACTTTGTACCGCCCCCCTCTTGCAATGTCTTAATGGCGCTGAGGGTACTGTAAAAATAAATATTTCAATGCGCTGTAACCTTAATTAAACATTATGCTGCACTAATAAATGTCTTTGCGTAGTATGAGCATCCTTGAAATAAAAAAAGTATCCCAGTATCTGTATCGCTGTAACTGTATTCTGGAATACTTTTTTCGTCTTATTGTGAAAGTATCTCCGAAATATCCCGTTACGTTAAACGCAAATGTACCTCAGTATCTGTATTTTAGGCTTCAAGTTCACGTATTTCGATATCTGTATTCCGGAATACTCTTGTGAGTATCTCTGCCCAGCTCTGGTCAGGAGGGAGCATTGCGCAATGCCATAGTAAGAAATAAAGAAAGAAAGAGGGGGTGGGGAAGTAATTCGTCAGGCACGCACCCGCCAAGCGTCGCTTGCTGCCTTTATTTTTGTTAGGGCAAGGGCTGCTGAATTTTATTATGATTATATTTTCTCTGAGCATGGTGCTTTGATACTAGGAGGCGAGACATTCTTATTTGTCATGTAAGCCTAATTAGTGCTTTCGGCGTCCGTCTCTGTCTATACCGTCGGTTATCTCTATACCGTAGAGCTACAGATGCCTGCAGCAACAATGAACTCATTTCCTGCATGATTGTGTCACCAGTTAATGCTCCCATCACTGATAGTCACAACAGGTTCTGGAAGATACACTCCTACTTATCTATGGTTATGGCTGTGAGACGTGTTGACATTCTAATACAATGTCCTAAGTCCTATTGCAGTATGCTAAGTGGCGAGCAGCGAGTTTCCGAGAAAGGAAAGGTAAGGAAGCCAGATGGCGACTGCGAGACCGACTCCCCAAAGGGTGAAAACTGATTCTAAAGCAAGTGCATTATTTACAATAGGTGTGTCGTGCTTATTAATTTTTTAATTATTTCATTCATTCCATCAATGAAGTTAGTCAGCTGTACGTCGAGGTGAAAAAATCAGTTGGAATGCAGGAGCGCTATCCGCGAGAGGGCCCTGGCATATTTTACAAGGCACGACATTTTTGTACAAAAAATAGTGCGAATGCAATCGATGGAGGCTAAGACGCTGTCGAAAATGTGTAAACTTCTTTCAGCGTCAGACGGCTGCTAAATACAGGTCATTTTTAATTAGTGACCAAGTATCGCCTCTCCGAGAGGACAAAACGTGACGCTTTCTACAACAATGTCACCTGTTATCAGGAAACTGTTCTTCGATCTGTCACTCAATAGAAGATCATGCTAACGCGTTTTATTTGATTTTTTTAAATTGCAAATTACACAGAAATGTGACAGCCTTTCAAGCATGAAATGCTGTTAGATCCCGTCGTCGGTAGCCTTGAAGTGACCTCTAGCCAAAAGCCAGCGCCCTTATCCTGGCACTCAAACAAGGCCATCCGAGCACTGAGACATCCGGTCATTCAAAGAGGTCATCCGCACACACAAACGACATAATCCGGGCTTCGTTACGAGAACGAAATGAGCATCCGGGCAGCCAGCGAAAGGTTTTAAAAATGTGATCTTTGGCTGCCAACCCTTTGTACAGAACCGCATTACATACACTAGTTGTGGCCCAAACAAATTACATAAAGTATTGCTTCAGGGTTCGTAGTGCTTGATCACACTATAACTGAAACTGCAACTTCTAGTACACTGAAATTTCATTCTTCATGTTCAATAGCGACGTTCCAAAGGCAGCTAGGGCACAATACAGTTGCTCTTTTAAATTCCTGCTCCACGCCTGTGCTCTTTTCAACGGCAGCGGTCGATGAGTAAACGGCGTGCTGCAGGAGCTAATTGTGGAGGCAATGGTTTCGTGGCGCGGGTTGCCGCTTCCTTCGAGAGGTGGCGCCATGCTGCGTGCGCGCACCAGCATGGTGTCGCGTCATGCCCGCATACGCTTGGCAAATGCCCAGATTTATCTTACTCACTAACAGGAAACAGTGGCTTTCATACGGACGAGTGCACAGTGTTGGGTGGTGTAGTTTGGTGGAGTGTGCCCATGCGAACTTGCACAAGATTGTGGCTAGTATAATCCCCAACCAATTTGCTTTGCCTGGGTCCATTTCATGCTTAGATATACTCTCGATCGATTACGCGAAAGCCAGCCATTTTTTAACGCCCCTTCTACTATATAGTGAGGTGTGGCATTGACACGGGCAGCGATCTTTCATTAGGTGCCGCAGTACGATGCCGTTTGATTTGAATATTCACTGCGACCTTCCTTTCGTCCTTTTCCCCCTTTTTTTTATCCCACGATGCCTCCCCCCTCTCCCACAGTCACAGAGCCACACTTCCTACTAGGGCTGAAGAAAATACCGTTTGGCCCACACCTGATACACATCACCTACATCCGCCATAGCCTTTAAGCACTTTAATAACTCGTAGATATCGGCTTTGGTCGATTACCTCGCCGTTTCTCCCGCACTTCCACCATTGCGAGTGCTCACCAAGCCACTGGCTATTCAGTCTTCTGTAGTCGTATCTTCTATAGAGTCCGACTACCCACAATTGGTTGCTAGTCACTGCCAGATAACTCGGCGCTTATGTATGTGAACTTTGCATGTTTATCACCAGCGTGCGCAAACTTAGATTTCAGTGACTTGTCTCAGATTTCATTGGCTCGGCATGTGCACATTTCCGCCAAATTACATTCGGCCTTGCACAGACTGTCACCACCGCTATTCCGGCCTTCCCCAAGCATATTGGATACGCCTTCCAAGCATGCAGCAATAACAACCGACACATCGTGTCTATCTGCTGGATTCGCAGCTTTGAAAAAAAAAATTCAATGCCACTTACCGAAAACGTATTTCCCAGTCTAAGCATGATGTTGCACGCTCTCTTGGACCACATGATCATGCTCGGTATAAAATTGTGATCCAGCTCTCCATAAAGTGGCAGCGACCGAATAACGAAAGTTTGAAGCCGATGTCGCCCTGAAAAGATTCTCTGCTTACTCTCAAGGCTATTATGGTATATCGGGCATGCGATAGAAACCTAATGAATCCAGAGAGTTCTCGCATCCTCATGCATCATGCAATGTTCCCTCACCCGATTTATTTTATGCCTGCTAGATTCGTAATATATGGTATATGTAGGAATATTATTTATTATTTCCATCTAGTCATGCGTATTCAAACGACGTAGGAGTAAAATAAGTGTTCGAAAAAAATGCGATCATCCTTCAGAGGAGGGCACGGTAGGGAATGACGAAGAGTAACTTATTGCGCACTCTCAAAATAAGAGTAAAGGAAAGTGCAGTACATGCAACCTTGCAAACCTTGCTTGTTGTTTAGTAATGAATAAAAATGTTACTATATTATTAGATCGGCAGAGAACTGAACTGCTGTGGTGACAGCGTAAGAGTACACGAGCGCCTTATGTGCATGCAGAATGCACATAGGGCACTCTGCTCGGAACATACCCCCAACATAAGTACACCAATAGTATGACTCCTGTAATGCAAAGTCCTATCAACAAAAGAAAAAGCGCATGTGCGCGACCACACTATGCACGGATAGAAAGTGGTCCGTATAGTACAATAATTCTTATCGTGTAACTTAATGTTGTCACCAACAGACTCGTTCGGGTGACTGTTAGCTTAAGCAGCATTTGACAGCCATAGCGCCTTTGCAGCAGTGTCGATACACCGATTCATAGAATTTAAGAGATACAATACTTGAGACGGTAAAAGCTTGCTTAGTTTCATTCGTTCTCAGCACAAATATAGCCGTGATTGCCCAGGACTGCGCTTGTATTTCCTCAGCGTCCACTTTGTTACACTAGCGGGGACTTGTTTCAAGACATTTTAACTTTTGTGGGGCGCTTTCAGCGAACTTATGGTGGGAAGCTATCTCCCCAACGATACGTGGCGCGCATGCATTAAAGTAATTGTTTTAGCTGTGCAAGATACACATGCAGTAAGTCGAGATATGCGTGATGTCTGCCGGTTTCAATGGCGGCCATGCAGCGCCCGGGAAACAGAGACCTCAATATAGACGGCTGAGAGCTGTTTCATATGTATATACCCGAATGCAAATGCTATTCAAGTATGTTTCTTAAATGATGAAGTGAAAAGCTCTGGGGAAGCCATTGGCAGTTCGCTCAACATGCATCGACAACCCTCGTCAATTCTGCAGCGACCGCTTATTTGCAGTGTTTCAACGCGATAGCGTTAAGAGCCCATGTCGCAGAAATGCCAATGTCGGTTTCAGCGGTGGCGGCGTCTTTGGTTCTGAGCGAAAATTCGGTGTTGTCCGTCAGCGAAAAATCACGATAGATTTAATTAAAAATGACGGCTTGGAGCCGGAATGCAACTCAGGCCGACTGCGTTGGCAGCAGATGTTCTACCACAGAGCCACTCGTGTGCAAGAAACTGCTTCGCAAGAAAAAAAATACCTTTATAGACGTCATATAGTGGGAGGAGTCACGTGAACACATTACATGTGTTCGCGTGTAATGCGTGGCAGAAGAGTACAATCGCAACAGTCTTAACAGCATACGAATTGCGCAACTAATGGGTGGTTTAAAGGCCCATACATTACAAAGCGTGCAGGCAAATTTACTCATCATCGTCAGCACAGCACCCACATAGTGCGCAGCTATGTAGGCTTGCGTATTGTCTTGCAAGACGGCTAGTAGGTACTTCGCTATTTCGCAAGGTAATGAAATGTGGCGTGCTTGACACTTCGCAAGTGCAGTTGTAGTAGGAATTCTAGGAGAGTTTCAAAGGGCCAATGTTGCGCGCACAGCCGTTCCTTTACTCGCGGCGCGATTGAGGTGTCCATCGAGACGCGAAGCCTGTCTAGCGATTAGAAGGCGATGCGAACAGGGCCCGATTACGCTATTGCGTTCTACTCTTGAAGGCGAAGCTCAAGTGTTCTTGATGTTTTCGTTTCCTGTTTCTTTATCAACGCCTTCAGTGCTCGAACCACATGCAGCTGGCGGCAGGTATGTCGACACTGCGACCGTGTTTCCTGGGATATTCAAGTGACGCCGCACATCGCCTATCCAATGTCCTAATGGTAAATGACTGGGAGTGCACACACGGGCGCAAGAGAGAAGTCAAGACACCTCAAAAACCGTCCAGTCTTTATACAGGAATACGTACCCATCAGCTCGGCTTTCTTTTGTTCAATCGGTTTCTGTGTCCGAGCCTGAATGAAACATTTGTTCGGTGGCAAGTGAAACAATTGTTCTAGTTCATTCGCTCTAGTCAACCAATGGTTGTCCATCAGAAGTTGGAAGGGTAGCGCTAGTGTACATGGACTAGAGGAAGACACACGGACACACAGACGGAGGCTTCCGTCTGCGTGCCCGTGTGTCTTCCTCTAGTCCGTGTCTACTAGCGCTACCCTTCCAAGTATGAATTTCCAACTCGCCCAAGAAACAGCAGTCCATCAGAAGCTTTGCATGAGTTGTCCAACTCGGCGTCTTTATATTTATCTTCTCTATATTAACTAGAACGTCGCGGGAATCTGCTGACGCTGTCATCCACAGTGCAGTCTGTCTAAATGCCCTCACTATGAAAGTATGAAAGGGGCTCGTTAACAATGTTACGTACACGGGAGGTTTCATTCACCCAAACAAAAAAGTCATTTGGCACGTCATATAGTCGGGGACTCCTTATTTATACAAATCAACTGGTGAGACGCAACGGGCATGACGTTTTAGCATTCCGTTCTTATTCAAATCTCACCGCCACGTGCGGGAATCGAACCCAGCGCCCTCGTTCTTAGCTGCCGAACGCCATAGCCTCTAAACCACCACGGGAAGCTTAAGCCTGCCCTATGAAGTCGAAACAAGCATAGAAGCTTGCTTCCCGCGAATCACGGCTCCTTGTGAATACTCGTCCTTCGTTAATGTTCCTTATCATCCCTAGTACTTGAGGATGGCAACAGACCGAACGAAATGGAAACAGTGATCTGCGTTCACTTCATATCTGTGTTTTAAATATAAAATTTTGTCACATTACACAACTGGGTCTCATGTGCGCAGATTCTCTGAAATTTCAGCTGCGTAGCACACTGAAACTTCTTGCAATGCTTGTTTATGGTATGGTTTTATGTTCTTCGGTAAGCACGTTGGATTATCTTTTGTCGCGCTTTCGTGTTTCGCTGCGCCTCAACTACTTGGTGGTTCATTGTGCGTGGCTCTGTCGCGTAAGCGTACATCTTGTCCCGTGGTCGTGGCGTTGACGAAGGCAGCAGTCGGTGTGCTCAAGACGAAACCCTTTATTTGGGCGAACTTGCGCCCGCAAAATGAAAACCCAACGTAAAAGCGATTCGCGCTGTGCACTGATAGCGGCGAGAACAGCCGTTGGCCGTCGCGTAATCTGATCTGCGTTTGGGTGCGTCGGCACTTATACATGCGGCATCGAACCTTCGAGTGTTATCGCTGGTGGCCACGCTAGCTCCAGAATAAAGTCAAATGTTCGCGTTTGCGCGCTCAAGCCTATCAGAGCATTCTTAAATAATGTGGAAGGTTCCGAGACATTGGGGCGCGGCTTGCGAAAGGCAGTTATACGTGCAGCAGACCGGTTACATAAAATACGAAAAAAAGACGCCGCGGCAATGTCATATGTGAACGCATGAAGGAGTAATAAAATATTAAAGAAAAGGCAATAAGGAAGTTGATCAGTACTGAATCATTGAACGCTCAGCTTTCTATATGGTTCATAAAGCTTACTCTATCGCTTGTGTCGTGGCAAGCGAACGTACCGTCCTTTAATGAGCGTCCGCTGGCCTGAAGAACAATCTGTTCTGCTTGCGCTTTTGTCCTAGTGTACGGACCATCGTAGGCTTGCTTCTCTCCCCCCTGAATCACGCAGATACTCCCTGTGTAGACGAGGTACGGAACGCTCTCTTCCACACAGGCATCCACCACATTCCGTGTACCTGCAAAATAAAGTAGCCTCAGAACCCGTGTGCAAGACCATGCCAATGATGGACGGTACAGTGTACGAAATGAAACAATGAAAACGAATACGTCTAACGTACGCGTATTTCACTTCTATTTCTCGCTCTGCGTTAAATAATAAGGTTTGTGGCATAATGTTTCAGAAAGCATAGAGAAAGAACAAACAGGTTATGTAGTAATGTTGCTAAAGAACGGCAAGTAATTTCTATGGTGAACTAAATCAAAAGACTGCCTAGTAAATTCAAGGATCGCGGAGAAATATAAACGAATGACTGTAGTGCAATGCGCAAACTACCGAGAAAGCGCTGATAATGTAAAAAATTCTCTTTACCTCGACCGAAAACAAATATGTTTGTGCCGCAAATGGAGGGTCTCATATATCAGCAGCTGAGAGCGAAACAAAAACAAAAAACAAACACGACTGTCAGAGCACTACTGTTTATGGCCTTGGCGAAATACACACAACCTCACTGACGAAGCCACAGCAGTCCTTTGCTGACAACAGTTGATAGTTAGAGATATGGATAACTGACTCTCATTTTTACAATGCAGCCTCGTGGATGTATACTGGAAGTGTGTGAAGTATGCATTTGATCGGAGCTCATCGACGCCAGCTTTGGACCAGTGTTAAGAAGCATGGCTTTGACTATACTGTGGTTGGCGCTGGGTCGGTTTTCAGTTGGAAACTACCTTTTTCAAGCAGTGCATTATCATGCAGAGCTTACTCAGAAGAACCCGCTTCTTGCAGTGTTGTCCCCTTTAGCGTGCTGCGGCACCACAGCCGTACGCTACCATCTGCGCCGCTGTGACCGATAACTATTCCTCGTATATAAATAAAAATTTCTTATAGGCACGTTTGGTGTACGGGATCAGCACTCGGATTCGAAAAAGCGGCGTTAATAGGAGTCACCGAACTGAGATGGAGGAAATTTATATGACCAGAAGTTCTTGCCGCACAGGTCCACCAGTGGGAGAACACAATGAACGCCACTTACGCCTCATCAAATAAATATTCGCCAGAATTCCAGCAAAAGTAACTCCAGCTGGCAAATGGACTCCAACGATGAGAAAGCGTGCTCCTGCTGAAACGCGTCAACTCGTACGGCGCTGACAGAACGGTGCTGCGCAATGCAGCATTGTATAGAGGGCACTTTCTGGCCATCGCCTCGTGTTTACACCTAAAGGAGTTTCGTGCCCATACTTGAGACATATATGCAGCAATGCTGGGTGCCATGACACGGCCGGTCTCGAAAGGCGCGCGAGTGCAGCTGTGGCCATGGGGAGATGAAGTTATCGACTCCAGAGAACTAGGAGGTGTGGGGAATTCAGGGCATCTGCAGACGTAATGCTAGGTAAACTGGCGCAAAGAAAATATAATTGGAGATTGCTAGCAAAGCGAGAAAGTGCTTTATACGAACGGCCCGCGGGCGAAGGGAACGTGACCAGCTTCAGCGCTCTGTATCGGGTGGGCCTCCCTGTTCAGTAGACCAGGGGGATCACCTGCTCTTCTCGTTTCGTAGACCAGCTCTAGCTGGCCCCACAGTACATACTTTTGGGCTAGTTGGTTCGGTACATTAAATGAAGCCATAGCGCTGAAAACACACTGACCACAAACGGCGACAGGACTTGCCCTGCTAGCTGGTCCGTCGAGGGGGACCTGGACAGCACTGCCTCCCGCTGCCTTGTGGTGGGATCAATTATGTTTCAGGGTTGTGGTGTGCTTTCGCAAGCTCATATGATGCGGTAGAGCGTTAAAAATTCCACGCATAGTTGGCAATCATATATACATATACAGCGCGCGTGTATCGCGCGGTCATGCCCGATCATTCTCTCACACAGGAGGCACCTTCGCTGGTCGCCGCTCTGGATACAGACACGCAGTGGGGTACTCTTATCAGCAGAAAGCGTCTCTTCGAGGAGCAATGCAAAGACGGCGTTTGTCGGCGGATCCTTATCCAACTATGTGACGCAGCATGTGACGATAACACACATGCACCCACCAGTGGTGAGTCAGATTCTTGTGTCCTCGTTGGCAACGGCCCCCTACTGCGGTACATCCCAAAGTTGACAATTACTGTAATTCTCCTTTCAGCGTGGCAATCTTTTTCCCACATTTTTATTCTATATTTTGCTTCAATTTCGCCACTGTTTGCTGACCGATGAACTAATCCTCTGTTTATTTTTGTTAGGACGTCCCCCTAACAGTTCTTACTTTGGGACCTCTGATTCTTCAATTACAATGCAAAACGAACGTATATAACAAATGTATATATTTTGAATAAACTTCAACTCCAACTTCAATAAAAATTCCACGGAGTCTCAGGAAAGATTACATTCGTTACTTCCACGATTCCGCTTTAGCCGGTCACAGGTCTGCCATTAAGACTTACGAAAATTATGTTAGACTGCTCCATGGCAAGCCATGCGCAAGGCCGTTATATGTTATGCACGATGTTGCTTCGTGTGCCAACGAGTAAAGCCACGCAGTGGCCTCTTACCACGGCGAAACCGTTACTTATTAGTTGTTACCGATTACATTACAAAGGAGGTTGGGTTATACCTCTTACGTGCAGTAACATAGTGCAGAATTTTGTAATTATCTTCTTGATGTGTTTTGCGGTTCGGTTTTCCATCACGATTGATAGCCGAGAACGCCAGGTACTTCACGAGTCGCACATCCGTGAAGAAATATTCTGCCTGGCGCGTCAAGCGCAAGAAACATCCCCGTGCCATCCACAGGCTAACGTCACCGAACGCTTCAATTCAAAACTGAAATCAATGATGAGGGCACAGAGAAGGGATCATGCGAAATGAGCCGTTAGCCTCTAAGAATTGCCGTTTTCGATGCGTGTGCTCAATAGGTACACGGGTTATACACCCACATTCTTGAAATTTGAGAGGGAACTTTCATTCCCATTAAGCCACACCCTGGTACCGCCGCATTCGTCCTCCCCTGATAACTGTTTTCACTCAAGCACGGCGAAAGCGACTTACAAACGCTGTCGTTGTTGCTCGTGAGGAAGGGGGTAATTTTAGGCTCGAGCAAGCCTCTCAGTACAACACCCATCGTGGCAACATTCAGTTCGAGGCTGGTTACTTAGCTTTACGCCGTACCAATTACTTGATCAACATAGCTAAGAGCTTTTGTTAGCACATATTTCTAAACTGAAACTTTATAATACATGATTATTCACTTCAGCGGCCGTGGCCCACTTTGCTGGTGCATTGAACATTCACTGTCGAAGATGTGAAGTTCAAGTTTTTTTTTTTTTTGTAGCTTTGCACGCCGGCACTTTTAAGCAACGTTCCGCGCGCTCTCCAGATGCACTGCGGACGGCAAATTTCACCATCTTCCACCCGTCGACCTCAATTCCGATCGGATGACAGTGGCCGACCCTGTGTCGGCCGTCTCCTTCACTTCCCTCCACCAAGAGGCCTCCACCGCATGGTGTCGACTTAGACAGCGCTTTATTGCACGGCTCACCTAACCGCTTTGATATCCCGCCTCCCATTGGAGCGCCATCCTCGACCGCCCATAGGCAACTCACCACACCCGACTCCAGAACTGTTCCGGGGTCTGCTTATTTTCAACCTTGGAAACGGCATCTGTGTACACGCCCGAGGAGGCTCGCATCTTGTGGCCCATTTGTCGTGTTTCAGAAATCTGATGGCGAACCCACCGAAACGGCTCCCTGCACCAAGGACCACTCCGAGCCGCCTATATTCGGCAGTCAGTTCCCCAGCCACCGCCACAACGACCTGTGCCAGCCGCAATCGAGGCCGCTGTCACTCAATGCGTCCTCCACTCAATGCGTCCTCAACTCCTGGCGCAAGGAGCCCTTGCTGCTGCCCTTCCCACCAACCGGTCATCCTACCACCTTCGCCACCCGCGGACATCTATTACTCTTCTATGAATAACTCCCGGAGCGTGCCCCACCCGTGTCAGCGGAGGGGGGCAGTATAGTGTAGGGGCGTTTGCTGCCTCCAAACCGGCAATGGCAACGATGACGAGGCGCGCTTTCATTTGCCAGGACAGCCTTTTCTTAAAGGGACACTAAAGAGAAACAATGAATTGGTTTAAGTTGATAAAGTGTGCTCGGAGAACTATTCTGTAGTTCATTTCACAACCATATGTTTATTATCAGAGAAGAAAATCCAAGTTCAAAGTATCATTTTTAAATTTCGCGCCGAACTTTGTAATTCGTGACGTAAAAGATTTCAAAGAGCATTTAACGTATTGTGGCGCCACTGGCTCGACGAAATTTCCACAAACTCGTTATATCAAGTCTCTGGCCCCCTCAGAGGACAATGTAGTTCGATTTACCCGATTAGGAACCACGTAGATCCAAGCAGGCGCCGTCAAAAATATTGACGTCACGGCAAATGGTGCGGCATTTCCAAGCTGGCGTCGCACATGTATTTTCTTTTAGCGCGTTTGCTCGCTTATTAAGCGTCTTCTCGCAGCAAGCGTGGTGTTTTTTGTATCGTGGAAGACTACATTACTAATGCGCGAAAAACCGTTTTGCTCTTTAGTGTCCCTTCAAGAGCATGATATATCTGACGATAGCTCGCACTCCGTTCCTAGCTTGGAGCTACCGGACGTGAGGCCCTAAAGCAGAGAATGCAAAACACGGGACGAACTGTTGTGACCAAAACTTCAGGCTTCCCTGCCCTATCGGGAAATGGGTAAAAGCAGAGTCCTTCAATGCTTTTCTGGTCACGAAACTCCGCCCGCAGTTTCATACAGGGACAGTGGCGGCCGCTAGGGTCGCCGCGGTCAACGCGGGGGCAACGCTCGGCTGAGTGCTGTGCCGGTTAGAGGCAATGGTTTGACCTGCACCAAGCCGCAATATTTCAACTACCACTCATACTTCACCTCACATACGATGTGTTAGTCGCATACGCGTGTAAAAAACTTAGTTTAGCGTATTTTTTGTTTTAAATGTGAAGCATTTCTTAGCGAACTTCTGCGACTTTGAGCGTATCTATCTATCTATCTATCTATCTATCTATCTATCTATCTATCTATCTATCTATCTATCTATCTATCTATCTATCTATCTATCTATCTATCTATCTATCTATCTATCTATCTAGCCGCCTACGACTTTGTGCTCTCCTGGCCGTTTCGTTAATCGGATGTATACCAAAATTGGTGTGCCATAACATGACCTTATTACGAACATAAAAGACAGGTCATATCATGAAAATCATGACACGCATGTCATGAACAGCATGATTTACATTCCACGGCCTTTGGGCTCCCTGGCCGTTCCGTTAATCGGATGTGTACCAAAATTGCTGTGTCAAAACATGGCCTTATCACGAACATAAATGACAGGTCATATCATGAAAATCATGACACGCATGTCATAAACAGCATGATTTACATTCCACGGCCTTTGGGCTCTTGCGGCCGTTCCGTTAATTTCATATATACCAAAATTGGTACGGCATGACAAGAGTTCATGACGAACATAATGACAGGTCTTAACATGCAAATCATGACGCGCATGTCATGTGCAGCATGATTTACATGACATGGTCTCGGGGCGCTCGCGGCCGTTTAAATGAAGGGATACATACGAAAACTGGTTTGACGAGACATTTCTGTATGACGAACATAACTGACACTTGGTAACCTAAAAATCATAATATGCATGTCATGTATGACATTATTTACATGCGACGCTCATGGCGCACTCGCGGCCGTTTCGCTAGGTTGATATACACCAAAATTGGTATTGTGCGATGTGACTTTATGAAGAACATGAATAACAGGTGGTAGCATGAAAACCATGACATCTGTGACATGTATGTCATGATTTACATGCCACGCTCATGGTGCATTCGCGTCCGTTTCGCTTGCGTGGTATACACCAAAATTGGTGTTACGCGACACGACAGTATGCGAACGTAAGTGAGACGTGGTAGCATGAAAATCATGACATGCAAGTCATGTACGACCTGATTTACATGCCACGCTCATTATACGCTAGCGGCAGTTTCAGTAGATTGATATACACCAAAATTGGTATTGCGCGATGTGACTGTATGAAGAACATGAATGACAGTTGGTAAGATGAAAACCATGACATGCATGTCATGTATGTCATGATTTAATTGCCACGCTCATGATGCATTCGCGACCGCTTCGCTAGCTCGATGTACACCAAAATTGGTATTGCGCGAAGCGACTGCATGACGAAGGTAAATGAGACGTGGTAACATGAAAATCATGACATGCACGACATGATTTACATGTCATGCTCATGACGCACTCGTGCCGTTTCGCTTGCTTAACATACACCAAAATTGTTATTGAGCGACGCGACTGCATGACGAACGTAAATGAGAGGTGGTAACATGGAAATCATGACATGCAGGTTATGTGTGTCATGATTTACATGCCGCGCTCATTGCGCATTCCCGGAAGTTTCGCTAGCTTGGTATACACCAAAATTGGTATTGCGCGACGCCACTGTATGACGAACGTAAATGAAAGGTGGTAACATGATAATCATGGCATGCATGAAATGTACGAGATGATTTACATGCCATGCTCATGGCGCACTCGTGGCCGTTACGCTAGATTGATATGCACCAAAATTGGTATTGCGCGATGTGACTGTATGAAGAACATGAATAACAGGTGGTAACATGAAAACTATGACATGCATGCCATGTATGTCATGACTTGCATGCCACGCTCATGGTGCATTCGCGGCCGTTTCGATAGCTTGATATACACCACAACTGGTATTGCGCGACGAGACTGTATGATGAACATTAGTGACAGGTAGTAACATGAAAAACCATAATATTCATGTCATGTATGGCATGATTTACATGCTCTACTCATGGTGCACTCGCGGCCATTTCGCTCCTTTGATATACACCAAAATTGGTATTGCGCGATGTGACTGTATGACGAACATAAATGAGAGGTCTTAACATGTGAATCATGTTATGCATGTCATGTACGGTATGATTTACATGTCACTGTCATGGTGCGCTTCCGGCCGTTTTGTTAACGTGATATATACCAAAATTGGTATGGCGTGACACGAGTGCGTGATGAACATAAACGACAGGTTATGCATTTATATACCAGAATATGCGTTTCATTGGCATGGTGTACACTAGATTGTGCATGCATGCGTGCATGGCAAACATGCGATATATGGTGGACTAGAATCCATGGCATGAATGATTTCATTTGGCTCAAAGATAAACAAGGCGATGTATGCAGCTCTTTGCTGGCTGCTTCGCATTACATCGATTCCCACAGTGCGTGGGATCTGCCGAATTTTTTTTTAATATCAAGGCTGCGATGGATACAGTCGTGCCGACGCAGCAATATTAGCTGTATATGTTGCTCCAGAGAGGTTCCTTACCTCAGGCAGTGGAGCACGAGAGTATTTATTCAAGCACGGGATATTTACCTAGACTTGTGACACTGCACAAGCCTTACAAACCCACCAACTCGCAAACTGAAGTCTCGTAGCGGGAGTTGAGCCAGCGCCGATCGCGCTATTTACAATGAGGCCGTCTACGCCGCGGGAGTTCAACACGGCCGCATTACAAAAAAGAGAAGCTCTATATTCCTGTGTTTACATTTTATGTAAGCTAACTGCACTGCGCTGCAGCCTACCTCACAGAGCTTCGGCAAAATTTGAAATCGGGAGTGACGAAGCTTTTGCAATGTATAACGTCCGTGTGCCGCTTGAACACCAGCTGATATCTAGGACCTAACTTAACCTTAACTCCGAGTTTGTAACCGCGTTTTGTCCATTTTCTACGAGTAACATTGACAATTTCAAGTTGCGTGGACATTACACGAGCGAAAGTGTGTCGCACCTCACAGTGTGCTGCGTCGCAAAGGCACTCAGGTATCTCCAATCTTCGCGCTCGCAGCACCTTCACAAATCACAACGTGCATTACTTAGACTGCTTAGATAGACTACGTCTGCACCGTGTGATGCAACGATTTTCTTAATGAATACTGCACACGGGAGACTTGATTGACTGAAACGAAACTGCGTTTCGTTAATCTAGAGAAAATAAACACATGTGATCACAAGCAGAGCTCTGTAGCGCTTTCGAATTATTCAGAGCGTGGAAAATGCAACACGGGACAAAATACCCAAAAACGTGTCAAGCTGAGGAAGCGTTAATGCCATTTGCGTCCATACTTCACTATAATTGCTTATTTCAATGCACATGTTTGAGTGTTTGTCAATCCACTAATTTGCAGTAACTACAGCAAGAATGCGACGACTTCAAGAGAAAGATAGAAAAACTTTTATTGGAAAAATACCTCAGAAAACAGAAAGCTACGAGCGACAGTTTCCTAGCATATCGAAACTCTCTCTAATATAATAATAATAATGTCTGGGGTTTAACGTCCCAAAACCACGATATGATTATGAGAGACGCCGTAGTGGAGGCCTCCGGAAATTTCGACCACCTGGGGTTCTTTAACGTGCACCTAAAGCTAAGTACACGGGCCTCAGACATTTTCGCCTCCATCGAAAATGCAGCCGCCGCGGCCGGGATTCGATCCCGCGACCTTCGGGTCAGCAGTCGAGCGCCATAACCACTAGACCACCGTGGCGGGGCAACTCTCTCCACGGCCAGTACATGGAGAGAGCAAGCTAATGCAAAAAACAAGGAGAACTCTGAAGTACAATACAAATATTAAAAAGATAGCTTAGTTGCCATTCAGTGAATAAAAATAGAAAAAAAACGCTTTTTTTTACCAACGGCAAACAAGGAAACAATGCAAAGCATTTAATAAGCTGGAAAGGACCTAAACACTATTCTAAAAAGACAGGGCGTGCAAACACGGACACAAGAAAGAAGTGATGACACCACAAATGCCAGCGCCGGCCCGCAACTTTGCCTTCTCGCATTGCAAAGACACATGTTTTCCATTCACTGTGAAGTCGTCCGTTCGAATAACGTCGGTGGCGTCAGAATGTTTCTCGCATACTGTAACGTGTTCACAATCGAATGTAAATCCGCCAGATTCCTGTCGCGGTATTGCCCCTTTCTATTCATCCCTCTCATCGCCGCCCTTTGGCAAACTAAACAATGACACCTTTCCGCTCGTACCTCTGTAGCCGGAGCGACAACCCGGACCCCGGTAGACCGCAAGTCTTCGGCATCGTCACTCACGTACACATTCCATGTCTCTGCACACATTTCTCACACCCGTCAGTCACACAAATTAGAGTCTTTTAGCAAGTTACGGAAATACGGTACGCAAATACGGTAAGGCAGTACGGTACCGCTCCTCCTTTCCCGGTCGTTGAACGGCCAAAGCACAACGAGCGGGAAAGGAGGAACGCTACCGTACGTCCTTACCGTATTTGCGTACCGTATTTCCGTAACTTGCTAAAACTCTCTATTAAGAAACAACGAGGAAAACTGAACGCCGATGCCGCCGGATTCCTCGGGCCCCCAGCTCTCCCGCAGCAAAGCTCTCCTCAATGCCCCCTGCTAGGGTGCCTTGATGCCCGCGCGCTCCGCTGAGGGTGAGGACAGGCGCGTCGTCTGCTACGACGGCCGCCATTGCGAATCCCGCCGCAGCTCGGCAGCATCCGAAACGCGCTACACAAAGCGCTTGCGGTGCACGGATACGTCCGGAAATAAGTGCACGCTAGTGAGCTTTCTCTTTTTTCTTTTCTTTTTTGAAGCTTGGGCAGCTTTTATTGCTGTTGTTGCCTAAATGTTTATTAACGAAGCATATAATTCATACAAGCTGACGGCCTGTGCATGTGTTATGCGCTAGAGCCTAGAGGTAGACGTACACTCTGCTTTGTTGAAAACAAATCCTCTTCCTTACGCCGGAAACGACAAAGTCTATAGCCTTACTTAATTTTCTCGTAAGCTCTGCATTCCAGATACACAAATAATTATCGTTTAAACTATTTGTATACATGTCAGCAGCAGCAATATATGTATCTGAACAAACACAATTTAGTGTTGCGAAGATACCTAAGCGCGATTAAGGTGGCTCATTTTGCTAAGTTTGCAAACAGTTTAGTCGTTTATTATAAATGGCATCATACATATTGTACACACAATAAGGGCCGAGGGGCAAGTACGGTGCGAATATCCTGCTAAATGAAACGAAAGCTTCTTTATCATTATTATTGCTGACATTTCTTGCTCGCAATCTGTAGCCGCTACTGTATCGGCACTCGAGTTGCACCTTGAGTCCTTATCAAGACGGTGAATACGTTGTTGAGTAGTATGCCGTAAAACTTGGCATGCGCGCAGTATCAGTGTGTTTTTCCTTATTTTTCTGTATCTGCAGGTCTGCTCGCATGCCCCATTGCATGCACATTTTATTGAGCGTTCCAATACTGTTTTACACTTTGTCGGCAGATGCAGGGCGTCGTTTATTGTCTCTTTTATTAATGATAATATTTGAGGTTTTCTTTGCCAGAACCATGATATGATTATGAGGGAAGCCGTAGTGGAGGGCTCCATGAATTTTGACCATCTGGTGTTCTTTATAGCATTTCGACTCCACCTAAATGCGACCGCCGCGGCCGGGATCGAACACATGACTTTCGGTCAGCAGCCGAGCTCCGTCACCACTTACCACCATGACAAACGTATTTTTTAAGGCGAAAGTATTAATGCCTCATCAAACGCGAAATGTTGACCGTCGGCGTCCCGCGTACTACGGCGTCAGCATACCACGACGTCGGGGACGGGGGATGCAAAAGTCATCGTCACGTGATGACGTCACCACATGACGTCATCATGACTTCACAAATTTTGGCGTGCTCATATTATGCCGTTATCACATGACAATCGTAGCTTGGTCAAAGTGGGCAGATCACGGAGGCAGTGCAAAACCAGGTGACGTGCCTCCGATCTTGGAGGCAATGCAAAACCGCGCTAGGTGCACAAAAACTAAGATGGCTTCGCTTTCGAGTCGTCTTAAGCGAACGCATAGGGGCCCTGTGAGTTTTTATTTCATTACCTGGTATTTCATGACGTATTCATTGTACAACTTGATTTTATTTCTTGTATTTTTTTACTGACATAGCGTGGTCTACTGTACACCAATGCTTCCCCGTCTTCTTGTTTTCATGCGTCTTTGTATAGACGCTTCGCGAGAACTGTTTTGTATGTGCATTCCTGTATGAGCATTTAGGGTCTACATTTTATAAATAAGTAATTATGTTTGCTCAAAGAAATAAAATAATGTGGTTGTGTGTGTGTGTGTGTTTGTGTGTGTGTGTGTGTGTGTGTGTTGTGTGTGTGGTGTGTGGTGTGTGTGTGTGTGTGTGTGCGCGCGCGCGCGCGTTAATATACAGTGCTGACCATTTCATTGGGAACCATTATTGTGACCATTATTGTGACCATTATTTGTGCGCGTTAATGCTGCGCTGACAGAAGCAATTACACGAAAATAACGCAAATTACAAAATAAAACACAACTGCCACTAGTCCATTCACAGTGATCGTAAATGATTAAAAAAACAGGAACTGCGTAATTATTTAAGAGAGGACGAAAATGTAACCTTGAAACACAGAAACAGGGAAGGATAAAAAACATTCAACTGCACACACACACACATACATGGGCATCAAACCAGCACAGAAGGCGTACTTGAAACACGGAAAGGAATATAAAAAACAAGAACCCGCCGTGGTTTTGGTTATGGTGCTTGACTGGTGACCCGAAGGTTGCGGGATCGAATCCCGGCCGCAGCGGTCCCATTTCGATGGAGGTGAAATGAAAGAGGCCCGCGTACTTAGATTTAGGTGTACGTTAAAGAACAACAGATGGTCAAATTTTCGGGAGCCTTCCACTATATACGGCGCCTCTCATAATCATATGGGATTCTTGGGACGTAAATTCTCACAAATAATTATTATTTGGAAAAAAGAAGGATTTGATCTGCAGACAAACACGCATAATATATTCCATGATACATTTCAAATCACAAAAATAGCGAAAGCAAAAATCAAAGGCAGATACAGGACCAACCAAGTGCAGTAAAGAATGTTTGCGAAGAAAAATGCAGGATTCATGCACACGTGAACCAAACCATTTTAAGCATGTAGCTGATATCAGTTTGTCCATTTATTACGCAAGGTTAACACCGCCAGAAGTTACCCTTGCATGTGCATTCGAAATACCGGCCGGAAACTTACGCTGCAAGAGCATAATGTGTTCTTCGGATGCCGCTTGTCACGTTCGATTTTTACTGTCCAAAGAAACCTCGTATCTTCTAAAACGATACAGCTCCCAGCGTTTCTGGAATGACTGGTGCACTGCGGCACGCAACACCCGGCCATGGTGACGGTAGCGAGCGCATAAAAGTGGAGGGAAACGAGCGCCGACCTAAAAACTGCACGCGCGCCACGCACAAGAGACCGTGCGGGGGATTCAAGATGGCGGCCACGCTGCCACCAAGGCCGAAGAGGCGGCACCTGCCCTTTCAAAAGCTGACACCACTCTAAGCGGGGGCGCGCGCATCGAGGCACTCTACCCCCTGCGTGCTCCTAGCGCCGCCCCGCGGCAGCTGCGGCGACATAGCAAGCTCTCCCCATAGCGTTACGGAGGAGTTTGATGACCAGAAAAGCATTGAAGGACTCTGGTACAAGCGAGGCTTCGCGTGTGCGACGCTGACGTACAATGCGAAGCTCTTTTCTTCTATCTATCTATCTATCTATCTATCTATCTATCTATCTATCTATCTATCTATCTATCTATCTATCTATCTATCTATCTATCTATCTATCTATCTATCTATCTATCTATCTATCTATCTATCTATCTCATTGCGCAGTGCTCCCTTCGTAAATGTTTCCTTCCTACATGTCGGGAATCGGACCGTCATCCACGTGCTTAGCAGAGCAAACCTTTACTTTATACAGGCAACTACGATGGTCATTCGTTCATATCCAGGCAACAATGAAATGTGGCAACATGAAGTTACAAATCACATCGATAACACCGATAAAAGATCAGATTGTCGTATGAAAAGCGGCTTATCGCCTACAAACAATCTAGAGCTCAAGAATTATTGGAGATGGCTCATTAAATGCGGATGTGACCGACGCACCTTCGAGCGCCTGCATTTATTTGTGTTCGCGTGCCAAGTTTTTTACACTCACACATACAACGCCAACGACACTTGTCAGTTATTACAAGCGTCGCTTGAAGAAGTGCCTCAAGCAGGGCAACTGTCTTCAGAGAGTAGACAAAACCGCGCTCATTCGTCCTATATTGTTTTCCTCAGAGTAGAAGATAGCGAGAGAGGAGACTGTAGGAGAGATGGTGTATCTGTGTGTCTCCCGCACTTACCTTGGACGTTGACCTTTACCGACGGCCTCTGTATCCTCTACCACCGTCACAGGAAGCATTGATGCGCAGTGGATCACCGCGTCGGCGCCCCTCACGGCTTCCCGGACGGCTTCCGCATCGCACAAGCTGGCAACCACGTGTTTCATCGTCTTGTATATTGGGTGCCCTGCGAAATAAGATAGCGGGGCCGATAAACTGTCGAACGCCTAGAGGTGTTCTACTCGCTTGTTAACGTCCTGAAAAATTTGTTTGTAGTGCACTTATCCTCGAAACAAAAATCACTTGACCAAATATACTTCGTCTAATCAAAGAAGTTTCAATAAACAGTGGTTGATTTTTTTTTTGGCTGGTATAGCAATGCACGAATTGAACCCCGTGCATTCGAGTGTGATAAACTCTTGAAATGAATCCTCAAGCAGTAACCTACTTTGCGATATACGCGTTGCCGAAAACTCTGAGCTGTTGCAGAAATTCTTACCTTCCATTCAGCGATAGGCGTATTTTTTTAAACAGCAGTGTGTGTCTACCGTAGCCTCGGCAGCGCTTACCCCAAGATTTTGTTAACAGCACATTTCTTCCAAGTGGATGTGCGTTAAGAAGCCACTACCTTGAATGCATATAATACATATAGTGCGCAAAAGCAAATATATATAATGTTCATTGAGAAAATTTTGCAGCTGGTCACAGATACATGTTAATTTCAGTTTTAAATATTGTTCTCCAGATCACGTAATCAAGCTCAATCAGTAGGCCTCTGCTATATACCACATGGGGCGCTTAAAAATTCGCGTTAACGTTAAAGAAAGCTGCGCCCTACATATTCCGCCGCATGCTTAGGAGCATTCGAACGAATAGATGGGCCAGACTTAGGAATAACGCTCAACGCAAAATATATCGGCACCTTACAGGCTTCCATATGAAAATGTACTCTTCAATACTGCGACAAATTCCAACAAATAATTGAGGAACTCCACCGGAGATGGTGTCAAGGAGTGTGGAACATAAATATATCGAGAAGACGAATGTAATACTCAACAACCTAGCAAGAAAAGGATAGATCAAGGTTACTACAATCTCTGCCAGAGTATTTAAATGTACGTTAATCTACATTAACAGGAGATAGAGCTTATCATGAGAAGGATTTTCGCTAAAAATTCACCGACGATTACGATACTGCCTAGTGCGAATTCTGAGCGCCGCTCATGTTGGCGCAACGCCAACTGTGTTTGAAGTTTTGGCTATCCGCAGTTGTGGCAATGTAACATTCGTTAAATATTGGCGCAAATACTGCCAGCGCTCGAGTGCTACGCACACCACTCTGTGCATTGCAGGCGTAGCGTCGTCATCAGTTTGATTACGCCCACTACAGGCCAAAGGCTTCTCCCGTGTTCCGCTAATCAACCCGGTCCTGTGCTTACTGCTGCCACGTTATAACAGCAAGCTTCTTAATCTCATCTGCCCACCTAACTTTCTATCTCCCACTCGCGCGTTTGCCTTCTCCTGGAATTCAGTCAGTTACTATTAACGACGAGAGGTTAGCTTGCGAACATCACAAATCTTACAGATTGCCTGCCGAGAGGACTTGGATAAATGCTGCGTTTAAGCCTTCACGACACACTTTTCTTTAGTGTACGACCCAGCTAAGCTATGGCTGCCGCGGCAGAATGCAGATACAACACAATATCAGAATGTAGATACAACACTGTGATGTTGTAGATACAACATCACAAATTTTAAGATTGCCTGCCGAGAGGACTTGGATAAAATGCTGTGTTTAAGCCTTCACGACACACTTTTCTTTAGTGTATGACCCAGCTAAGGTATGGCTGCCGCGGCAGAATGTAGATACAACACCGGCAACTTCAACAATGAAATTAAGCGGTCACCACCCACCTTCAGTGCATTTCACATAAACGCTCGTAGCATTAATAATAAAATGAATAGCTTGTGTCTCTTTTTATATGACTTGGTAAAATTTGATGCCATACTTTTGACAGAATCCGGGCTTTCTTCGAGCGATAACCCACCAGAAATACCAGGGTACAATTATAATGGAGTTGTGCGGTCCGCAAACTGCGGAGGAGGAATTGCGCTGTACATCGAAAATTCCATTGTGTGCGACGTTTCCAATGAACTTACTTCTATTACACCCAATATTGAGTGCTTAATAGTAAGACTTATTTTCAGTTTATGGAAACTTTGCTGCCTAGTCTTCACTCAGTCCACGCAGCAATGGGTGATGTGAACATCAATATGCTCAGCGGTGACGCATCCAGTGAAAATTTGGATCTGTCCTTCGTACTTACGCCTGCACAAATGTAATCACGTTACCTACTCGTATTAGTGGAAATAGCGCCACACTTCTTGATATCTGTGTCATTAGCCTACCCTCTATTCAGTGTTCAACAGGCGTTTTCTCCCTCGATATCAGCGACCATTCTCCAATTTTTGCGTTCATACCAGTAGCCCTCCAAAAGGACGCAAATACCGCGAACTCGAGTTATGGCGATATCAACTCCATTTCGCTCAAGAATATTCACTCTGGTGCTGAAACGATAATATGGGACAGCGTTTACGCAGAAAGCGATCCCGATCAAGCGTATCGTCTTTCTCTAAAGGAAATTGTAGCCAGCTACGAAAAACACTTTCCTGTAGTACGCAATACAACACAAAGCAAAAGAGTATGTAAGCCTTCAATAACGACCAGCTTGCACCGAAAGAATAAAAACCAAAAACAAAATGTACCTTCGGTTCGTTTTAACATGTGGTGCTGTCGTGCTTGCAGAATTCAAATCATACCGCAATAAATTAAACGCTGACTTAAAAAAGGTAAAACTTTCCTACTATGATTCATTGTTTGCTAGAGTGTACAACTCGAGAAAATTATGGCGAGAAAAATAATAATTTATCTAACCCCTCTAAAGCAAAGTGTAATTAACATTGCAGCTTTTGCTCAAGACAAGACAGATGTAGAAGCCCTTACAGAAATGAACGAGTTTTTTTTTCGAATGTTGGAAACTACGTGCGTCC
Source organism: Rhipicephalus sanguineus (assembly GCF_013339695.2). Classification (NCBI taxonomy): domain Eukaryota; kingdom Metazoa; phylum Arthropoda; class Arachnida; order Ixodida; family Ixodidae; genus Rhipicephalus; species Rhipicephalus sanguineus. Next base: position 117,502,164 of record NC_051179.1, read on the forward strand.
GATTCGTAGCAGTAGTTGCACTAACGCGCCGGTGTTCGCACGTTCAACACTGGCAAATTCAATTACTCTCTCTCCGGTTACTGAACAGGAAGGCACGAACTTTATTTCTAGAACTTGAAACAATGTCGCTGCTGGGTTGGTTGGGCTGAGCGCCGTCCCTGTTAAGCATGTTACTTCAGTCATAGCCCGTCCGCTGACATTTATAATTAATCAAATGCTACAATCCGGTATATTTCCCTCTGATCTTAGTGTTGCACGTGTAATCCCCGTGTACAAAGTTGGAGCTATTAGAGAGATATCGAACTACCGGCCGATATCCGTTCTGCCTATCTTGTCGAAAGTCTTTAAGAATGTGATCAATGCACGGCTCGTGAACTTTTTAGCTAAGTATCACGTCTTGGATGATTCACAGTATGGCTTCCAGAAAGGAAAATCTACCGAAATGGCATTACTGCTAATTAAGAATGAAATTCTCAGCAACATGGAAAACAAACTTTTTACTGTCGGCTTATTTATCGATTTAAGGAAAGCGTTTGACTGCGTGAACCACAGTATTCTACTGTCTAAACTGCATGATTATGGTATACGTGGCATTGCCCTTGATCTCGTGAAAAGCTATCTCTGTAACATGAAGCAGTGTGTGAAGGTCGGTGACTCGGCGTGTCTAACTGCTATTGTACAATTTGGGGTGCCTCAGGGGTCAATTCTAGGGCCTTTGTTGTTTATGCTCTACATCAATGATTTTTGTGATGTGCCCGATTCACCTAAACTGGTCATGTATGCTGACGACACAAACATATTTTTTCAGCACCAACTTTAACAAGCCTAAACACTACAATAAACAATTACCTAATTAAACTTGAAGAATGGCTGGACTCTAACAGATTAACTATAAATGCTAAGAAGACAAAATATATTATGTTTAAACCACTCAACAAAAATGTAACTCTGAACTTGCCCTTAATTTTCAAGAAATTGTCCTTCAGCGTGTTTCATCAGAAAAGTTTCTAGGTGTTTGGTTCGAAGATACCATGTCTTGGAAAACGCATGTCAACAAGCTAACGATTGAATTAGGAAAAGCAGTTGGATGTCTCTACAAACTTAGAGAATTAGTTCCTCTAAGTCTGAAGAGTGCTATATATTATTCAAATTTTTATTCACGTCTTTCATATTCTACCTTAGTCTGGGGTACAACTACTACTAACTATAATAATAGAACAGCTGCAAAAGAAGGTGTTAAGAATCATTGAAAATTTCAGTGGACACCCAAGTCTACTACCCACTGCTCCGCTATTCATTACAGATGATAGGCTAAAAGCTTCCAAGCTACACGACTATAAACTGCCGCTTTATATGTATAAAAACAAGCTTCCAAATGACGAAGAACACACGCGACATAACTACAGCATACGTAACAGGCAAATACCAGTACCAGATACTCGCACAAACTACGGTAGAGCCAAACGAGCACTTGACAACTCCTTAAAAACCCATAATAACTTTAGTGCCCCATTCCGTGTGTTCAAATAAGATGTGCCTGATTATTCGATGAAGCCGTAAATATTTTTCTTTGCTGAAAACTAAATAATATGTCATGTTCTGTGCATCATACAGAAACAGTGTTCTGATGTTCATTGTATATATAGTGATTTTATATTTTCTTTGCATTATGCTGTTTGTTTTCGCTTCAAGTGTACATCTGTGTGAAATGCACTGCATATGCTGCCCTCTGTAGGCCCCCAGGTCCCGTCAAGCTGTTGTGCACAGCGTTTTGCCTGGGGGACACCCAACAAGTGTGTTGGAAATATTGTGGATTCTCAAAATGATGGAAGCGTTGTCAAGGTGTGCGCAGCTGGGTGAGTTTATTCAGAATCTCACATATGACGTGGCTTGTTCGTTAGGCCGTTCTGTGCGTGAACCTAGCCACCACTTATTTTGTACATCGCAGGAACAAAAGGTGCTAATTGTTTGTCAGCGGTGCACCGTGGCAAATCAAATCTTATGAACATTGTTGTGCGTTCATTCTGGGTCGCTGTTGTTGGCCATGTGTAAAATGCGTTGCAGTGGTGCTCCTTAGCGATGCCCTTGAATGGGTATGGATTGGTAAATGTGTTTTTGGAGGATATTAATTGCGTGAGGAAGAAGATCGGCACGCACAGAAGCGCATCACCATCGGCTGGCTCGCACCGACATTTCGCACTCTGGCTATGCCCTGCCTGCTGCTGCTACAATCGTCGCTCTCGCTGCATACTTTAATAAACACCCGTAACAATCGCAAAAAACTAAAGAAAAGGCCTTGGCTAGCTTTGCATGGCGTTGCTGTTGCAAGGCTAAAGGCACAGCGTAGCTGTATTTTGTGTTATTCAGCCGTCTTGTTTAGGTTTAGCTATAGTTTTGCTGTAGTTTTGCTATAGTTTTTCTAGGTTAGTCATATCAAGCTTTAACGTTCCTATTACAATGGTTATGCTATACAAAGCTAGACAATGTTTATTCCTAATTCCCCCTTCTTATACAAGCTTCATCCTAGTATTTGCCCGTGTTTATCAAATTATACCAACGAGCTAAACTAACCTTCAACTCTGGCTCGCGTTGGCGAGCTTCCTAGAGCTGCGTATCTGGCTAGCTTACCTCTGAAACACCTACAGCCCCCTGGAAGGGAGCGAGTGCCGGTTCATGATGATGATAGTTTTCGAGTTTAGCAGACACATTCCGCCCGGCTTAAACAGGTCCGCTGTAAGAATATATGCCCAGTGGAATCCACGTTTCATTAAGGCAGCATATTGCTAGCGGCGGTCAGGCCCACTTGCATAAGCAGTAATTCATTTACAAAAAGGTCTATGTTTTAAACGCTGTCCGCCCATCTCTGATGACTGATGGGCGAGAATCAGTCTCAGGCTTGTTATTGGCAGATAACTACGCGGAGTGCTCATGACTGGGATAGTTGCGGTCGACTGCATAGTGGCGCGAGACAGGCGCAAATGGTATATGTGCATGGTAGAAACAGCCGCGAAGTATTGCGCTTTACCCATTTCGTTCTCGAAAGGCTTGATGTCGAACAGGCGCACTTCTTGCACGACTGGGTGGCTCTGCAGTTCACGCACCACATGATGACCCAGCAGTCCGCTCGAGCCGGTTATCAGGACAACCCGGACAGGTCGATGGCTTCCACCAGTGCTGCATTGTTTCAAAAGGTACGTACAAATCTTCACGCGTTAAGGAAATGAAACCACTTGCCTGGCTTATTTCCACGTGTAGCAATCTATCAAAACGTATTGTCCCCAATTTCATATTTTATTAGAACGTCCATAAAATTTTAAGCACGGGGATCACACTACCGCCTATCTCTTAGAAAAAAATTAGACGTGAAACAGGAAGCCACATATAGACAAATATCACTTGCTATAAACATTCCCAGTACACCACCTAAATGATAACAAACTAAGCGCTAGAGCACATTCACGCATATGACGTCTTAGAAAAGGATTGCGCTATTATCCTGCGCAGTGTCCACTACTAAACGAAATGATGGTAGGCAGAAAATCAAAACGAAATGGTGGACAACCATTTAAGTTTTTGAGCCCTTGGCTCGGACGCGGAAATGTCTTCATATACACGTCATCACTGTCAATCAGGCGGTTATATTCCCCTCAAGACCGTTGTCTTATTTTAATACACACCTGCAATGTCAAGCCGTTTGCAGCTCTCTGCTGACGTTACTGCTGATCGTTATCGCGACAAGTCTAGAAAGGGTGCCAAACTTCATTTCTACATTTCAAAATTCAAATAAATGATCATGAAGCCGCCTGCTCTGTATCAAAACTCCTCACAGAGATTCTTGAAAGCACACAAATCTGCATGCTGCAGTCAGCTTGCCGTCTGGTTTTAGCACCTAATCTCCTTTAGCATTTCGCCATAAAAATAGAGGGTTTGTGAGCCTTTTGACGTTCAAGGGCTTACGATAAAATGAGAAGTTGTACAGCGCCTGATGACGAAAGTTCTTTCGCCGTCAAGGAATTGCAAGGCAAAATTAGTCTTGAAGAAACCCGTTCGAAATTTTCACCTAGATCTCTTGAAGATATTGTCATTTCTAAAAAGAAACAACGATAGCGTATTTGGGGCCTGTGGTTATTTCGTTGCGATGGAACTAATTAATCGAATGGCTTATTGGTTACTAATTATGCAGCACTAAGGTCTTCGGTGCAGTTGCGCTTATAAAGACGCCAACTACAAGGTAATCCTCCACATCGTCAGTTCGTAGAAATTCCTTAATGCGCTCTTCATAGCTTGCCCAGTTGACGACAGAGGCACCAAAAGTTCTACTTGCCCCAGTTCAAAAGACATGCCGGACTTCTCGTGGTCCTGCCGCGTCGAAAACTCGCACGAGCTCTTGTTCGGTGGTCTATCCGCTAACTCGCAAATTTCTGCCGTCGGTTAGGCCTGAAGTAGGGTAGCAGGAGGAGATCAGCCTTCGTCGCCTGCTTATGCCGCGCTTGGGACAGGGAGCTGTTCGACACGCTTGCTTTTATTGCATGTCGATGTAATCGGGCAGCGGCCCTTCTGCAGAGTTCACGCTGGGAGTTACAGGGCATCAGATTACAAGATGCACGCTTTCACGCAGTGGCATTCATCGGTAATCCAAAGGCCTGTAAGGGGGCACGAAAAATACCGCGTCCATCGTTATCGCAGGAGGTCAATGATACACAGTGGGCTGATATTGCTGTTTACACCAAGAGGACAAAATGGAGCTCGGTAGGCCGTCGAATGCGACGTTCAGATAAACAGGTGCCTACTAGAGCGAGACAATGTCGGCGCAGAGAAAGGAAGCGACTATTATTTATGCATGCTTAGACTAAGCAGTTTAGCTTAAACATCGGTGGCCGAGTGGTTTGGGACTCGGCTGCCGACCCGCAGGCCACGGGATCGAATTACGGTCGAGGCGGCAGCGTTTCGATGGAGGCGGAATACTCGAGAGCCGTGTACCTATATTTAGGCACATGTTAAAAAACACCGGATGGTGAACATTTCTGGAGCCCTCCCCTGCGGCGTCCCTGATAATCATGTCGTGGTTTTGGGACGCGAAAGCCCAGATATTATTATTAGCTTAAACACCGCTGTGCTGTTTCGATTAGGCAGTTTTCGTGTAACTTGGTGTAATGCTTTACCTTCAAGCTCCTACTCGCAACCTATAAAGGCTTTAAGCAGTTTCGCTTAAACTTCGTAAAATCGGCGTTCTGCAATTCATTTTTTCCTTTAACGAAAGTGTTCGCCTCTTCAGGTTATACTAGGGAATCTGTTGTGTTTTCCTAGCCTCCCAGGCTCCCCTTACAGTAGCCGCTGCGCTCTGCTATGCTACAGAAAACGTCACACGTAGAACAAAAAAAAGAACCTTTTTTAGGACTTCGATGGTGGGATCAAATCTTAGTCTCTCAGCAGGGCAGCCTGATTGAAGTAAGTACGCTAGGCATTTTTTTTTCACAAAATTCATTACAAATGTTCATGAAAGTTAGTTCACATGGAGGCAAAACAACTCCTCTGGTCGTTGTTAGGCGATGCTGTAATAGTATCCTTTTCTCAATCTTTCTGACAATGAATAAAGTGACGCGAATACAGGAACACATTGCAATATTGTGAACACTGTAGATCAGTAATCCTCAGCCGTCGATGTGTCGGGAAAACTTTGTGGACTGGTCGATATGATGGTCTGACAAACCGGGGGGGGGGGGGGGGGAGCTTACGCGCTCGCTACCGTATTGACAGGAAGAGAGGACAGGCGAAGGAACTGCAGCGCCATTGCGGCTGATGCAGCAGGCTTAGTTGTTAATTGAGGCGTTGGGGCAGCCGAGGTGATCTTGTTGAGAATGTTGCTGTAGTTCCTGGAGTAGGACATGGACTCTGGAATAGGTCGAAACTCGTCTTCAAAAGCTTTTCTTTTTTTTTCGCGAACGATGACGTTGCGGTACCCCTAAGAAGGATCCGCGGAACCCCATTCGAGAACCACTGCTGTAGATGTCAGACTCGTAACGTACGACGGAACAAAAAATTAGTACACCGAAAATTAAGCCTGTAAAAGGCAACACCCTCTATCACACTACAGTAAAACCTCGGTGATACGAATCTCGCGGGATCACCAAAAGTATTCGTATCATCCGAAATTCGTATCACCAGAAAGTATGGAAAATTAGCATGCAACAAAAGAAAGCCGGTATACATTTTCAGTTATTGCTTTTCAGGGGCGCAGCAAAGCCACGAACAGTTCCGAATGATTCCCACTGAAGTTTTTAGACGTCAACGATCACATCTGCACTCCTAAATATAGGGCCCGTGCGCGCGTGTGGAATTATTGAACCAGGTGTATTGTGACCCGCGACAGCTAGTAGCCCCTTCCAAATTTTAGTATGCTTTTCCGCGTGACAGCAAAGTAGACGCGATAGATGAAGGCCGGATAATTTTAGAACCGCGGTCCTATGTTTTTATTTTCTTATCGCGGTGGTGTTGGGGATGTTTTTCGAGAGACCCTCGAAATGTTTTTCGGATGTTTTTTCAGAGATTCTTCTTTCGGTCCTCGTCCGCCATTCATAGGATGTCTGATGCGCGACGACGCCGTTTGTATGAAGGACATGACTTCGTAATCTAAACGCGAAATATAACATGCGAAATCTGACCTGTAATATAAACGCACATTACGGCCTCCAAGATTTGCGCACACTATCTCGGAGGCTATGACGCATCACTGAATGTTTATCGCGATAATTGTGTAAGAAAAGTGTTTTTCTTACACCGTGATTCTGACGAATTGGCGGCGCGGCGCGCATGTCCACGCTTGCGTTCCCGCGCTCGCACGTGCTTGGCGCGTCTTCCGCGACAGCGCGGACAGCACCTCTTCTTACCAGCGCGGTAGCGTACGTTCGTATCAAACGGCGCGGGGTGAAAATTTGTTCGCAACAGCCGTACTCCATTAGAGTGCAGGCCAATGGGCCTTGGCCGGGACCAAAGAAAAATTCGTATCACCCCGAAATTCGCACGAGCCGCGATCGTATCACCGAGGTTTCACTTATAACTAGGACTCCGTGTTTTCGGAGTTTAGTTTTCTTGAAATTCGGCGTTTACTGGAGGTTATTTTTCGTAAATCCCCAATTCTCCAAAATTCGATGTTTAAAAGGGCTATAAAGTGAAACAATGAGTCGGTTTAGATGGATAAGTCTAACTCTCAAAACATAATATCAATAATTCCACCATTATAGGCATATTATTAGAGAAGAACATGAAGGTCAAAGTTTCATTTTAAATTTCGCGCTGAAATCTCTGATGTCACGGATTTCACAGTGAACTTTTGTTATTTTGGCCAGGTTGGCTCAACAAAATTATTCAAACTTCGTATGTTAAGGCTCTCGCCTCTTGAGGACAACTTACTTAATTTTTGCCGATTAGGAACTACGTAGGCCCCAGTACACATCGTCAAAATGTATGACATCGTTGTGATTAATGCGGGAATTTCAAGGTGGCGTCGCCACCCGCATTTTCTTTTTGAGCGTTCTTGCGTGTTTACGCGGCAAGCGTGGTGATTTTGGTATTCTGAAAGAACACTTTACTAATTAAAGAAAAATCGTTTTTCTCTACAGTGTCCTTTTAATTTTGAATTTCCAATACTACAAAATCTTAGGTTAAATGATACCGGAACACGAAAACATCACAACACATGAAGTGTATTTTAGTTTTCTGGAAGGTGGGAACGCACAAGCACATATGCAGACAAGCTCAAATACTTGAATAGAAAACACCTACGTTTGTGTTTATTACAACCCTAAAGCTTGTTGTAAAAGACGCAAGCATATTGTACGATTTTGCTGACACTTCTGAAAGCGCGATCGTCTCGATTGACGATCCTCAGGTTTGAAAATGCCCTTTCGACGTTTGCGCTAGAAAGGGGGCAGCCAGAAGACTCAACGCGCAGCGAGAAAGCACTGGCCGCCCGACGGTGTGCAGCCTCCAAAACGACACGGATTTAACAATGTTACTTATTTCATAGCTCTGATAGTTCTCAAAATCACTCATGAGCTGCATCGTGTCGTCAATTGCAAGGTATACTAACTTAAAAATCAGCGCCTAGGATTCAAACGGGCCAGTTTGAACACGGTACCAAAACGATTCACTCGTGCACTGAAGTGCATCGCAAAGGTTCCTCTAAGTTGTCTGTCTCCGCTTTTCAGCGAAAGCAGCGTAATAACCACGAAGGTCTGCGACTGTCATTGAGTGGTCATTCTCGTCAAGCAGGTCCAGCAGACTTCTGAAAACTTACGTGAAGACCTGAGATGGGTCGCGCCATTGACTGAAGCGTGACCCATCTGTGCGACGGGTGAGGTCTACGAGATACTGTTGACGCGTGGTAAAGCTTATATCGGCCAAACTGGCTCATGTATCAAAGACCGCTTGGAACATGCCCTTTCGATGAAGAACTCAACAGGGTCATATTGACCGTTAAAAGCGGTGTTTGCCGGATTTTTTCGGATTTACCCGATAACACGGAGCCCTAACTATAACTTAAAGAATAATACACACCGAAAGAAAAAGTGCGTATCAATCTGTCTTCTAAGTTTATTGTTCGTAAGTGTACTTCATGGGCACGGTGATCTAACTGAGTTTAGTCTTAAGGAAACCACACGTTGCGCGGCATCGCTATACTAGTTTTCCCTTGGCTATGGAAGGCTACAAGTAAAAATAAGTGAAATGCTGCATCGTCACGAGGTACAAGTTACCATACTGTGATAAGTTGTGTGATACTTTTCGGTACACTTCTGTACATACACTCTAAAAACTGAAACTCCTGCAGTGAGAGTTTACTCCCGCAGATCTCATTATACTCTCTCTCTCAGGGAGGCGCTTTACTCTCTTTTGCCAGGAGGAGTGAAAAGGCCTTTCACTCCTCCTGGCGAAAGAGAGTAAAGTGCCTATTTCAGTCCCGCATCCCACGAGAGAGTAAAAGGTTGTTTTACACTCTTGCCATATAAGAGCTTGTTTCAGAGCTTGTTTTAGTCTTGCAACTCTCCAAATATATGGAGCTGTAAAGAAAAGTTCCTACAGTCTAATATCTTTGGCAGTAGCTGAATCGATGAAGTGACGGTGATACATTCCTCGTCAACTTATTGCGACGAAAACCGCTGACATGCACAAAGAATCTGCGATTATAGATGCACGCGATTATACTCACACGTACGCACCCTCCGAGTCAGGTCCTAGCTGTAAACTGACTAAAGGCGGCCCCCCGCAGCGTACGCACTAAAATGCTGGGGACAGAAAGCCCGAGAAAAAAAAGAAAAAAGGGGCGGGGGGACTCTTACGTTTCGCCTTTAAAACGCGCGATATTCGTACACACACACGCACGCACGCACACACACACACACACACACACACACACACACACACACACACACACACACACACACACAAGGAAAGCCAAAGGGCAAACGCCCTCTCTCTCTTTGCATCTACCTCCAATTTTCGCTCACGACCAAGGACCAACGCTGGTCTTTCGCTCAGAACCAATGACGCCGGCGCCGCCGACACCGGAATTTCTGCGAAACGAGCTCTTTGACGCTATCGCGTAAAAAAAGATATATATAAACGCGACTTCCTTCAAGCGGCCGCTATACACCAGAGCACGCCTGTCTCGCACCCAGGCTTCTGGCGAGCCGAGCGGATACTCTCGCACCCAAACGCCGGGCTGACCGGGCTGCCGAGACGCGCGCGGACTGCACCAAGTAAACAGGGCAAGCTGCAGTTCTGAGGCTTTAAAGTGCGGAAAAGTGCCCGTTCACGCCACTTCAGCGTGTAAGAGCTCGTCTGGGCACTACTGCGTCGTCTTTGGATGCCAAAACAAGCAGCGCAACAAGAGGATATTAGCGTTGTCTGCGACGATTACGACGCGCCACGGAAATAGTGCCGGTGTGGTGTTCTCAGCTTCGCCGCGAGTGGATAACTGTGATTCAAGCAAAAAAACTAGGAGCCGAGTGAAAATGCGCGAGTAAGTACACTAACTGCGTGTATTCTGCAGTGTGATGCCCACCTATTTCATTTTACGAACCTAATTTGCGTGACACGCAGCTGGGTTGAAGGCAGGCGCGAGCTTTGTGTGGGGGTGCACTTCATACCTTTGAGCGTTTCTTTTGACGAAAGTCTAGTGCAAGGTAGTGCTTTCAAGCACAAGCAATCAGCATGCTTTGCCACTTTCAACGTAGTATTAAGCTTTAGTGATTTGATGGCATCCACGCCTTCGAGATTTCCTCTTCAAAAGGTAATAAATGGCACGGTGCTCCTCAACAGCTGGTCAGAATTTCGTGCTTTCAATGCAGTGTTTGACGTCCCCAAATTTATTTGGACACGAGGCATCCAGCTCCACATAATACATGTATTGGCACGTAAGTAAACAGTACTCGCGCCAGTGTCCTTTACGTCGCAGGCGTAGCTAACCGGCTTAACTAAGAGTAGCACAGTTTCGCTTGTAAAGCACCATCGTTACAAGAATAAAATCGCGCAGGTAGCTTCCAAAAAAAACGCTGAACGATACTGCAGGTTATACTCTCTGATAGCACGCTTTTGTGAGCAAGACGCATTATTGTAAGAACGCTCATGAAACAAAAATTACGTTCCACGAAGCTGTACCCGTAAAGCCTACTCTAATTATTACTCGATGAATGCTGAAATATGGTGTAATATGGCTTGTAATATGGCGCAACAAAACATCGTTTCACTCTTTCGCGAGCTGCACGGCAATTAGGATTCACGCGTATTACAGCGAGAACGTTTTTTTTACAAATGTAACAGCGTACGTATCTGCAGAGGTTGCTTCCGCAGCCCACTCAGCACGTACTGTATACATTGTGGACTTGCATGAGCAAGATGTTCTTGATGTTCCAATAAAATCAGCGAAAATGTCCAGGCTAGAAAAGACGCGAAACACGCTCTTCGACGGGCTGAGTTTCGGGAGTTTCACGTTTGCTCTGTGTAGCGTCTGCTGGCGTGGCAGCCCGCGCATGTTGTTTCGCCGCGTGTGCGATAGATGGCGCGACGCGCGATGCAAATATGGCGATGCGCATGGAATTCTCTGTGTTCTGGTCTATACTGGAGGGCTGTTACATGCGCCGCCGAGAGAGAAACACGATAACGCAACCTAGAGTCACTGTAAAATCAGAGTACCGCAAAGGTAGGCTGCACGCGGGAAACATTGGGTGGCGGCGGCCATGTCCCTTCCAGACCGTCCGGCGCGTTGCTAGCGTGTGTTGAGAAGTGACCGATCTTTTAGCCTCAGTGCCGTTATGGTGCCGTGTTACGCTCAGCAGAACGGCATTATGTGTGTGTGTTTCGAGTCATCAACAGGTATGGATCGACTGCGTGGTTAGCGGTGTAACTAATGAAACGTACGGCGAATGTTGCCATGTGCTCGCGAACTCTCTTCAGGGCTTCATCGGTCTCTTTTTGTGTCACGCCCAGGCGTGTTCGCCAGGTCCGGAGCTGTAAACATAGTTGCATTTGCGCAGTGACATCGTGCGAGATGCCGTTTACTTCGACATGTGGTGAATCTTTACTCTTTGCGCTAGCTTTGCAGTCGGTGTTCCGGTTCACTGCACTCGAGAACGTTATCGAACAACATCAAGAACATTCAACATTGCGTCCTTCGAGAGATCGCTGACGCATACCTTGCTTGCGCCCCGTGCTTGCTGTAAAACTGGTTGATATGTGTAATAGAAGTTGTGTGTGTACGGTAATTGGAAGTTGTGCGCGACATCTTGATTCGGAACGCCAGCAGCCGAACGCACAGGCGAATCGGCGTGCGGTAGGTACGGTGCATCTTGCGATACGTAGAAAATAGGTCATCAAAAATGATTGACATCACTTCTTAATTGTTTGATTTCCTATTTCTTGTCTCCTTAATATTCCCAACATTGCAATGAATTTGCAAATATTTTGCTGTGTTCCGACAAACAGTTCTTTTTTTTGGCGTTGCCAGCGCGTAAACAGCTGGGGTTCGGTTTCTGCACTGCTGCACTTATTTTTACTTAATGCAAGCTCATCAAAACTCCCTCGCCACGGTGCTTTATGTTCTTTTGATCAGAAATAGCACATCCCGGAATTTTTAAAGCGCATGCTACTGCAACACAGTATGTATATAGACCTAGGGCTCGCATAAAATCGACTCCCTCAATGCATGGGATCTGCCTTTTTTTTTTTTGCTGTGACCATTTCTCGCCAATTATACAGTATTTTAAGGGTACGCTCGGCGCAATGCAGCATTAGCAGCATTTTTTTTGCAACAAATTTAAAAATACGCTTGATAACATTGCCGTATACCAAGTTTATCAACAGAGTTCCACGTTTCTGTTTTTTGCAATGCCAAATGATCATGCCAAAATTGCCTTCAAGGTATACCAGTAAACAGTTATTATTTTATTAAATCTTCGATTTCGCTCTCGCGCGTGACACACTTATAACTCGGATAGCATGCGTAATCTGTTCAACAGATCGAGATATAAACAGCCGAACAAATAGAAAGGTATGTAGTTTTCAATATCGCTGACCATAGCGAACCGAAAAGGTGAAGTATCCTGTCGCATAAGATCTTTTGCAGCAAAGTTAGTGTAGTTCACTGCAGGAAGGAGTGTTATTCGAGGGGGGCGAATTCGTTCCGGCCAAATATGCAGCCACGTAGAACGGCGCTCTTTGACATTAATTTTTCGCACACGGGAAACGAGATTCCCAGAGTAGCTCACCAGTAACTTTCGATTGATGGTGAGCTACTCTCTTCTGGCATCTGCATGCAGTGGCGTAGCTAGGGGGTGGCACACCGCGCCCGTGCCCCCTCTCCCACACCCCCCGAAATTTTTTCCCGTGAAATACATAGCACGAAATGACACTCGACCCCATCTGCCTGCCAGGCCTCCACTTCAGATCAAGGAGGTGCCCCCCCCCCCCCCGCCCCCGGAAATAATGTCTGCTAACGCCCCTGTCTGCACGACGCGCTTAAAAAAGCGACGAAGTACTTCTGGGGACGGTGGTACTGCTAAATGTCCGGCCATGCTCTGCATTGAACGCGCCTGCACCCAAAGCCCTTGGAAGGGATATGGCGGCGAAAGGTCACGTGATGCGAGTAAGACAATCGCGTCGGCGGCGGCGCGCGGAAAACAGATGTGATACTCTGAAATTTTGCAAGTGACTTAAGGCAACCTTACGACGCATGCGCGAGCGAGGAAAGACAAAATAAAAACAATTCGGCAGATCCCACGTACCGTGAGAATCGATGTTATGCGAAGCATGCGCGGGATGGTGACCGTGGCACAATTTTTCATGTTGAGCGAAAGTTTACCGAGTGACGCTAGAGAAATGTGGAAGTGGTATAAACACACTCATATATGCTGAAGAGTCGCATATGTATTATATAACCAGTTGTTTACAGTTGCGTAACGATGCCAACAGCAATATGGGTGTTACCAACACCAGACGCGGTAAGCTGATATGTAGTGCTTATATTCTTCAATACTGGATAGCGCTAATCCAAACAGCACAAAGAAACACAAATGCACAGGGCAGGCGTTACTCGCAACTAAGCTTCATTCAGGAAAGTTCCTCTGGATATAAACACAGCCGAGTGGCATACGCAGGCACTCTGCACGTACGTTACAGTCACAGATGCAGTTATGACAGTTGAGTTACAGTTGTTATGCTTATACTTGTCCGTTATGACGGAGAATGCACGCGCGTTTCACGAAACCGTGTGTATGTGTAGAAGGGGTCCTTGACAGTTCTTGAACAAGGTCATCATCACCGTGATCAGTGAACACCAGCAGCTAAGCCGGACTTGTTAATCGGATCCGTTCGTGATCGCGGCTACGAGGGGTCTAAGTGTAGTGAAGTACGAGGTAAAGCACAGCTGGTGGAAATCCTGGATGCCTCTCACGATGAAATGATATATGGCACCTCCTGCCCTGCACGTGGCAGCGAGGTCTTTTGATGCCCCATCTACATTGAAGCCCCCTTTCACGCAGTATAAGGACCAGGCGTTGTTGGGTCTTGATAAATCAATGTTGAAGTCACCAGTAATGATGGGAGGCCTTGTTCGCTCGGATCATTTATTGTAGGAAGCATTGACCCCGGTTTTTACGTAATCGACGCGGTCCACGTTGCGGACCACGTGAATGAGTAGTTGAGCGTCTTCCAGGGGTGTTCTGTCTTCAGCTTCCTCACTTTCCTTGTGTCCGCCACGGTGGTGTAGCGGTTACGGTGCTCGACTGCTGACCCGAAGGTCGCGGGTTCGATCCCGGCTGCGGCGGGCGCATTTCGATAGATGCAAAATGCTAGACCCCCGCGTACTGTGCGATCTCGGTGCACGTTAAAAAATACCAGATGGTCAAAATTCCGGAGCGCTTCGCAACGGGGTCTCTGGTAATCATATCGTGGTTTTGGGACGTAACACCCTAACAGTTTTTATTATTGTCACTTTCCTTGCGTGTCATTGTGTGTGTTCGCGTTTACTGTGTTCGTTGAGACTCTATATCACCGGTGGCACATACCCGCATAACATAAACTCTGGTATGCGGGTATGTGCCACACGTGACTGAGAGAAAGGGTTTCATGCCGTACGCGACAGGCATTTTGCGTTATTCATGTCATGACCAGTGAATCGTGTTCGTCATGCACTGATTCCTTGCTATGCCAAGTTTGGCGCATTAGAAGTTATGGAGACGACCAGGAGAGCGCCCAGACGTAGGCGGCTAGATAGATAGATACGTAGATAGAAACGCCCGAAGGGCCTGAGGTTCGCTACGAAATGATTCGCATTTAAAAAAACAGACACACACACACACACAGGCACACCAGGAGAGCAGAAGCGTGCGTGCTTCGCCCGTCGCTGCCTTCGCCATTTTCTCCCGTTGCCCGGTCATCGAAGTTTCCGAATTGCTCCGCTGTGTCGGCTGTGCGTGCCCGTGTCCTGTGTGCGCGCGACTGTGATCTCAACGCTGGACGTGAACGGCATTTAGCGACGGCAGTGCAACATCCCGTAATGTGAGCGTGTTCGTATTGGTTTCATGATGGTCTGGAGACTCAAGCGAGCTTGCACCTTCGTGTATGCGTGTTCGGCCAGCACCTGGTTAGGCACAGTCGGAAATGCGAAGGGTAAGTGGTGCTTCTGTGTTCTCAGTTTCTCGTCGCTCACGTGTGTAGTGCTGCACAGTGTGTCGCGTGGAAAGTACAATAAAAAAAATCACAGCATATCCACGGAGTGAATGATGCTGAGTGGGCGAAGCTGCGGATGTTCATCGGTAAACCGTGAATCTTCCGTGCATTCTGCCCAGTACATCATCACCGACGTGAGATCGGGCGCGTTTATACAAAAGGTTCGATGAGTTATTACGACTTGCAGCTCACTTTAATTTTACATGTACGCTGTGAATTTTCATTGTTTAGAAGACCATTGCTTTAGAAAACATCTGGCGTCTTTCGTTAAGCAGCTGGCGTCTTTTCGTTTTGCTTTAGAAACATCTGGCGTTCTTTCGTTTTGCTTTTACAAAACATCTGGCGTCTTTCGTTGGTTTATTTCATCAATCAACGGCGTTTTGAACAAATTTTTATTGTTTAATCACGCACAGGAGATATCTCGCCAGGCACTACCTTGGAGGTAAACAATGGCTGCTAATGGGAATGAGAGACAGAAGAAGTCGGCTTTTAGCTAACACTTACAATTCTACTTCTACTAACGTTTCCTACTGGAACATGCCAATGGCTGCTAATGGGGAATGAGAGACAGAAGAATTCGGCTTTTAGTTAACGCGCACTCTGCGAATTTTTTATTGTTCAACAACGCACAGGAAAAATCTCCCACCGGCACCACCTTGGAGGTCAAAGCGTAAGACTGGTTACGCACTACGACTACTACGACTACGACTACGAGGGACGAACGGGTGCCGCCTTAAGGAGCTTCGCCCCTAAAAGCAGAATGGAAAAGCATTACGCGCACATACGTGTGATGCCTGATGCACGTTTAAAAAGCTTTTGTAAAGGCACACGCTTCGCACGGCCAGTCTATCGAACAGCGAGTACGCCTCAATGAAGACAATTTGTGCTATATAATTTCTTTACTTGCCATAAAGCGTGAATGCGGCAGCGTGTTTTCAGAAAATATAAACAAGCGAGAGGCCGCGGTTATCACTCCGTCATGTGTGCATTAAGGCTAACTTTTTGTTTCATTTGATTCAGTTGTAGTTGTGAGCCTCGGTTGTACGATGGTTGCGGTGCTCGGTTGCCGACCCGAAAGTCGCGGCTTCGATCTCGGCCGCGGCGGTAGCATTTCGGTGGAGGCGAAGCGCTAAAGGCCTGTGTACTCTGCGATGTCAGTGCACGTTAAAGAAAAACAGATGGGCGAAACTTCCAGAGCCCTTCGTTGCGCCCTTCACTATTTTAGAAAAACGCCTATTTTCATAACTAATGTTCGGTAAAACACCCCCCTCCATCAGCATTTCGCTCCCCCCCTTCCCCTGTGGCTACGGTCCTGGCGTACGCTATTCCAAAACTCCCTAATATTAATAAGTGGGAATACTTTTCGATAACAATTTTGCATTGCGCACTTTGTGCGTCTCTAAGACAAAAAAAGAAACAGCATGCCATAGGGTAATTACGTAATTGGGTTGGAGTAGAGCGAATAAATTATGCTGCGGGTATATGATTATGGCCATATTATGTGAAAGTTGTCTGCTAAGTGACAGCGTTTATGGTGAAGCACGTGCATTTTACGATATTGTCACTTAATTAGTGGCAATTTTGTGGCATAATTAGTGACATCTTGAACTTTCCTGGATTTCAGGTGAATATTCTCATCCAGTTGAAGTGTGTGAGCTGTGCTAGGCTTTTTCAGTCACATGACTGCAAGTCAGCTCAATGCAATACTGATGGCAGAGGGACAATCATTAAGAAAATGTGACTCTCATAAGACTATTATGAAGCTTTGAAGCAAGGCTAAGCAGCCATTAAACTTTATCGCAGTTTAAAAAAAACTAATGTTCAGCAAGAACAGAAAACCTTTCGTCATTTCTTATGGTTTACTTCTGTAAGTCATATGTAAGCTTCCTACCTTCATGCTTCTTGATGAATGTAAATATTGTGTTTAGTGCAGCAGCAGAACAGTAGACAATGGCACGCAGATCACCAGATGACTCTATCGCAAATTCTCAAAGGATGTGATGCTGTGCACCTACTCCGTGCTGTGTTTTTGACTAAATGGTAGGTGTGGAGTGAACTTGAAACCGCAAGTATTTGGTTTCTAGTCTCGCACAGGCAGTGAAATTTGTGGTTGGCTGTAGTTGTAGGTTATGTTGGCTGTAGGTTCACTGTAGGTTATGAATGTTTGTGCAGTTGGCAACACCACACTACTCAACTTGGCCTGTATATTTGTAAATGCTGCAAGACTTAAAATGAAGGAAGGAAATGAAGAAATAGATGGGAAGACAGGGAGGTTAGCCAGTTCTTAAACTGGCTGGCCATGCTGTGCAAAGGAAGAGGGTATGAGGAATAAAGGATAATACAAAAGAAGCTTTACAGAAAAAAAAACAAAGCAGGAAAGAAGAGTATGATGCCTCGTAAAGTCTGTCTCTGAGCTTACTTTTGCGTAAGAAGCACAGCAGCACTTTCAGTGCTAACATCAAACGGGACCCGCAATGAAACAGCTCAGTAATCTGTTTTCCCTGAGATAAAAAAAACGCATTACCTACATTGCCGGTTTTGTATTGTGTACTGAATTACTTCTTGGTGTTCGAGTGCATTAGGATAGTTAATTTACAGTTAAAAGGTTGTTTCATGCATGGACGTCTAACTGAATTTATGCCGGTTATCTGAATTAAGTATTGGTGTGCTTTACAGCTGTTTAGTGCAGCATGAAATAGTGAGTCACTGCTAAAAATCTGTACAATGTTATTTCTTTGCAGATCGTGCTCAAGATGGCACATGCAACGCTATGCAGCTGTGGACACCAGCAGCTTGATAAGAACTCTTGAAGCTCATCTGGATGCTTCACAGAACCTGGGTTGGTAGCAGCAATCTCGTTAGGAGAGTGTGATCAAATAAAATCCATTTCTGAATTGTGCAGTGCATACCTGTGTGTAATGAAGCAAGTCATTGATACATTGGAAACATTGAGAGTATCACTATTTTGAGTCCAATTTCGTGGTAGCTCTTATCTCAGTCATCCGATACAGTATGCAGAATCTGCACCTGCACTCACTCAGGCTCACTCAGGCTCAGACTCGTCATAATTTTATCTACTGAACTCACCCGGACTCAGACTCACAAAAACTTTACCCAGCAGGACTCACTCAGGCTCGCGCCTTGATATGATTCTTAGTGAGTCGACTCATGTGTGAGTTTGCCAACATATGGTTGTGACTGCTTGAAATGAGGCTTTAGCCCTGAACTATGAAATTTAGATGTAAGTTTCAATTCACAGTGGCAGATATTTTTGGCTATCATGCTTATTCAAAACCTTGTATTAAGAAAGTCAATTTGAAAGGTAATGCACTGCCTCCCTGCTCTCATTTCTATATTGAAATCACAAGGTTGAACCAGCTTGTTCCAAGTTTCTTCGACTTTCCAAATAAGTAAATGTGCTGAACAGAGGTGAACAGTACATAGGATGGGCTGCATGCGCCTTGTGATTTAAGTTATCATTGTTAGGAAAATTTTTACATGCATTTCCACTTGATAGTTATATCATTTGCTTTTCTAGTTTGTGTTGGCTAGGGGACATTTAAGGTAATAGCAAGCAGTAAGCACCATAGGAAATTTTCAGTGTGCACGCATTTCATAGTCGGCAGAAGCAGGATGGTGCAGTGCTTACAGGCAGGTGCTATGTGCACCGCTGGTTTAGTCCGGAGTGCTGTGAGAAAGACAACGTCTAGATGCTGCTTTGGCATAAGCAGAGTTTTATATTTAAAGGTAAATTAAAAAATCAAGGCTGTCTACTGTGGCATGCCTCATAAGTACTATATATCTATATTTTTGTCCCGTCTAGCCTAGTATTTTAAATAATTTATTTGGGAGAACTTGCAGTAAGTTTTGAGGATAAATGACTTATTTTTGTAATAGGAGTTACCTCCACAAAACAACAAGCAACACTGCACACTAGCTATTGTACCTTGTTCTTTTGCTACGTGTATAAAAACATGGCAGCAAAACATGGACAAGCAAATGAGCCTCGTCTTTCTGTATTATAATGCTGCGTCTTTCTAGATGTTGCAAGAATGAAAGTGTGCTGCACACTCACTGCATATCTTACGGTAAAATACTTGGCAGCTTCTTAATTTTGTATTTTTGTGTTTTCGGAAAAGTCTACAGTAAGAGAATTCAAGTTGGTATTTTGTATGGATGCAGAAAGCTTAATCGACTTCTTTGCTTGATATCTTTTTCAGGAAGACTGAACACTTTTGGCAAAGCAGCAACAGTTTTGGCCCACCTGTTTGTCTACAAGACGGTCTCTTCTGTGAGCACTCGTGTGCCTTACAGTATACTATACATATGATCTTGTACATCTCTCAGTATGTGGGATTGTGAGCACTTGGACTGCTGCACTGTGTTACGCACGGTGCTGAGTCCAAACTTTCCAATAACAGTGTGCATTTGAAAATTTTGCATGGCTTAAAAAAGATGCTGAATGTAAACACATTGAATTTACTAAGCATGGTTCTTGACTGTTTTACAGCCGTTATTTATTCCCTGTTAAATTTTTATTCAACCTCATGGCATGCCCAGTCCTTGGCTCTAATGTGCCAAGCCACCACGAGTATTGATAGGCAATTTTTAATTCAAAGCATGTTATTGGTTAACTCCGAGCACTAGCTGGCGTGTAAACATTGTAACCATTGGTCTACTGCTTATGCATAATAATACGGGTGAATAGGGTTGTGAAATAATGCCATGTTCCCAAGCTTAACTTTATAAATTTACATTATTCCTAAAAATATGTGAATAAAGGCGACTGTGTTTACAAACCTTGGCAGGTGGATCTATGGTCGACACCACAGGTCTGTATACGAAAAATTGAACTGCACAATCATGTGTAACATGTTTTCATGCCTGATGGCGAACTAATGCAATATATAAGAAAAATGGCACACCAACATGCCTAAGTGTTGCAAGCCTTAATTACTTATCGAGTTGCCTTCGTGTGTAAGCAGGCACCAAGTTCTCTGTGCATCAGGGGCATAGACAGAAATTTTTTTCGGGGGGGGGGGGGCATCTCCTTGATTTGAAGTGGCAGGCAGATGTAGTCGATTGTCATTTTGGGCTCTGTATGCCACAGCAAAAAAAAATTTCGAGGGGGGGAGGCGGTTCTCCCTCCTGGCTATGCCACTGCTGTGCATGCCATCTCTTTGGATTGTACTTGCATACTTGCATTGTGAAGAGCGTGTGTCGTGCTTTGTGATGAATGTTTGAACTATACTTTCATAATATGGTTACGGAGAGGAAGTGAAGGAAGACGAAGGGCAGAAGAGCCTGACTGGCGCGAGTGTGGCGGTCAGCCACCTTGACTCTTTTACTAATTCCTCTCTGTAAATACATATTTTATATACTCATACAACCCCGTATCATATTGGTGGAGGTGCTGGGTGCTGCAGCAGGCAACGGAACTCCACAGCGGACGTCGCATCGCCCTCCCAACCATGGGTAACTTTGAGCCTTCTGCATCAACGTCGCTGTCTCCATCAACGTCGCCATCACCACCATTTGTTTTTGTACCACCTAAGGATCCCGGTACGTTCAGTGGGACCGATGGCGTCGACGTTGAAGACTGGTTGGCCATGTTTGAACGCGTGAGTGTACCGAACAGATGGGATCCCACACTTCAGCTGGTCAATGTTTTATTTTACTTGAGGGGCACTGCGAAGGTGTGGTACGAAAACAACGAAGAACTCACTAGCTGGGACCAATGCAAAGAAAAGTTGCGAGAGGTATTTGGCAAAGCCGCCGGCAGTAAGATCGCCGCCAAAAAGGAACTGGCCTGCCGTGCCCAATCTTCCACGGAATCGTACCTCTCCTATATTCAGGACGTGCTCGCTCTCTGCCGAAAGGCCGACAGTGACATGACGGAAAGTGAAAAGGTCGGGCATGTGCTGAAGGGGATCGCCGACGATGCTGTGAATTAGTGAATTACTGCTGCGAATTAGCGCTCCAGTTGCATTGTGTATGTTGTTTCATCTGTTCAATAATGAGCATAGGTTCTGTGGTAGATGAAAATGTATAAGTTATATTGACATTGTAGATGATATTGTTTTGATTCCAATAAAGTGCTACAACCAGCATTTATTGTGTCATTTGAAGTTTAAGAATTTGTAATGCATTTAAACGAAAAAGTCCTTGTACATGTGAAAGAAATTGTTCAGGCTCTGACATATAGGTCGTGGGTCTGAGCCATGGATGTTTTGAAGACCCCTTCTGGACTGGTGGAAGTGATGAGAGACCCCTTATAGTGAGAGGTAAGCGGGGGGGGGGCCCAAGTTGCGCCAGCTATGGAGGATGAAAACAACTAACAAACACATAATGTATGACCTCCGAGATTCTAGTATTTTCACTCGCTAAGCCTACATCATTGATTATTTGAGTATGGCTCTTGAAAACGGTGCCGAATCGACACCAATACCTTGCTGTCGAAGCTTAAGGACGTGAACCTAAAGCAAATAAAAGCATCAGTTCGGAGATAACGAGCGGCAGAGCGCGCGACGGCCACTTGATTCGAGGTGGATGGCAATCGCTTTCGGCGGCGCGGCCATGTTCACCAGGCGTGCGCATGTGCAGTTCACACCCGGTATTCTGGTAAACGCAAAGCATTTTGCGTATAGCGGTGTGCTGGACAGACTAAAATCCTCTAATGTATGCGTTTTGGTTGCGAGCGCTCTACGTGTTTTGGTTGCGTGAATGTGTGCGCGTATAAATGTGTCATTTTCTGTGCTCGATTAATTTTATTTCAAAGCTGTTTCAACGTGATAGCTTTACTCCCTCGGTGGAGTGCTTTCACTCTATCGCAGACGGAGTACTGTACTCCATGAGGAGGCGTTGAATCACTCCCTGTCTAGAGGGAGTTGTTTCACCCCGGAAAAGGGAGAGCCCAGCGGGACAAGCCAAAACTCTCGCAAAGGGCGTCGGGGCACTCCCTTTTTTCTAAGAGTGTATAAAATCCCCGTTGCCTTTGTAAGGCGCATGAAACTATTGAACACTGCGTTTTAGCTGCAATATTTTTGCCCACGACGGGTGTGCAAATAGTGAAATTTCATGTCGAACCGAATAGCGCCAAATAGTGGCAAAAATATTGAATATCGAATAGTATATTTACACTAAACGTATACAGCCAGTTGCGGCAAGAGAAATGAAAAACCAGGAACGATACGGCGTCGTGACAGCTTTATTACGTGCTTGTTTGGGAGGGTTTATTTTTTCTTTCAGCTTTCATGGGTGCGCAAACATGCTGATAGAAGAGCTGCCATTCCAGTCAGCAGCGGCACTCCTCACATCTTAACGGCTAACAGAGGGAGGCGCGGTAGCTATTTTTTCTCCTTATGGTCGTGCAATACGGCTTATCTGACAACGGCAATGTTGTGCCTCATCCTCATGTGTGCTCCGGGCCCAAGAATCTTCGGGCGCCCGTTCACATCAGCGTTTTAACTGCGCCCCAGAAAGATGGGAGTTTCTGAACGAGTGGTGCGGTGCCGCAGTGGCCACTGCAGAGCGAGAAGCCAATCAACGAGTGTTTCCGGCCCAAAGTTGGGACGTTTTACGGCTTTTGCGGCGTACGCGACCGAACTGCGCAAGAAGTCTGTGCCTTCGTTTCGGAAGCGAAGTTGGGAAAGGCTTCAGAGTTTTCTCGCGTGTTTTTTTTTTACGTGCGGAAATCACATATTCTCCATTTAAAAGAAACGTACGCTCGCTCAGGACTGGGCAGTATCGCGATACAAGAGTATCGCGATAGTATTTCAGAGATACTTTTGAGTATCTGTATTTCTGTATCGAGATACATTTGAAAAATGTATTTGTATCTCAGTAGTGAAATACTTTTACGGTGTATCGTTTGTATCGCGATAATACGCAGGACACGAGTATCCCGTTACATATTTTTGTCGGGAATGAGTTGAGGCGTGTTTCCAAGAGGGAATGACGTTTTTAACGCGGTAGCGTTAGAGAGCTCGTGTCGCAGAAATTCCGCTGTCGGCGTCGGCACCGTTGGTTGTGAGCGAAAAATCATCCGTGAGCGAAAAACCGAGAAAGTAGCAAATAAAATAAACGATAAAATCTTCGGTCCCAATGAGGATCGAACCCGGGCCGTTCGCGTGGCAAGCAGGTGTCTTACCACAAAGCCACGATGTTGCTTGCAGCTGCTTGGACAAAAACACTACATAAATGTCATGTAGGGAAAGGAGAGTCGACGCATTTTGTTCGGCAGGTGTCACGACGAAAACGAGCCCATACGGTAGGCGCATTCGCGAGGCCATCAAACTACGTCGAAAAACGCCGGGATAGTGCAGCCATCGCCGCTAAATACACACACGAACTTTCAAACAGCTCTAAAAATGGACAACTATGTCCATCTAGAGGAAAACATGTCAAGCCAACGCAGCAAACGCTAGATAATGTGCTGCCATCTGTGAGGCATTGTGAGAAATATGTCTCGCCTTTTCATGGCTTCCGAGAGGGCCGGCGCGCGGCGTATATCTTGGAGGCCATGCGACTCTTGCTTTAGATCGAAAGCCTGTAAAATTCGCGCGCGTGCGTGCGTGTGTGTGTGTAACAATACACATTAATAAGTATGCACTTAGTGGTTGAAGTGCGCACTAGGGGCCGGATTGCGCTATCGCGTTCAACTCTTAAAGGCGAAGCTTAAGGGTCCCCCAATTTTTGTTTTGTTTTTGAGCCAAGACAAGCAAAGGCGCGCCGCCGGTCGCCGACAGAAAGGGCGGCAATGGTTTCCCTTCATGCGCGGAACTGCCCGTGTGGTAAAGCGCGCGACGCCACAGACGGCAGAATCGCGGAGACAATGTTGTCGGCCTCTGCGACGAAAGTCGCGGTCTGTCAAGGCCAGTGCAGCACGCCTACTTTTTTCGGGTGGCAAGCCATTACTTCGTGACCTCCCCGCGCGGATACCGCCTTGGAACAGAGCCTTTGCAATGCTCCGCGTGCGTTAAATTCTCAATGCTGCGGCACATCGAAAAGCAGTTCCCGTTGTCGCGGCTGAAGTGATTAGAAGATGGCTATCTTTGTCGCGCTTTCAGCCACCGCTCCAGCGTGTCGTGGTGCGTTCCTAATTGATCACAAACGTGAAAGGATCTTTTGTGGTGCCAGGCTCCCCCACCGTCGGAGTCGACTTCGCCTGTTGCGGCTTGCTGAAATGGGTGCTGGTAGCGTCGGTGGTGGTGATAGCTTTATTGAAGAGTGACCCTTTTGGCCTAGGCGACCAGTGCTTGCTGTAGTTTCCGATGGGGCACTCTAAGCAGCTGTCCCTGTTTCCACGTCTGTTTAGAGAGCTGGCAGGAGCGACTTGGGAGGGCTTAAACCCTCTCAACCCCAAACAACGTGATTTTAGGAAGCCAATGTGTGAATTGTGCAGTTTTGACGCATTGGGTTCTATTGCGCTTAGGTAATTATGGCCGGCCTATGTGGGCAGGGGAATCCTCAGCTGTCTGGCCCGGTGCGGAACGCTCAGAACAACTCACGTGAGGACGTAAGTGTTTCGGTATCTAGATGACTCGAGAAGAGATATCGCCACGCTGCAGGGCTATCTGGCTATGAAGGCGGTATTTATTCGCTATAACGCGAATTTGTGATCGTCTGCAGCGGTAGACAGATTTTCCTTCTGTCGCGAGTCTTGCGCTGAGGTCAAACCGATGCTGTCTAAAAGACAGCCTATTTGAGATGCTCACACCTCAACCTTCTCAGCATAGCAGAATTTATGTGCAAAATAAATGCATACTTTTTCTCAGTTCGCTGGTGTTCATTAGTGATTGGAGCGATTTGCTTAAACTCTGCTATTTCTAGCATAGGTCATTTTGTTGTCACCAAGTATGTCGATTTCGCTGTACAATGCTTGTTACTCTTGCTGTGAAATTGCGTACTTTTTATTGCAATTGATACGTGCAATTATGTCTTCTTACTAGTTATGTACTTTGTAACCCCCAGTCCGTAATGTCTTAATGGTGCTGAGGGTGCTGTAATAAATAAATAAATGAACTAAAATTATAAGTATATCAATGCGCTGCAACTTTAATTACAACTATGGTGCACTTATAAATGTCTTTGCGGAGTATGAACATCCTTGAAATAAAAAAGTATTCCAGTATCTGTATTGCTGTATCTGTATTCCGGAATACTTTTTTCGTCCTATTGCAAAAGTACCCCCAAAATATCCCGTTACACTAAAGGCAAATGCATCTCAGTATCTGTATTTTAGGCTTCCAGTCCATGTATTTCGATATCTGTATTCCGGAATACTTTTCCGAGTATCTCTGCCCATCCATGCGCTCGCTTTTGAACCAGGATATAGGTGAAAGCTTTGACGGAGTCTACTGTACCGACGTTAGCGTTAGTTTTAACTACCACACCCTAAGCAAAGTGCAGCATTGGCCTTTGTCGCGTTTCAGATATTCCTCCTGGAATACTAGCTATTCGAATGTCGAATCGAATTATTCGATTAGGTATTATTCGATTCGAATTCAAAACTCGAATATTCGCGCCCCCCTATTTCTATCACGTCAATGTCAACTACCACTTTGAGATGACCGCTGCGCGTGCCACGTTGCGTAAGGCAGGTTCAAAGAGCACATGGGCGAGCGCCAGTTTTCTTCAGTGCCATATACTCGGAAACCAGGAGAGCCCGGATCAGCTCGAATGACCTTTCTCATCGCCCTCGGTATTCGCAATGGGAAACGCTGGCACATGTTTTAGAACACGCTGTGCATGAGAAAAAGCGGTGTACTTGCCAGAAAACGCCACGATGATAGAAGATAACGTGACGCACTCGTCGCCAAGCTTCGCCGCACGTCTTCGACCATACAGCGCGAATTTCGAACACTGCGCTTCGGCCTCATGCGCAGTGCCGTGGTTTGCTACCTATACTCCAAGCCAATGCTCACCGCGTTGAGCTAAATTGTCACTGGGTTGCCAGTCTAGCGCTCCTTTTGTTTGTGTGTACAAGGCACATTGTTTTTTTACTTATTTTAGAACTAACAATCCACTGGGATAGCTACGTGGCTTCACTGAGAGCAGCCTTTGTTTCACCTTGTCGAGTGCCTTTGTTCCATCTTCTTGCGTATACGCAAGAACGAAGCTGAAGCATCAATCCATTTTAGTTTCTAAAAGGGCTGGTCGTGAATATCTTGCAGCTTTTTTTCCTCTTATTCAGAAACTGCTACGCGCACGAACTTCCAAACGCCCCGCCATGGTGGTCTAGTGGTTATGGCACTCGAGTGCTGCCCCGAAGGTCGCGGGATCGAATCCCTGCCGCGGCGGCTGCATTTTCGATGGAGGCGAAAATGTTGGAGGCCCGTGCACTTAGGAGTGAGGTGCACGTTAAAGAACCCCAGGTGGTCGAAATTTCCGCAGCCCTCCACTACGGCATCCCTCATAATCATATCGTGGTTTTGGGACCTTAAACCTCACATATTATTATTATTATTATTATTATTATTATTATTATATACGAACCTATAAACCTCCCGAGACTCTTAGATGGCGAAGCAGCACATCTATTAAGCATGGGCGCACATGTGGCAGACACTGCTGCAGAGCACGTAGCTGGTAGTAGAAGCAGGAAAAGCTCGGCTGACGTAGTCGGCACATCGATTTGTAGCGTTAAGATAATGCACAGAAAGAGTGGCGTGTTCTGAAAATGAAAATATGACATTACGCAACATACGTGTCGTAAAAAGTAACGACAAAGAAACAAAGTTGTGGCCGCATCATTATTCATAATAAACGAAATTATTGGCCACAGACGCGAAGGATTTTCGCGCATGCTCAGTCGTGCGATTTCGCAATGGGCAGTCTCGGGGAATGTGAAGTGACTTTATAGTCACGTTACGGTACCCAGTCTAACACGACAACCAGCGTGAGAATTTGCCAGAACCGGTACCGTTTGCCAGGCGTCGACCGGGGAGCGGGAAGGCAAGCCAGATTAACCGTCAACTGAGACGAGACTGAGGTAGAAATCTACCGTTCTGGTGATGCTAATCTGGAAGCCTGTGCGTGGTTCCTTCCAGCGTCATATTGCATTAATACATGCTGTTTTTAAAGTTGGGCTGCTATAGCCTGGGCTTGCTTCCAGCGGATCGATGCGTGGGTAGACAAAAACTCCTAGCGTCACCTAAGGAGCAAGGGTGTATTTTGAAGTATTAAAGTGTAACCTTCTTCGCCCTCTATAGACCTTTTTTTGGGGGGGCGGGTGCCGCCATGTTGCCTAGCCGGCGGCGCCGCCTCTCCTCTGGCAACCCACTGGCTTGTGCGAAGCTCCGCGTTTCTTTGGCAGGTATCAGTGCGGCTGCAGTTGCAGTCGTTTTTTTTTTTTTTTCTGGCGCGCTGAATTTCGTATGAAGTGATGCAGTCTAGGTAGGACGTGAGTATGTGAGGTGTCCTGAAAAGGTTTGGTCTCTTCAGGGTCAATGACGGTAAAATATGGCTGCGCGAACGTGTTGCAAGTGGTCGATGCCATATATTTGCGGCGTTGTCTTTCTGTTGGAAAAATGAGCAAACATTGCGACTCGTTCTAGTAGGGCAAGCAAGCGTTGGCATCCTTCGGA
Organism: Rhipicephalus sanguineus; assembly: GCF_013339695.2. Taxonomy (NCBI): domain Eukaryota; kingdom Metazoa; phylum Arthropoda; class Arachnida; order Ixodida; family Ixodidae; genus Rhipicephalus; species Rhipicephalus sanguineus. Next base: position 117,529,973 of record NC_051179.1, read on the forward strand.
GAAACAATGATTTTTTTTCTTGGACTGTAATCTTTTAGTTTGTTTTTTTTTTAACCCATGGTTTGTTTTATGCTGTCGCACCGACTACCAATCGTACATGCGGTAGTGCGTGAGCGTGCAGTGTTCGAATGACTCGATGTGCGCGAGCGGGCATCAAAGCACCCTACGCAGTCTCGATTTCGTATCGCCGACGGCACCTGTTTGGTGCTTACAAATTGTTGTCAAATTTACATGCTCGACGCGGCAAGCCTGGGCGGGATCTAACAAGCTTTATAGAGAGGTCAATCAGCCCCGCCACTGTGGTCTAGTGGTTATGGCGCTCGGTTGCAGGAGCGTAGCCGGAGGGGGGGGGGTTCAACCCCCCCCCCCCGAAATTTTTCAGTTTTGCTTGCGTATATATACACGCGCATATACAAACGCACGCACGAACATACATAAAGTATGGTTGAACCCCCCCCCCCCCCGAAAAAAATTTCTGGCTACGCCCCTGCTCGGTTGTTGACCCGAAGGTCGCGGGATCGAATCCCTGCCGCAGCGGCTACATTTTTGATGGAGGCGAAAATGTTTGAGGCCCGCGTACTTAGATTTATGTCCACGTTAAAAAACCCAGGTGGTCTAAATTTCCGGAACCCTTCTCTACGGCGTCTCTCATAATCATATCGTGGGTTTGGGACGTTAAATCCCAGGTAATATTATTATTCAAGATGTCAATTAATTGCTGTTGTGTTTACAGGAAGTCTTTTCTGTTTTCTTCGGAAGCATGCGACATTGCTTGTTCTATCTCAGCTGCTGTGACTCGATGAGCGTCCTGAAGTGTTGAGTGTTTTAGCTGGCCAGAGCTCAACCAGAACTCCGGTGGTTGAGGGTTACGCCTCTGCCTCTGATTAATCTGGTTCGCCTTGCTTGTTACGCCGCGGTTTGCAGCAACCGCGGCGGGTTGCATTAAAGTGACCCTGAAATGGTTGTTAAAATTTTGTCACCGTTCAAGGACAAGCGTCATCAAATAATTCGCACCATCAATTAAGTGACGGACATTGCATCGAGGCAGCTACGGGAAGTTATGTGGTTACCCTCCTTCTCACCACTGTCTTGCCTCCTTGACTCACCGAAACGCGAAGCCGTCGCTGGCGAAGGCAGAAGACTTGACGGATCGAGCTGCGCTGGCCTGTCCGTGCCCTCCGCCAGCGTGCCCGGCGCGCCATCGGGCAACGGCGACGAAGCGCTCGTGGCGGTTGAGATTTGCTCCGCATGGGCCGGAACACTACCAGCCACCCTTAGTTTAATACATTGTACAGTGACAATCTGCAAACACCAAGTACGCGGGCAAAAAGTACTTGAGAAAGATCATCGATTGGGTTACACTCGGGTGGTATGGTCGTGTCTTCATGGGTGATGTACGTACAGCCGCAGGCGCGTGGATACTGGCGTTCTGGCCCGTAGCCAGGCGGGGTGGGGAGGGCTAGGGGCCCGCCCCCGACCCCAAAATTTTGGTGAAGTAAGTGTTTTCACCAAAAATGAGTAACAAAAATGGGTGTTTTTCTCAGATAGTCGCAGTTTTCAGCAAATGGGCTCCCCCGAAAAAAATTACTGGCTACGGGCCTGCTGGCGTTGATCGGATAGCGAGAGCTCGACGCTCACTGCGGCGACGAGGTGAATCGACTCCGCTCGCCAGTTGCCTTGCAAGACTCACACGATGTCGCAGATTTACATTTCGCCAGTCGCTAGATTTGCAGCCAAACTAGGGAAATTCTTGGTGTCTGAGAAAACGAACCGCGAGATAAACAGTGACCCGCAGCTCACGTCAACATGGAGCAAGTTATAACGCTCGCAGATGACGCTCGCTGTCCATCTAGGTTCTGTGACGTATACTGGACCTATCCAGTCAGATCAGTCGCCGGTGTTACGTATCGAGGAACAATGCTAGGTGGAATGGAAGCGCGAAGTTGAAAACTATTTATGTTGCGTCGCTGCCATGTGTAGCGATTCGCATGTTCAAACATGCGAATTATGCGAATTTCGCATATTTAAACGTGCGAACACACCTGGCTTAACGAACTTCACATCTGTCTTAATGTGAATGACATTCATTAAGCGTAAAGAAGACACGGTAAGTAATATTTCGTCGGAAAAATAAACCGCTCCTTCATGACATAGAATTGAGTATCAACAATTCTACAATAACGCCCGTAAGTCCTTGTCGATTTCTGGGAGTCATTTTCAGGTTTGACCTCAGTATTTCTTAGCATATGAATTATATTCGTGTTAAGCTATCTAGATCTCTCAGTATGTCACAGAGGCTGAAATATATTTTGCCGTTACGTGTTAGAAAACAACTATATATCTGTCCATGTCCACCTTACGTACTGCCACCTGTCTGGGGTACGTGTAATAAGACGGATGCCGAACGTGTTTCCTCTCTACAAAAAGAGAAGCTTAAAAATGATTTCCCCTCATCCGACCTCATCAACTGACTCCCTGTATGAAACCTTAAACGCACTACCATTCTCCCAGTTGTATAAGTTCTGGTTAGCAACAATGATATTTCGCGAAATTAAAAACGATTATGCCGCCTTCTCAAAGGAATATTTAAACAGGCAAGTGGCATACGACCTACGCCCTATTTCGCTGACGGGAGCAAGACCAAGAACTAACTACGGTACTGAAACTATAGATTATCAAATAATTTCGTTGTGTAAGCCATACCCATCCTTAACCAAACTCGCCAATGAAAACTCGTCTATGTCTCGTTTGGAAAAACAAGTAAAGCTGCCTCCTTCAGACCTATGATAGGTTTACAGTGATGTCTCATAATATGCTGATAATTAGCTCTGTGCTTGATATTGAGCGTGATTCATGTTTTACATGCGGTTTTACATGCGCTATTAGAGTTTGTATAAACCTTTCCCTCAATATTGATGTTAAAGTGTTTTTTTTTCTTGTTTGTATGCGGTGTAATAAGCCGTGTAATTATTTTTATAGTTAACACGATTTAACTGGTTTCACTGCTGGCTGTCATATATGTAAGTCCGGGGTGAAGGCTTCGTCAGGAGACATATGTGTGTCCTTTTGCCTTACCTCGTGGACATATTTCACAACGTATATGTATGTCTGAAATAAACAAATTCATTGGCTGATTGAAAAGTCTTTTAATAAGTTGCCCAACTCATGCAGAGAGCTTAAATCGGTCTGTAAGTGATCCTCAGGAGCTGCTTTACCGGCTCAATGCGTTCATAAAAAAGCCTCGACACCGTTTCGGGGTCCCTTTAAGGCGTTAGGACACATCCCCAGCAAACGAAGGGTTCACAGAACGATCTCGCATACGCGCGAACGCCTCGACAGCGTTTTACAAACCCTGAGAACATTCGTTATACGCAACTAATTTATTTCCCGCAAGCCCTTGCGACTAACCACTGCATCAGTGTTCCGCGGGCGGCCGTCGTCTATTCTGTTCGGAACAAGGCACTGTCAGACTACTCCGAAAAAGTTTGGGTCTGGAGGACACATACATAACGTGTGATGAACACGCCACCAGTATTATTAGTAGGGCTCCGTGCTTTGGGAGTTTGCTTGAAATACGGAGGGTGTCTTTCGAAGTGTATTTTTTGCCCGAAGTTCGGCGTTTATCGGAGTTGATTTTGCGTAAATCCCCCATTCTCCGGAATTCGGAGCTCAATTTTACATTGTTCTCGATACATTAATATCTTCGATGAAATGATATCTGAACACGTAAACTACAAAACGCAAGAAACGTATTTTATTTGTCTGGGAGGTTTGAACGCACAAACACATGTACACACAAGCACAAATACTTGTATACAAAACACCTACGTTTGTCCGTACTACAACCTTAAAGCTTGTAGTAATAGACGCAAGCATACTTTACGAGGTCCGTATATTCGATGTCGTCCGACGCGTCTCAGTGCCGATAGGTGACCGTATATCAAGATGTCGTCTCGCGCTCCCGGGTGCCTTACATACGTTGACGTTTCTCGCTCCGTGCGCGACAAGCTTTTGTTAATGGTGTGATGGGTGCTGTCTTCAAGATACTGTGGACGTGAGGTCAACTTATATGGGCCAAGCAGGCCGATATATCAATGACCCCTTAGTACATGCCCTTTCGAGAAAGAACGGAACGGGGTTATATTGGCCCTTGAAATCGCTCTTTATAGGATAAATCAGAATTGCGAAAATTTTAACATCAAGTGTTTGCCGTATTTTTTCGTATTTACCTGAAAACGCGGAGCGCTAATTATTAGCAAAGTTTTCTAAACCATTTTTGTGCGACATTTCTTATGTTTCTCCAATACCTACCAACACGCTCCGTGAAAACACTGAAAAGCAATTTCTTTAAAAATTACATATTTTAGACACTCAGTTACAGGCTGCATCGAACGCAAAAATTGATAGTCGGCATCCAGCGACGGCGGCGTCGTGGACAACACGAGTGAAGCGAGAAATCATCATCACGTGATGACGCCACCATTTGACGTCATCATGATATCACAGATAGCCAGAACTCGTGACGTAGTTATGGCGTCATCATGTCGTCACTGTGACGTAACATCACGTGATGATGTCATTACATTAAGTAGCTTGCTCAAAAGTGAGCCGCTCGCAGAGGCAGTGCAAATCCATGTGAGGTGCCTCCGATCCTCGAGGCGGTACATAAGAACGTTAGGTGCAGAAAGGTTTCGAAGCGTGGCGGGCATCGATTGAGACGGAAAAGTAGATGACTTTCGCTTTCCGTGCATCTTAGGTGATGCATAAATGACCCTGTGAGATTTCGGATTTCGTTTTGTTGCTCTGAACAACGGGCACCAATAAAAAATAAAGCCCCTTCCACGCCTGTGAAATCTGAGTAAACATCTGAGCTGCCTAATGTCACTAGAACGCCCCGCCACGGTTGTCTAGTGGTTATGGCACTCGACTGCTCACCCGAAGGTCACGGGATCGAATCCCCGCCGCGGCGGCTGCATTTTCGATGGAGGCGAAACTGTTTGAGGCCCGTGTACTTAGATTTACGTGCAGGTTAAGAGAAACCTAGGTGGTCCAAATTTCCGGAGTCCTGCACTATGCTGTCTCTCATAATCATATCGTGGGTTTGGGACGTTAAACTCCAGATATCACCATAAAGTCACTTGAACGGGAAAAGTACCGCACTCCTTTCCTCTTACGCCGCCTCGCTCTCTCAGCAGCTTCGGCACAGAATGGTCCAGCTCGCTCGCCTCGCTTGTGTCTGCCGGCCGCGGACGCACGGCGCTTTGGAGGGCGCTTATCTTCATAGCCTCAGAAAAGCGCGCAGGAACTTTACGACATCTCGTATCGTTTTTTTTTTGTCGCTTAATCGCAAACCTGTCAAGGACATCGAATAATGCATGGGTTCTGCGCTTTTTGATGCAGCAACCGGTGGGAATCGGGCAAAGCTCTCTTTGCTATTCCAAGCGAGAAATAAATGCAATGCATTATTCTACATTATAAACATATCTAAACGTATTTTTCGCTCACAACCAACGGCGCCGACACCGACACCGACGGCGGAATGTCTGCGATACGAGCTCTTTAACGCCTATCGCGTTAATACATAGATACGTAATTCTGAAGACCCTAGTGTTTCTTAGGCTGCGCTGAAAATGCGGGTGTTTTTTGGCCTGCGCTACAAATGCGACGCGGCGACGCTATGAGCCAGATGCGGCGATTCAACATAGAGGAGGAGGACGACTCATGTAGTACGGCCGGCAGAAGACTATCGTCTTGCGATGACATCTGCAGCGAAGCACGCAGATACGCGGTCAATCTTTCTTCACCTTGGTTCTTCTTTCTTCCATATTTGTTTCTTTCTTTATGTCTTCCTATATTGCCCTATCGACTCCCTTCCCTCTTCTAGCCCTCACGGCATTCCTTCTCAACCTCACTTCTCTTTTTCACCCCTTGCTATTCTACACTGTACATAGCTATGCTATGGTTTACCCTTTCGCCTTCTCAGTTTCCTCCTGATTTCTGTCTTCTTCACCCTTTCATCACTACTCCTCACCCTTACTTCTCCTTTTCATCCCCTTGCTTAACTATACTATACAAGTTTAGCAGTAAAACTGATGGCTGGACGAGTTGGTATGAATTCATGTTTGAAACTTTTTAGCGCGCACAAGACGGGGGCACAGAAAGAAAGTACAAACGAGCGCTTACTCAAAACTGATTTTTGTTTTTGAAAGGGACTAAACATATAAGCGCAAATAGTCATCACATAGCATGCGTGGAGCACGTCATGAGGCATATGAGCAAAATATAACAAGTTAACCACAATTCAAAAAAAGTCACAGTTTCGCCGTAACAGCGAAGCAATGAATGCGATAGCGATGAATTGGAATGTAACGCGAAGAACGGAAAGTAATTCGAAATTGCCAGCGCGTCGCTCGAGGCCAAAGGACGCACGAAAAGAACGCACACAGGACGAGCGCGAACTATGATGCGTCACAGCTCGATACTTGAAGCGCACTGCTGAAACATAAAGCTGGACGCACGAAGCGAACGAAAAGGTACACACAAGACGAGCGCGAACTAATTGTCACAGTTGTTACTTATTTCTGTTTGAACAGCGCGCTCCTTTCGCAAACGCGGCCGCTGCAGCAAGCGAAGCGAAGCATTCCACCGGCCGCCCCTTTCTTCGAGATAAGCTGACGAAAGCAACCACGCCCTGTAGAGCGAAGAGCAACGGCGTTCGCTGGAGCGGGGCGATCTTTAAAGCGCGCCACACGCGCGCACGTCGCGCCATCTATGTGGCCACTAAGAAAGCATGCTGAATTACATGGCGTATATAAATAGCTCACCGTTAGCAAGGCTGAAAGACGGTGCTGTCGTGGCCTAACGTCTAACGCGGCGGGCTGCAAAGCGAGAGGTCGCCCGTTCGATTCGCGCGTCGGAAAGAACTTCTGCGTTATTTTTCTTTGTGGCTTTTCTATATATATATACATACTTATGCATATACGGTGAATGACGGCCACGGGGACGGACGTTTTCCAGCCGAGACTGTCCATATAATTGCTATCGCAATAAAAGACATTTCTTTATCATTAAGCGACACCGAAGGTTGACTAATACACTTTTTCCCACACCTACCTATATGAGATGCCTCTGTGTAAAAGCGCACAAGTCTATGCCATACTATACCCTCTCCCTCCTCTTTTTCACCTTAGTCACCTTCACGTCACTCCTACTGACCTTCACTTCACTCTCTTCACTGTACTACACTATGAACAGCAGTGCTATGCTAGGAAGTGCTTGGCACATGCTGTGTGTGGCCCATAAACTATTCTATACACTGCTACGTTACTCTTTGCCCTATCCCTTCCTCCTCACCTTCACATCAGCACTCCTCATCCTCACTTCTCTTTCTCACCACCTTGACATACTGTACTATGAATGGCTATGCTATGCTGGAAGCTGCTTGGCACGTACCCGCTGTCTGTGGCGCGTAAGCTGTACAGTGCTAGGCTATGTCATGCTTTACCCTTTTCAATATTTGCTAATTATTTACCCTAACATCGCTCATACTCACGCCGCTTCCCTTTTGCACCCCCTTGATGTACTAAACTATGGCGGAAGAGAGATAAAAGAAAGACAGGTAGGTTAACCAGAGGAAGCCTCCGGTTTGCTACCCTGTACGTGGAAAGGGGAAAAGGTGTGTAAAAGAATCAAAGAGAAGAAGAGTTTGTGATTACAGCACGCAACAAAAAACAAAAGAAGAAACAAAACCCAAAGTCATGATCGTAGGCTAAGTACTACGCAGCAACACTTTCTGCCAACAATCACAGTTTGACATTGAGTCCGGTTGCTTGAAGAAACCGCAACAACGCCCTCAGAGCGGCTTGTGTTGAAGATCGGGTAGGCCAGGGCCCTGAGACTTTGTTCGCCGTGAGAGGGCGGTTGTCCAGCTGGCCTAATGTGGCTGAGAGGGTCGCTCTTGCGGAGTTGAAGCAGGTGCATTCACAGAGAAGGTGCGCGACTGTTTCGCTGCACCCGCAGACTTCACATGACGGGCTCTAAGCCATTCCAATACTTGCTAGAACGAATATGCATTTCAGAAGGCCACTCCCAGCCATAGACGGACCAGCAGGGTAGAGTCACGTCGTGATAAGATGGACGGATAGCATAGTTCAGGATCATGGTCCAAGTATCAAGCCGTGCACTTCTAAATGTCGCTGATTTCCACAAGTCCAACGATAGACGACGGGCTAGCACACGAAATTCTTTTGCGGTGTCCGATCTTGACAGGGGAATAGCGATACTACTGACATTGTCGTGAGCAGATCGGGTAGCTGCGTCCGCTTGGTCATTTCCCTGAATGCCACAGTGACTAGGAAGCCGCTGGAAAACTGTTTGGTGCCCTCTTTCTATTGCTTCGTGGTGGATTTGCCTGACATCCCCAACGAGCTGCTCATGTGAGCCATGACGTAAAGCGTAGGGTTGATTTTGCAAGGCTGCTTTGCTGTCGCGGATGATAGACCATGAACTATTTATCTGCTCCATGACAAATTGAAGAGCAGCACAGAGGACTACTAGTTCCGCAGCTGTAGTTGAGGTTGCGTGAAATATTTTGAGCTGTATTGTGATAGATCTTGCTGTAATTATTACGGCGGCGGTTGAGCTTGTAGTCATAACTGAACCATCAGTGTAAATATGGGTGTGAGCACTGTACACCTCATGTAAATACAGTAGTGCCGCCAATTTAAGGGCAACTGATGACATGCTTCTTGTCTTCGTAACTCCAGGTATGCTAAGGCGCACTTCGGGTCGATGTAGGCAACATAAAGGCGAGGATGGTCTTGCTGCAGGCGTATAGTTCGAGGGCAAAGAAGTACTATGGGGAGCAATAATGTGGCTCAATGTTGTATGCGGCCTTTTTGCAGGTAAAGATGCGAGATGGTGCGAAGGTCACCGGGCAAGGTGCCGATGATGCGCCCTGAGAGTACCAGTTGTTACGTACGTTGACATAGGACGGTCTCCTGCAATGACGATAGTTGCCGCTGTAGACGCACATTTCGGAAGACCGAGGCATGTCCTTAGAACTTGAGCTTGCAGGCCCTGGAGTGCATGGAAATTTCTTTTGCAGGTATGTCCCATCACAGGAAGACTGTATCTCGCAAAACCGAGAAATAAGGCATTGTAGAGCTGCAGCATAGACCGAACTGATGTACCCCACGATTTTACACTCAGGCTATGTTATGATAGGAGCTGCTTGGCCGAGTTTGCATTGGTCAACCACGTAATTTTCCAAGCTTAAACAGCTCCGATGTTTAAATATTAACAAGACAAAGCCATTGAAAGCGTTGTCATAAAATGCGCACTCCTATACCAGTTCACAAAGTGACTATCAATAAAACGCAATATTATTAACGCCATTTCCATATACATTGATAATGGATGGATGAATCAACATTGTTTACGTCCCTCGGAACGCTCGCTAGCACGCTGAGGGCCGCTCCCACGTCTGAACAGAAAGACAAAGTCTCTCTGCTGCGTCGCGGGCCCGTTGGACTACCCATAGCTGTTCTACGAGTCCAGAGCTAGTAATAGCACCTTCCAATTTTGGCGGCGTGATGACTTCGCGGACGCGTAACCCGGGGCTCCGCGAGAGCATATGTTCGACATTCGCGATATCCGCGCATAATGAACATGCATTAGTTGGCTGTATTCCTGGATAAATCTTGTGCAACAGCGCGGGGTTAGGGTACGCTCCGACCTGAAGTAGCCTGAGTGTCAGAGCCTGTGTTCCGCTTAATTTTCTGTGTGGTGGAGGGTACTGTCTCCGCTCCGAAATACATGCTTCAACTAGTCAATAATATTATTAATACTGTGAATATTACTTACATAATAACCCACCAGACACTAGCTGGACTAGAAGCAGACAAGAAAAAATATATATAGTACAGGTAAACGTGGAGACTGGCCAGTAAACAATCTCGTTACTAGTTGTAAAGAATAAAAGCTACAGTCTTGCTTACCTCATTACAAATCACAAATAACAGTGAATAAGTTTGCGACATTTAAGCAATATCAATACATTATTTACGTAATTTACTGCTGCGAAGGGCACTATTAACATAGGTGAACGAAGTAAGCAGAGTTTTAAGGGCTCGTTTCCTTTAAGACAACACCTGTCGGTTGTTAGTAGTATTAACATAAGCTAATTCATGCGTATATTTGCTTGTTTGGATTTCGAATATTTTCTATATGGAAAGTGTTGGTTGTACATGCTACTTGCATGTATTGTGCGCATACGTAAGTTTTTGTCGATGTATGCCATGTATTATGTGGAAAAGTGCGCGAAAAACGCAGACAAAGGAAAAAACCGACGACACCAGCGCATACTAACAACTGAAAGTTTATTGAAAAAAAACACAGAATATGAGGAGCAATAAAACCACCTGTGCAAGATTAAACAGCAGACAGGAACTAAATGTGGGCATCAAGGTACGCAATCTCCGCCTCGTGCAACGCCACAGATGGCCTGGCAACACAACTATCTCCAGCTTTGAAGATAAAATAAGCTTCGACGACCTCACGTATAGTGCGTTACTTGTGCCGTGCCAGAACTTTTGTTCCCCGGAAAACCGGGCTGCAGTTACAATAACGACAGTGTAATGACAGATTTGTAGAGGGCTCTCCTTTCATTGATAACCTGTGGTCATTCAATCTCTCAGTGAGACAGCGGCCGGTTTCCCCGATATAACTGTTTCCACAGGAGAGAGAAACAGAATATATCACACCCTTGCCACATTCTGATAGGCTGTCCCTGTGTTTGACCCCGCACTCGAACCACTTTGTAGATGCTCCCTCCACCTTTCTTTCGACATCCCCACAAATCCAGCCCGAACTTATTACTCGCGGAAAATACTACGTGCATTCCGTACTTCGCACCAACCTTCTTGAGGTGGTGCGACACACCTTGCAGGTAGGGGATCCTGACCAGTGCCTTCTTATCCGGATTACTCGCAACAGAGCTGGAACCTTTCCGTTCAGACTTCAGGTTGCGCCAAATCTTTTCACAAAGGCTAGCTAGAACAAGCACAAAGAAGCGGGCCTCCCTAAGCCGCCCCACGTGCCTGTTGAGGCTTTCTGCAAGAAGGTGTGGGCATGTTTTCTTTGAGGCTGCAGTCAAACAAGAAACAGCCACCCCGTTTTTCACTAGCTTAGAATGGCTGGATCGAAAATCCAAAATTGGCTTTTCAGAACGTGGTGAATAAATCCAACTCGCCCAACTGTCTGTTCGAAGTATGCCATATATACTATTTCTCACGTTGCTGTAATTCACCGTTGTGGCTGTAGGGGGACAAATTCGTTCAACCTTGATTTGCAGGTTTTTCCTTGGTCGCCGCCGGTAGCACTGCTGGAATGTCGGTGTTGCCGGTGAAAGTGCTGGGAATACTGATCTCGAACTCGGTTGATGTGGTGGCGCCATCTGCCATGGGCGCCTACAAACGTTCCTTACTGCGTATAGCAAAGCGTACAAGTACTCGTCGGAGCTTACCTAAATGCATTCTCAAAATACATAAAACACTGTCAGCAGTGTGACGTGCAAATGTTCATTTATTATTTAGATTGCGAGTATTACTCGGGCTAAACAGCGCCATGCTTAGCTTCATTGTGAATACTTTCGATGGCAATAATGACAAATGTTTTAGTGACGACCATAGAGCTAATATAAGAGACTTCTAGAGGAAACGCTGGACCGAAATCGGCGACCACAAGAGCACCGGTTGTACAAGCGCGTTGGTACATTGTCACTGTTGCTATTACAATTATTTGCAGAAATGCCAAAAGTCGCGGTATATGACGTTAACAATACCTCCAATCTCAATCATAAACAAGCGTTTTCTTTTATTGCAAATGTGCGGACTTTGATGTTTTTTTTTTCCTCGAATATTTACAGGCAATATCCGACGGCAATTTATGCAATGTGCGTAGAAAGGAGCACTTGCAGGTGGACTTATTAGATCGAGCCACCATATCAGCAAGCTCCGAGATAGGGGCCGACGCGCCCGATCGAGCCACATTGCGCGTCGTGTAGATCGCAATGCGTCGTCTTCTGCGTTTCAACTAGACAGATTTCAACTACTCGACTTGATGCGACACAGCCTTTTTAGCTGCGATGAAACCTTATGGTAAATCACGCTATATATTTATGTCGTGTAACTATAGTTTTGACTGAATCTTTCGGGTGACGTCTCACTCACATTCATCACTGCATGCTGCAATCACCCCTGATATTTTTCTGCTTTAACTGCTCTCTGCGCTGAAGCACGTTGCGCCGATTCGAAAAAAAAAAGGCTGTGGATGGAGGTGCGTGTAAAATATCTGGTCACTGTTAGTCGAGGCACCGCGCAACCACGGTCTACGCTGTTTGCTTGGAGCTGCAAGTTTGTCGAGTGAGCCTTGCGACAGCGATAAGAGACGTTCTATTAGCTATGTATTGTGTTGGTAGTGCGTACCTGCTGAAAGCCATGCAAAAATAGTTGGAATTTGTAACTGTAATCATTTGGATCACCAGCACGGATAAAACTACACCAACACACAGCTTCGCGCACCAAACAGCACGCACAGGTTAGGTTGGCAGATTAAGACTGACTATTGCTGTCAGATCTAGCGACGTACTATGGAGCTGGCAACGTTCTCATCGTTCCGTCATGGCGGCAATGGCGGCGCCCGTGCGGTCGAAGATTTCAGTGCAATGCTATATGGAGAGCTTTTCCTCAGGAGTCTGTATATTAACTCTGCGGTGACGACGTTTTTGTGTTGAGCGCTTTTTCTGTCCAGCTTTGCTGATTAACAGTGTGGTATACGCGCCTCGCATCGCAGTGACTGTAACTGCAAGCAAATGTGCGGCCGTCTAGTAACCTTTGTTTATTTCAGGGTCTTAATATCGGTTAGAGCCTAAGAAACAATATAAACGCCACCCACAGAACAGCGCCGCGCCTGCAATTCACCTGTCTGAGATAGTCGTGCTGGCTGGTTTCCGTTAGAACTTCAACACTTTTTCTCAGCTAATTTAAACGCTATAGGCGTACTAGGAAGTAAAGTATTGTAGTCGCCGCTTAAAATATTAGATTTCACTGAGTAAAGCGATGCCAAAATCTTTGATTAAAGTTTACCGGAATGTTCAAATTTTCTACCGAATACCAGCGGTAGGAATGTATGTCTGTATGGCAAGGTTAACTGTTTTAAACACGCAAAAGCGTTTGACGTTACGGAAACAAGCAAACGTGGTTGTATTTGGCAAACACTAAATCTACGATACACTTAGTGTTCCTCTGAGATACGCAATAATTTTCATGCGATATGTTATGTTTATTTCGAGAAATAGATTATGCATACTTTCGAGAGATAAAGACGCATGCCTGTTTTCACTTTATTAATAAGAAATAAGTCAATTCTTCGTAACGCCAAACCTAGAACCAAATTACCGTGCAATGCATACCTTTGTGGTTGACTTGTTCATGCCCCACTTCAACCTCTTCGGCACGCGAACATTCTGCAATAAGTTTTATACACGGAAGGATGAAGCAAATGCTATGCAGACATAGCTTCATATCACTTCGTTAAAGCTCAGTAAACAGGCGCCGCCAATCTCAAGAACGAAATACATTCGAAGCAGATCCGAAGCCTGTACTTCCCATCATTTCCATGGCGCTCAAGGAGCCCCCCATAGGCGCTAGAGTCACTGGAAAAATTTCAGACTATCGCATCTGTTTTCCGCGCGCCGCCGCCGACGCGATTGCCTTACTCGCATCACGTGACCTCTCACCGCCATATCCCTTCCAAGCGCTTTGGGCGCAGGCGCGTTGAATGCAGAGCGTGGCCGGACATTTAGCAGTACCACGGTCCCCAGAAGTACTTCGTCGATTTTTTAAACGCGCCATGCAGACAGGGGCGTAAGTAGACATTTTTTTCGGGGTGGGGCACGGGCCCGGTGTGCCACCCCCTGGCTACGCCACTGCATGCAGACGCCAGAAGAGAGTAGCTCACCATCAGTCGAACGTTACTGGAGAGCTACTTTGGGAATCTCGTTTGCGTGTGGGAAAAATTAATGTCAAAGAGCGCCGTTATACGTGGCTGCATAGTTGGCCTGAACGAATTCACCCTCGATTAACACACCTTCCTGCAGTGAACTACACAAATTTTTCTGAGTTATAAGCGTGTCACGCACGAGAGCGAAATCGAAGATTTAATAAAATAATAGGGTGATTCCACGTAAGATCGAACAATCGATGGCTGGTCGACCTCTCAAATTTATTTCAAAATTTTATATATTATTGCCTGATGAGTGGAAAGAAGAGATCCGCAATTTGTTTTGCCGCCAAAAATTTGTTCGAAGCACAGGAAATCAATAATGACGAAGAGGTGGAGTGGAGCGCTCATCCGCTCTGCTGTTTTGGCCAACGTTCGTTATGAATTGCACAAAACATATTAAAGTTAGGTAGCTGAAATTTCTTTAAATAAATATATGCATGTTTTTGCTTCTGCTCAGGTATTTTTAGTTTTGATGTGTCGTGTATATGTTTTTATAAAAAGCCTCAAAATTGGCCCAGGAAACGTTATTTTCTTTACTTTGAAGGTCTTTATCTCGAAAAATCCTTGTAGCAGAGCGACAAAAATTGCGCATTACTTTCTTCGCATGCTTATCTACCATACTGCCGAATCTTATATTTATATAAATTTTCAGTAATGAGATATGATCGGGATAACTTAAAGAAAACACCGGACAATGAAAACTTCTGACGACAATTAAAAAAAAAACCATTCTTCATATTTCTTAAACATTGTCCACTTATTCTCCTCCACATCAGCTTTCATAATCATTGAAAACATGTTGCATAATATCGTTGCACTAATAGTTACGACCCCTCCAATGAGACCCTTATAGCAAGGATTGGCAATTCCGACTTCTTGCCCAGCAAGTGTATAAAATGCAGGCAGGATTGAATAGCATTTTATTAAAAAGCCAGCAGGTACCGAAAAAGGTGTCGCAGGCACTGAAGACGTTAATTTTGAAATTATCTCGTCACTGCAGCGGCCACGAGCGCGGGGATCCCGAGCAGGCGCGCGTTGTAAGAGACGGCGCAGTGAGAGCTCGTTTTCGCGTCCCCAGACCGATTGAGTTCAAAACAGCAACACCTCTGGGGTGACTTGAACGCACGTACACCGGTAGTCGCAGTGATCTGGTTAATGGCTTCGATTTCTTTTTCAGGGGGCATAAGAATGTCATCGTTAAACTGTGCGTTCCGTGAAGATCTTTCATTGCAGTGGTAGCAAAAGCACGCGTAGCACAAGTAGTCCGTCTCACTGGCAGTCACTGATCTTTCGGGCGTTAAACGTTTCTTCAAAGCGTATATGCCTAGGTCGGTAACTCTGCGAAATTTTGGCTTCTTTGCAATAATTAAAGGAGTACTGACACGATTTTGAGACATCGCAAAAGGGACATTTTTTGCTTCGTTGGTGTGCAGTATCAACGCTGTCCACACACTGGAGTCAGAGAACACGTATAAAATATTTTAATTTGACTTTGAAGTTTTCGTCGCTGAGCATCTGCAAGCCAGCTCCACTGCAAGGACATTATCCCGACGAGTCAAGACAGTTCCCCCGAGTATGCGAGTTCTGCGTCCTGCATGCAGCCTAAATCGCAGAAATCACTGTCAGGGTCACAGGACGACAATTCACTCATCGTTGTTTATGTGCACCACGAGCAGATGACGAATTTGCTGCTAGTACGTCGCGAGTTTCTGTATCTCCGTGATGTCACACTGCTATGAAACGACACTGAGAAGACACCCCCTCGATATCTAAACCGAAAGTGTCTTTTTAAGGTGGCGCTAATTAAAATATATACGATGGATTCCCAGGCACCACAATAGTCGTTTTAGGTTTCTCGACGCCAGTATTTTTATTTAGAGCAACAATACGAAATTTTTAAAAATTCGTGTCAGTACTCCTTTAAGCTTCTTGTGCTTCGAAAGGTAGTCTCGACAATACACTCATTCCGAGCTATACTTTCTCGCCATGAGACGCACAGGAGGAGTAGAGTAAGAGCAAAGCACAAGAACCATCCGCGCCGAATGAAGTGTGAACAGCGCTCTGAACGCGCGGCTAGTTCAGGCCGTCTGCTGCCGACATCTAAGTTAGGCAAGCGCATCCGGTTACCGATAGTTTTGCTTTTCTTTCCTTTGACATTCCATATTTTGCTTTGCCACTGGAGCGCCACGTTCATGCTTTCCACTGATCGCAACTGGCGCAGCACGGTTTCTCTGGCAGCAGCGTGCGTGAAGCGAGCGCTCATAGCTCCCTCATAGAGTTCTCATCTTGCTTCCATCTCCGCCTTGTTATCAGCGCCTAGCTGCGATGCGAACAGAGGGCGGATAGAATAGCGAAGCTCCAGTGCACGTGCGTTCAAGTCACCGGAGAGGCGTTGCTGTTTCGAACTCAATCGGTCTGAGGACGCGAAAACGAGCTCTCACTGCGCCGTCTCTTACAACGAGCATCTGGGGTGCGCGCGCGCCTGCTCGGTAGCCCCGCACTCGTGGCCGCTGCAGTGACGAAATAATTTCAAAATTAACGTCTTCAGTGCCGGCGACACCTTTTTCGGTACCTGCTGGCCTTTTAATAAAAAACAATTCAATCCTGCCTGCATTTTATACACTTACTGGGCAAGAAGTCGGAATTGCCAATCCTTGCCTAAGGGTTTCATTGGAGGGGTCGTAACTATTAGTGCAATGACATTATGCTACATGTTTTCAATGATTATGAAAGCTGATGTGGAGGAGAATAAGTGGACAAAGTTTAAGAAATATAAAAAATGGGGTTCTTTTTTAATTGTCGTGAGAAGTTTTCATTGCCCGGTGTTTTCTTTAAGTTAGCCCGATCATATCTCTTTACTGAAAATTTATATAAATATAAGATTCGACAGTGTGGTAGATAAGCATGCGAAGAAAGTAATGCGCGAATTTTGTCGCTCTGCTACAAAGATTTTTTTTAGATAAAGACCTTCAATGTAAAGAAACTAACGTTTCCTGGGCCAATTTCGAGGTTTTTTATAAAAACATCTACACTACACATCAAAACTAAAAATACCTGAGCAGAAGCAAAAACATGCATATATTTAGTTAAAGAAATTTCAGCTACGTAACTTTAATATATTTTGTGCAATTCATAACGAAAGTTGGCCAAAACAGCAGAGCGATTGAGCGCTCCACTCCACCTCTTCGTCATTATTGATTTCCTGTGCTTCGAAAAAATTTTTGGCGGCAAAATAAGTTGCGGATCTCTTCTTTCCACTCATCAGGCAATATTATATAAAATTTTGACATAAATTTGAGAGATCGACCAGCCATCGATTGTTCGATCTTACGTGGAATCACCCAATAACTATTTACTGGTATACCTTGAAGGCAATTGTGGCATGATCTTTGGCATTGCACAAAACAGAAGCGTGGAACTCTGTCGATCAACTTGGCATAAGGTAATGCTATCAAGCGCATTTTTAAATTTGTTGCAAAAAAATGCTGCTAATGCTGCATTGCACCGAGTGTACCCTTAAAATACTGTATAATTGGTGAGAAATGGTCACAGCAAAAAAACAAAAAAGCTGATCCCGCGCATTGAGGGAGTCGATTTTATGCGAGCCCTAGGTCTTATACATACTGTGTTGCAGTAGCATGCGCTTTAAAAATTCCGGGATGTGCTATTTCTGATCAAAAGAACACAAAGCACCGTGCCGAGGAAGATTTATTAAGAGTGCATTATGAAAAAAAAAAGTGCAGCAGTGCAGAAACCGAACCCCAGCTGTTTACGCGCTGGCAACGCCAAAAAAAGAACTGTTTGTCGGAGCACAGCAAAATATTTGCAAATTCATTGCAACGTTGGGAACATTAAGGAGACAAGAAATAGGAAATAAAACAATTAAGTAGGGATGTCAATCATTTTTGATGGCCTATTTTCTACGTATCCTAAGATAAGATGCACCTTACCTACCGCACGCCGATTCGCCCGTGCGTTCGGCTGCTGGCGTTCCGAATCAAGGCGTCGCGCACAACTTCCAGTTACCGTACACACACAACTTCTATTACACATATCAACCAGTTGAACAGCAAGCACGGTGCGCAAACAAGCTATGCGTCAGCGATCAGTCGAAGTACGCAATGTTGAATGTTCTCGATGTTTTATAACGTTCTCGAGTGCAGTGAACCTGAACACCGACTGCAAAGCTAGCGCAAACAGTCAAGATTCACCAAATGTCGAAGTAAATGGCATCTCGCACGATCTCACTGCGCTAATGCAACTATGTTTATAGATCTGGACCTAGCGAACACGCGCGAGCGTGACTCGAAAAGAGACCGATGAAGCCATGAAGAGAGTTCGCGAGCACATGGCAACATTTGCCGCACGTTTCATTAGTTACACCGCTAAACGCGCAGTCGATCCATACCTGTCGATGACTCGAAATCACTTCTAATATCCTCTTGAAGAAGCACACACACAGAATGCCTTCTGCTGAGGGTAACACGGCACTGAGGCTAAAAGATCGGTCACTTCTCAACACACGCTAGTAACGCGCCGGACGGTCTGGAAGGGACATGGCCGCCGCCACCCAATGTTGCCCGCGTGCAGCCTACCTTTGCGGTACTCTGATTTTCCAGTGACTCTAATAGGCGCTAGCGCCAGATTGCCCTCTAGTTTTTGTAGTATGAAACTCCACGATAACGCTGTGGCCTCTGCGACTAGCTCCGGCAACGGGCCGTTGCTAGCAACGGCGCGTTCCCGAGGCTAATCTCGGAGGCGGCGATAACGACCGAAAGAAGAGACGCTGCCCTTGGCCCGCCAGAGAAAGGTGCGACAAGCGGATTGCGGCAAGCGTGGAGTAGATAGCGGCTCATTCACGGTATTGTGATGTTGCAATATTTCATCGGTAACCACAAAAGGCTCTGGAGTGTTGTATTACGAAGTCTTCCGCGTTTCAAAAGAGGAAGCTGCGTGCGTGGGGTTGCGCTCTTATTGACATACGTGGCTTTATTTCTAAATTCATTGCCTGCTGCTTTCCGCGCTGTCTTCGTCACTGACTGTCGTTCGGCGAGCTCGGATGAACGACAATCTTGCCCAGTGCTCAGGCAATATTTTGTAAAGATTGGGTTCTTGAAGAGCTCACTGTGCCAACACGCGATTAGACGACGCCGTCGCCGCAGGGGAGTGGCGGGGGCGTGACGGCGACGTCACCCAATCGCGTGCTTGGAAAAGCACGCTTTTCAGAAACCGAATCGTTAGAGAATACGGCCCCTGCAATGTACCGCTCTTCTGTCAGATGGGGAGTGATGATGTCACAACTCAAGGTGCAGGCCTGAAGAATATTTAAGAGCTGTTACACAAACCACATTCATCTTGTCTCCACAGGTGCTTATTTCAAGTGTTTCAACCGTGAAATTCCCATAATTACGGCTTTGAAAAGCTGCATCATTATTTAAGTTAATCACGCATATTTGTTGAATCGTACAGCTTGGCTCTTGCCTCCACCCTGAGTCGCTTACTCAAGAGTGGGACGGTAGCTGAAAAAAAAAGAGAGCGGGGGTGATTTCTCCGCGACAATACATACTATGGCTGCAAAAAGTTTCACGAGGGTGGTGTGATGAAACACCGATCTCTCACTATGGCTTTGCACGGGCGCGTGTAATTAAAGCACGGAGAGCGTGAGACGTGGAGTTCTTTCTCTATCTGCCAGTCGGCCACTTTGGACGCGCGTCTAGATTTTCCCGTAGAGTGGCCGTTGCTATAACAACGTGATAAACTTCCGCCATTCTTGCTTCCGTTTTCGCAGTTGCGTCATCCCGTCCAGCCCTTAAACGTCGTCGTAATTATTGAGATGTTTTTGTTGGACTTTTTTTTTCAATAGTATTTTTCCAGACACGCAAGTGAGTAGCGAGCGAAATTTTTGTAACTGTACAGACTCCAGTGCGGTCCACCGATAGTCGCTGCCGTTGGAGGGAATAATGGCGCCCTTCGTTGCTGCCTTATCTGGTCGACCGCTCTGCAAGGCCGCCATCGTCTCTCTCCGCATATAAAGTATTTACCTTACGCTGTGGCTTCTCCTTAGCGCTGTGTTTTGTGCCACATGGCCAGTTTTTTATGTTCCGCAGTGAAATCGGTGTGTGTGATCGTGCCCGCACGATTGATCCTGAATATTGCAGGAAGCTGAACGATACCAACTTAACCAACGCTGCGGTGACGTGCATCGACATCGAGGTTTCTGGTGCTCATTTCGCGCTCGAATGACATCCCGACTACTGCAATAGCCGACGACATTCCGGTGAGATCGTCATTTATTGCTTTGCTCGCTGAGCACAAAAGAATTCAAAGGGAGCCTACAACCAGGAGAATGTGTTCGTATTCACGTAACTCTAAAATGTCTACCGCGTCTTAATCGCGTTCAGGCATGCAAGAGCACATCGCTCGCAAAAGTGATGAGCAACTATTTAAGGAGTAGCATGCCTAGGTTATTTTGCACTGACTTTTCTTTAAATGGTGTCTCAATACTGTCGAGCGACGCGCACATACTCGAAGTCACATATACACTCAGGGTAGTGTATATGTACTATTCGCAATGCTGGACACATACGAAACGACATGTACCGCAGTGACTTGAAGAAGTAAAAGCGTAACTGAATTATTTCAGGACGCTTACTATACAAAGTGTCCAAAGTCGCTGCCACAGTAACGAAACACTATTCGGTGAGCGTTATTTCTCGGTTCTGTGTACAAAAACACCAGCGAAACTAAGGGTACGAAATTTCGAAACTGTTAGCTAATCGTTCTCCACAAATTTCCCTAGCATGTTACCAGACGCATAGGTTAACGGGAATAAGCAAATAAAGACATTCCTTTCTTTTAAGTCAAGCACTTTATGTCAAAGTCGAAAATATGCAATGTGAGAGTGTTATGTACATCGTGATAGTGTGTATGCCGGTAATAATAATGGCTAGGTTGTGCACAACCTTGACCGCACTAACCTTGATTTTAGACGGCTTCTATCTCGGATGTGCATGTTTGTATATTTCCAGCCGCAGGGGTGGATAGATTACAAGCGGCATAAATGAGGACTAGCGAAACAGTCAATCAATCAATGGAACTCTATTTTCATGAACACAAAAGAACATATACCAGGATTCTTTGGACCAAGAGCCTAAAGGGGCTAGTGATCAATCCAATACAATATGTAACAATGAAATTACACGTTACCTAAGAAGAAAGAAAACAAAAACAACATATAAATGCATACATATACACTCGTGTAATACATAGGTGCCGATTTGCTTCTAGCTTATAGCTTGCTGTGCATATGTACTTATTAAAAAGAAGACAATGAACATCAACTCAAACAATTTCAGCCAACATACCCCCATGTTTACATGTCTTGAATTGATATAAAAGTGACTTCTCTGCTAGGCTGAAATTACGTGGAGTTTCATTCTCAAGGGTATTCAGGTTCCATGTTTTCGCCCCATGAAATTTTATTAGCCTTTCGCCAAAAAATTTGTGGCATTCGGCCAGATTGAAGTTGCCGTTTGAAGCAGGTCGCGTATTCCGCATGGGCATAGCAAAAAGATCAACAGGCAGAGGTGAGCTTCTATTATTTGTGTTATTTCTTGAAACATCAATTTTGTTGTCGCGCAACATCGGAACTGAAAAAAAAAAAACGCGTTTTGGTGGCAAAATATTATCTGCTGGTTCACCTTGGCTTATGATTATCAACAGTCGCTCTTGAAGTCGTTCAAGAGATTTTGTAGAACTATTGTATGTGACACCCCATGATTCCATAGAGTAATATATGTGACAGTGGCACAGTGAAAAGTAATGTACGAAGTATTGCTTGAGGAAATTATTAGCGATCTTTTATTAGAGTATAACACCCATTCTGCGGCGACAGCGTACATTGTGATCGCGCCGGAAGTGCTTTAATTGTGACGACATTGCGCATACATTCTGTACTTGCTCAAGCCAGTGTAAACTGCCATCAAATAACCCCCAGGTGTTTGAAAGAAAAGACTTGCTGGACGGGAGTGCTGTTTAATGATATGTTAAAAAATGCAGTATCAATGTGTCTTCTGCAAGAGTGAAAAACTACATACATTAATTTAGCACAGGTATTAGCATCCTGATTTTTGGTAAACCATTCTGAAAAGTTTGACAGATCGTCATCATGTCATTTTGCAGAGTTTCTAGGGAATGGCCTGTAAATTTTTAAGCAGTCGGCCGCCTACAGCAATGCCCTTGACCATTATTACGATTGTGGGACATCATTTATATAAAAATAAAACAATATAGGGCCTAAGAGTGAACCCTGTGGCAACCCTGAAGTTAATATAACTGTAGGATGCATTGATGTACCAGTGACTGCATTCTGTTTGCGAGTCGTTTAATAACTGGAAAAGAAATCTAGTCAGTAATGTGTGATTTCTTGAAAACGCGTTTTTCCCATTTAAATGGAATGGCTAACTGCATCGAATGCCCTTCTAAAATCTAAAAATACTGAAATTACTGTGTTGTTTTCATACAGAACGGAATTAATTCATCAAAGCATCTAAATAATGGTTAAATGACCTGTTGACAACAAAACCATGCTGCTGGGGATTACGTACATAGTGATCGCGCAGGATGTGCTTTAATTGCGACGATATTAATTTTTGAAATGTGGTGTTAATACAACTCAGGACAGATTTTCGCCTGTAGCAGTCTGGAAGATCCAGGGCACCAGATTTGTATACAAAGATTAATAAAGCAGTCGTTAGTATTATATGATACGTTTTAGAAGAAGATCCATGATCAAAGTGGCATAACACATTGCTCAAAAAATCAACATAAATATTTCCTAATCCTATTCCTTTCCTATTCTATTCTAATCCTATTGCTAATCAACATTTCGTAATCCAGCCGCCATGTCCCCCGGTCGCTTGTTAATAACATGTGATCCCTAGTTATGTCGCGTAAATGAAGATTATTGGTAACAGTACAGGGTGCATTTGAGCTGGTTATAAGAGCAGGGAACTTGCTCGAAAGGCTGCGACCAATATTAGTAAAGTAATCGTGAAAGTTGTTAGCCACTTCACATGCTGGATTATCAGACATAATGCGTCCTTTGCCAACCGTGCCAGCAACAGCTTTAACAATTTTCCTGATTTTCGTGCTCCCTTCATTGTTTTGAATTCGGTGGCTGCAGTAGAACTTTCTTTATTTTCTAATCCTTACTACTGACTTATTTCTGAACAACTTAAAAATTTGATGTTGGTATTCTTTACGCCTGTTGTTTTTCTGTTTATGGCAGTAGAACTCTTTCACTTGAAAACCTCAAGTATATTTCTATTCATCCATAGACATATGACATGGTCATAATTTTGGCGCGAACAGCTGCGCGTTGACCGTTAGATAGCGTCCACAATGTATTGAACAAAGTTTTCACACTCGATGTCCACGTCTTCATTATAGAGGGATTGAAAATTCGTAGCCTGAAGTAATCTTTGCACTCAATTGTAGTCTACACGTATTCTCCGTTTGATGGCAAGGAATACCAGTAGAACAATTCTCTTTTTGAGGTAAAAATAGAAAAGTAGGATTGTGACCGGCTATATCAACACTCTATGCACATAGCGATAAATTGAAGTTAGCATTGCGCAACACATGATCAATAATCGACTACGATTGGTATGTCATGCGATCAGGCAATGAAATAACATTTTCCATATTAAGTTATACTTGTAAAAGCGCATAACTTTAAGAAGTGTCTGCAGACAGGCAGATGTTAATATCGCCGTAAATAATAAGAGCTGCTTTAGAGGCCACGATGGGAATCATGGTGCTTTACATTACAGTCAACGAAACTTGATTTTGATGAGCGATACACAAGACCCACGATATCACCATTTTAAAGATCAAGAAAAAGAAAATGCCATTGACATTACGTGAACGTGAAATCATTGGGGATTGCAAACTCATCCCAGCATCTCTTTTATTTCATGTGCCCTCAAGTTGGACGACTCTAAGGAGAGACATGCACTTCTGTGTGCTGGGTGTATTTTAGAAAATGCAGCTTGCAGGACTCTCGGATTAGGATTTCCATGACTGTTCTAAACGTAACGCCATTTTGCTTGTGAGAATGACGTTCTCATGATGTCAGCACGAAGGGTGTGCAGGAGGAAGCCATGTTTACCTGTTACCTATACTGTAAACTTCAAACAGATTACTTTTCGCCTTCTGATGCGCGTAGTACTTCGTGGAAACCTTCTCTGTAAACATCGAGGGCCCGTGCGACAGCCCGTGTAGCCTCTGTTATTTTATTACCACTCCTTTGATGCCCCAACCAATTTAGTTAGTGCGTATTCAAACGACGGTCAACAAGAAACGTACAAGACAGTGTACTAACCTCACGACCTACGGTCATTTATTTTTTTATTTTATTTATCAAATACTCCGGACATGTAATCCAAGCAGGGAGGACGATAAGAATGGTAGAACAGTGAGTTGGAAAGAACACTTGGAAATAACAAAGGAAACAAAAAGAATATTACAGAAATAAAGTCAATATGTGTGTCAAACCGCTATAAAACAAATCAATAATAATGACAATTATGATGTCGATTTGATTATACCATTACATTAGGTTATAGTACGATGGAAAAAGAATTCTTAAATATGTTCGTTCTCGCGAAGTAAGGTGATAATGCATCTTGTGGTGGCGTGTGGGTCTAGTTAATAGGATTGATTGATATAGAGATGAGTCTAGCGGTGAATTGTTCGTCTAAACCAGTTTAAGAAAATCCACTCCCTTTTTCTTCTGTCTTCTCATCTCGAGTGGTTCAATATGGTTAGCTTTCATAAGTTTTGTGGGTGAATTCAATCTTGAGAATTTGTTAAATATAAATCTGACTGTCTTTCTCTGCACTCTCTCGAGGTTATTGATATTAGTTTTAGTGCACGGATCCCAAACAATATATGCATACTCCAGTTTAGTTCTGATTAAGGTGTTATAGCGTCGCAATTTTACATCGGAAGGGGCTTTTTTATGTTCGTGCCTCAAGAGCCCTAATTTTCTGAAGGCTGAGTGGTCGTTCCATGTTAACATGTTGTTAAAGCTGACTCCTAGATACTTATATTGGGTTATTTCATGCAGAGGGGATGAACCTAATTTATACGTGTGAAGCAAAGGTGATTTCTTGTGAGTCATTCGCATTAGTATGCGTTTGTCTGTGTTTAGTGTCATTCGCCAGCACATGCACCATTCAA
The DNA here is from genome assembly GCF_013339695.2 of Rhipicephalus sanguineus. Taxonomy (NCBI): domain Eukaryota; kingdom Metazoa; phylum Arthropoda; class Arachnida; order Ixodida; family Ixodidae; genus Rhipicephalus; species Rhipicephalus sanguineus. The sequence continues at coordinate 117,555,281 of NC_051179.1, forward strand.
GAATATCATTTAAACTACCGCATAAACTAATTTCGTCATTGACAGAATCAATATCTTTAAGAACAACGCAATCACCAGCGAATAATCGAATCTGCACACCAACTTCAACCATGTTAACAATGTCGTTAATATATATATATATAATAAAAAAAGAGGGCCGAGGACACTACCCTGCGGCACACCCGATGTGACTAGAAGGCAGCCCGATTTTTTGAAGTTGAAGTTTATTTCACCACAGTGTTACACCATTTTTTTTCCAGACATTCTTGAAACAAAGATACCATGTGTGGTGTGGAATGCGGGAAAAAAGCTACGATACAAAACGTAGCTTGACTAGCCCCACATCCCATCAATACAAGGCAGAAAAAGTGACAGCATTCATAAAGTCCTCGAAACAAATAAACGGACACAAATACATAGTTTAAAGTGGCACCAATAAGAAATATTACGTACATAAAATTTTAAGAAATGTTCACAGGATCGCACTCTTTGAAGAAATACGAAAAATAGAAATAAGCAGAACATGAAAACAAATCTTCGGAACTGCCTAAATTTGTGCCAAATATTTTCCTTCTTTTTTCCTCTTGCGTCATGAAGGTAAAAAAATATTCGACATATCCTGTCGCGAAAGAAGGCGCAATCGCTCCAATGAAAAATTAAATTGATTTAGTATGTGGGGGAGTGAATGTTTCAGCATTTGTAGACCATAGTTTGTTCGGCATCGAGGAACCTTCCAATAATCGCTCTGTCTAGTAGGTCGAGACGAGGTGTTGCGCTCTAAGCATGCTATGGAGATAAGATTGTTATTTCTTTTGTTAATTTCAGTTTTTAAAGACGCTAGTAAACAATATTCATACATGTTATCAAATCTTACGACTCTGAATTTGTTGAATAAAGACAAGGTATGTGCATTATATTCAGCATTTGCAATAGAACGCAATGCATTTTTTTGAAGTGTGAGTAATTTCTGCTTAGAGTGCAAGGTGCCAGTACCCCACACCAAAAGACCATAGCGTAACCGGGAAGAAAAAAGCGTGTTGTATATCATTAACATCTGAGTAGTCGGTAAAAATGACTGACATCTCCTAAGCATGCCTAGTGCCTTACATAACTTGTTTCTTACCATTTCGGTTTGTGAATCCCATAACATATGCTCATGAAAAACAATTCCCAATGGTTTAGCGGTCGAAGACCATTAATCTCTACGAACTGATTCCAGTTAGACAAATACGCAGCAAATCAAGAAATAAACATTTCCGGAATTCCTGCATGTTTAAGTTCCAGAAATAATTAGGAGTGTGCGAATATTCGAAAGTTTCGAATATTCGTCGAATATTACATTCGAAATATTCGTATTCCATTCGAAAATCGTGTATTCGAAAAGGTTCGAATATTCGATAACTTCGAATATTCGAAAAATTCGAATATGCATTCGATTATCATGCATAAAATAACTCGTCTTCCACATTTCTGCTGCGTTCGTATCGCTAAAAACGTTGCCGAGAGGAGCGATAAACATCGTAAGTACACGGAGGCACGATATCTGCCTGCGACGAGCGCCCCAGTACGTATGATTTATTGCTGGTGCATCTCCGACGTGCAGCGCTGTTGGCGATCATGTAACCGTGCATTTGCAATATTATGCGGCCGTAACGTGCCGCACTACCACTCGTTCACTATGCGGAACCACTTCTGAAGAAAGTCAGTGACCCACGTGACTGGTGGCGGACTGTCGGCACCTTCAGATACCCCAGTCTGGCAAAGCTTTGCCCCATGTAACTCCCTATACCAGCCACTTCTGTTCCAAGCGAGCGTTACAAGGGAGCGCCTGCTGCCTGTTACAAGGGAGCGCCTGCTGCCTGATCATGTAGAGCAACTCATATTTCTTCATGATAACATGTAGTGATTACTTTCATTGTGCCTTGATATTTGCTTGCGTTGTGATGTGCAAGGTGTTCTGGAGATAGCAGTGTATGTTGTGTTGCCAGTCAGGATGTTAATGTTTGTTTTTTTTCAAATAGCTACATGTTGAATAAAATATTGTTACTGTGGAGGCATTTTTCCTGTGATATTCGATATTAGATTCGATATTCGAAGGTGTATATTCGTATTCGATTCGTATTTGAAAAATTTGATATTCGCACACCCCTAGAAATAATGTATCGTGTGGGGCAGTATAAGAGGTTTTTCTGAAGCCTAGAAAAATTATGTCGATTTGTCCGTTTTTGTCAAGAGTTGATGCAAATAAATGAACAGTGATCAGCTGTGTGACAGTCGAATGTCCCCTTCTAAACCCATGCTGACAATTAGCTAAAAAAGAATGCTGATCTAAATATGTAGTTATGCTTTTTGCGATAATATGTTCAATAAGTTGGCAGCATGATGACATTAAAGAAATAGGACGGTAATTTTCTACGAGAAGACGGTCTCCCTTCTTATGAATTGATGCAATGCGGGCTGTCCTCCAGTCACTCGGTAATTCTTACAGCAGCAGTGACGTACGAAATAATATAACAAGAACCTTTGATAAAGTTACCTCGTATCTACGAAGAAACAAATTGGGGATATTGGCAGGTCCACTGGAACATATGGGCTTGAGATTTAGCAGCATAGTAAGTACACCCGGCTCTGATATAAAATTTACATCAGAAAATTGTGGCACTTGCACATTATTGTGAACAATTACAACAATGGGAGAAAACACTGTCAAAAAATGTATTAATGTGATTGGCAAGTTCTATGTTTTCAATGACCATCTGTCTATTCACTGTCATTTGTGATATCGGTTTTTTTAAATGCGAGGCATTTCTTAGCGAACTTCCGGCACTTTGAGCGTTTCTATCTATCTATCTATCTATCTATCTATCTATCTATCTATCTATCTATCTATCTATCTATCTATCTATCTATCTATCTATCTATCTATCTATCTATCTATCTATCTATCTATCTATCTATCTATCTATCTATCTATCTATCTATCTATCTATCTATCTATCTATCTGGCCGCCTACGCCTGGGTGCTCTGATATCTCCTCCTTAACTTGGTGTAGACCAAAGTGGCATGGGAGGGTAAGAGCATTTGACTGAATATGACTGTCGTGTACGTCGTCAAACCCTTTCCTCCAGACATGTGTGGCACATACCCCTCTACCACGGACCGCGGTGTACAGGTATGCGCCACAGGTGTTTGACAGTTCTATCTTCCCAGGAACGGCGAGAGCAGACATTGTAAAGCTGAATGCGAGAGCGTTAAGAAAAGGTGACATTGGCAGCGTAGACCGGACAAATGTAAAGAATGAAAATTAGGATCCCAGCAGGAATCGAACCAAAGCATTCTGCGTGGCAATCAGGCGTTCTAGCACACAGCCAGGCCAAGTCTGTAAACTGGTTTGGAAAAACGGCCTACGCAGGCGTAATTAGGGTTGCCACCTTTTACCGAAAAAAAAACCGGCCCTTCGACGGGGGAGGGGGGGCATGGGGTTAACAGGAGATTAAAATAATGTTGAACAATAGACGCTACGTCAATTCTTCGGCATGCAGCGCCACTTAATGTAATATTGCTTTCATTGCGGCAAATAAACCCAATGCACAAACAAAAGCAGCACACTCAGCTAACCAACCAGCCTAATTGCTGGCATAAAAGTACCCGTGATTGGAATGACGCTTCGCTTATTACTCTCAATGTGCTGCACTGCAAAGGAACCACAATGCTTCGTCCATAAAAAAGCTCTTCTTTGCGTATGAATCCAACAGGCCAGTGGCATTATAGACGCAAAGGAAAATTAAAATGTATATATGCCACAAAAATGACGGATATTCATGTACCATACACGCGCAATAATATGCTCTATTCTAATGATCGCTAGATTTGAAGGGATCCCAGAAAGTGGCTGAATAATAGCGTAAGTGTTTTGGTGATTGACAATAAATATTTACCGTCGTAGTTGTTGAGCTGACGCTTATAAAACACCCAAAAAATAAATAGTCGCGATATTGTGACAAAAAAAAAACCGACCAATGGCGGCAGGTGCGGACCGGCAACCGGCCCGCCATCTGCAAAACCGGCCTGGCCGTTCTAAAACCGGACAGGTGGCAACCCTAGGCTATACTCCTAGCGTTAACAGCATTTAATCGCAGATGTTTATTTCGCGGATATACGTTAGTTCACGCTTCTGTGTGCCGAGGTGGTGTTGCGCAGCCTGCACGCGTTTATATTGCGATTCGTCCCAAAAGTAAATAAGCGTGTCTACCTTGAGTTTGTCATGTATAGGTGACACCTTCTTCCCTTGTTTTTTATCATTTTTGCACTTCCCACAGAAGCTTGCGCTTCTTTAAGGTGGATTGCGAGTAGCCATTTTGAATGAAGCTGTTTGTCATGTATAAGCGCCACCTTCTTCTCTTGTAGTTTATCATTTCTTGCACTTCCCACAGAAGCTTGCGCTTCTTTAAGGTGGATTGCGAGTAGCGATTTTTAATGAAGCTGCTAGTTCCCTTCAATTATTTAGTATTCTGAAGTATTTCTTTGTTTTCATTGAAATTCTGAAGATATAAAATTATCGGTCGCCTGTCACCTTGCCTGCCTAACCTGTGAATACGACCGACAGACTGGCACTGTACGTTTAGTTTATCATTAAAATATCCTTGACTACTTTATCTTTGAGTGTATCTTCTGTCTCGTTTGGGATTTCGGGTATCCCATGGATTACTATGCTCTAACGCCGTCTACGATCCTCGAGATCTGTTAGCTTCTTAGCCTGGAATGTTATAATATGTTCAATGGATAGTAAACTATTGTCACTTGCTTCCGGATCATCCTTTGTCTCAGTGATCTGTGTCTGTATTCTGTCAAACATACCACGAAGCTCTAAAACCAGTTTCTCCTCTTTTCAAAAAATGCGACTGAAGCTCCTGTATTTCATTACGAAGAGCAGCCTGCCGTTCCACTAACTGCTTAAGCATTTCGGCCTGAGTAGGACCAGGATTAGCTTCAATATCGCCGAAAAGCAGTAGTTTAGACACAAAGAGACACTCATAAGCCATAGCAAGACATCGCCGTAGGCACGGCAGGACCATAACACCACGATAATGACTTCGCAAGGAAATCGCATTCGGACCAACCTGCAGAATGAAGAACCGGGCTCTAGTCAGTGCCATGGCAGTTCCGGGCCCACCGTACCCTCAAGAGGCAAAGTCGTGCGGTGCTTCTTTGATATGTTAGTCCACCGATGACGTCACGGCATTGCGCTTGAAAGGGGTCGCTGGGAGCAAGATTGCATCTGGTGATAGCGATGAGGTAGGAAGCACCATATCGCCGCCAATGGCACGCATGCATGCATCGCAGAAACGATGGGCGACGTGTGGTTCATAAGCAGTGATTGATACCGCGGCGAATCTAAGAATACCCTGCACAATGAACAACACGGCTCTAGTCAGTGCCATGGTAATTGCGGGTCCACCGTGCCCGATGAACAATACGCAATCTGTCTAACATAGTGTCATCCATGTGCTACCGTTGTAACAGAAAGACATTGTTTAATGAAACGTTGTCCACCATAGAAGCCACGTTCATTCTCAAATATTTCACTTGCTAGCTAATTTGTTAACAACTAAGCACCACTAAAGGAGTGCTGAAACATTTCTTCCCGGTTTTTAGATACGAAATACATTCAATGTTCTCGGCCTTCCTGAATACTTTTTGACGCACATTTTTTGAGGTGGCCATTCAAGTCATAAGAGGAAAGCGCATGAGTAAACAAGAATTCTGTGATTGACAGCAGGGGCGTAGCCAAGGGGGGGGGGGGGTTGGGGGGGTTCAAACCCCCCCGAAATTTTTCAGTTTTGCTTGCGTATATATACACGCACACATACAAACACACGCACGAACATACATAAAGTATGGTTGAACTCCCCCCCCCCCCCCCCGAAAAAATTTCTGGCTACGCCCCTGATTGACAGCATTGTGTTTAAAGAACTTATCTCTTCCATGTTGGTTGTATAATGCTGATCCATGTTTTAGTATACATCGCCTCGTCTAGAATTTCATCTGATGATTTCGGGCGGTGAAACGTTTTGCCTGACAGGGATCATATGTGATTTGTTGTGATGGTGAGCCTTTCAGCCTACAGGAGCGACTACAGTATTATGAGCGCAAATCATTTACCTCCAAACATTCCGAGTGTGTATCCTCAATCCCAAGAAAAGAGAAGCTAGAGAATTAACATGTACAAGCAAAATATATGAATCTCAAAAATCAATACAAGCGCGAAACAAGAGAAATATATTCTTTTCCAGAGCTTATACGCCTAGTGATCATGTAAGCTTATCTCAGCGGGAGTATCACTTTCATTACCAAATACTGAAGCTTTGGTATCCAGGTTGCATCACCATTGCTCTTAACGTCTGTACTTCATCACGACTCATGCGAGAAGTGCCGATCTTGTGGGCTGATCAGGTGAATATGTAAGGCTGTTATCTCCTACTCATGGCATACCACACTTTCTCAATATTAGCGCTGGAGTTCGCAAAATTACTTTGTCTTGTAGCAGTGTATGTGCTCAAAGAAGGAAATTGAAATCTGCTAGGCGGTGCAATCGTGGCCATGTAGGCCAGGCTAACCCTGTCTGCTGTAACGCCACACGGACCACCGCCACGGCCACCACTTGCTTACTGATTAAGCTTATTAGACTCAGTTTGCGATTCTTCATTAAATACGTGGTGACATCTGATTTAAGCTTTAAATGAATGCGCTGTATCAAATATATTTAGTGTAATCTGCATCTTTTTATAGAATCTGCATTGTGGGCTTTTCCAAAAGATGATGGTATAACGCAAAATGGCAGTAATGGTTTCCTCTTTCTTGATATTACTTTGAAAATTTGGTTATCGTGTTTTTCTGCGCTGTTAGGTGCTACTTGTAGTGCACGGGAATAAGATCTTGACAGGTGACATATAGCCCTAAACCTCATTCACCTGGCAATAAGAAGCTGTAATGTTATGTCAGTTTCAGTCTCTCATAAATGTAATAGTATATTTTTTAAATCCCTAGGGAGTCTCTCATTCCAGCTTATTCCTTTAGGAGGAAAAAGCGGCGAGCGGCAGCCGGAACACTAAGTTTTTGTGTTAGCGTCTAGTACAGTGAAATAAAAAATTGGGCTCGGAAGATGTTTGCTTGAAGAAGCACGCTGTGAAAGCGTGACATACTTCGAGCGAAAGTATGTGGATAGGCCTCCCTGTAACTTTTAGGTGGAACTTCATCCTTCGCATATATTTTTTTGCACTTGCTATCTCCTGGAATTGCTTTAGAAGGGGACATTAGTTGTTCTTTTCTTTTATCTGATGCCTGAGTATTCAAAAAAATTCGGCAGATCCCACGTAACGTGGGAGGCGATGCTATGCGAAGCATGCGGCGGGTAGGCGGCTGTGGCGTAACGGTTTTTTACTGAGCGACACGTTACAAAATGACGCTAAACATTTGTATAAACTTTATAGATAGACTTATATATGTTGAAGAGCCGCATATGTGTTATATAACCAGTTGTTTACGATTGGGTAACGCTGCCAATGGCAACGTGGGTATTACCAACAGCAGAAGCGGTAAACTGATATGCAGTGCTTATACGTGTCCCGAGAACACCACGCATGAACAAGGGCATCATCACCGTGATCAGTGAGCACCAGCAGCTGGTCATGAATTGTTATAGGATCCGGTCGTGATCGTGGTGACGAGGGGTCCATGTGTAGTGAAGTACGTGGTATAGTAGAGCTGTTGGAATTCGTGGATGCCTCGGTCATTTCGTCGACAGATTGTCTGTCGACAGAGCCGGCGATATGTCGGAACCTGAAGCCACCCTTCGTGTTGGTGAGGTATAGGCCGTCGAGGCTGGTAGGCCTGGATAGTGCTACGTAGACCAACATCAGTGGATGGTGTTTGTCGTATTTGTAGACTACCTGGGCGTATGTGGCCTACGTAGCCTAGTCTACAAAGCGGCTGTCCATTAATATGGCATCATCCTCGGTCAGCATGAGGCCATCCCCTAGCCTCGTAAGAAATGAAGAGGACACTGCGTCGTTCTGGCGGTCTAAGTGCACTTTACGGTGCTGTGATGTGGATATCATATGTAACTTTCGTTAATGTATTCCTCCGGGGTCGAGCAATGCTTCAATATAGCTTGCTGAATCAGGAATACAAACGTAATGTTTATTAGACTGCTATAAAAGCGGAGCCAACACTGGAACTACAGACTTTAATCTGATATGACGCATGTATCGTAGGAGTAAACATCGTAGGAGTATCATGTAGTGTTTATTGTATGGGGTACATTTTAGCGCAAACTGTGAAAGAAAGCACGGGAAAAGAGTAGAGGAACCAACCAACTCGCCCAGCAACAAGTCTTACATTAGTGTTTACTGCTTTCTTGTAAAGTTAGATAGCAAGCACCACAACAACAATTGACGTTGCACCGATATTACGCCTGCGTAGGCTGTTTTTCCAAACCAGTTTATAGACCTGTCGTGGCTCAGTGGTAGAATACCTGATTGCCGCGCAGAATGCTTGGATTCGATTCCTGCTGGGATCCTAATTTTCATTCTTTCCATTCGTTGAGTCAACGCTGCCGATGTTGGTTTTCCTTAACGCTCTAGCATTTAAGGTAACAATGTCTGTTCTCGCCGTTCCTGGGTAGATATAAACTGCCAATTACCTGTGGCGCATACCCGTACACCGCGGCCCGTGGTAAACGGGTATGTGCCACACGTGTCTAGTGGAAAGGGTTTGACGACGTACACCACAAGATTTTAACGTTAATCATGTCATGACCCGGTAGTCATATTCGTCAAATCCTCTTACCCTCCCATGCAAATTTTGGTCTACACCAAGTTAAGGAGGTGATCATGAAAGCACCCAGACGTAGGCGGCTAGATAGATAGATAGATAGATAGATAGATAGATAGATAGATAGATAGATAGATAGATAGATAGATAGATAGATAGATAGATAGATAGATAGATAGATAGATAGATAGATAGATAGATAGATAGATAGATAGATAGATAGATAGATAGAAACGCCCAAAGTGCCAGAGCTTCGCTAAGAAATGCTTCGCATTTAATATATACCCGATTATTGCACTTTCCAATTGGACTATATGAGCGCTATGTCTTAGATTATTATTATTGTAGCGAAGAGGAATGCCCAGCACTGCAGCCACATCGCCAGCTCTGCTGGAGGCACGAGCGGGAGCTGCCCAGCCTGTGTTTGCTCCAACGCTGCCTGCGCCTGTCCAGCTCTTGCTGTCCCTGTTCGGAAGCTCCCAACTAAGTGTTTTTATTATATTATTTTGCGGAGTGAATAGAGAATATTCACTCCCCATGTGGTACATGCATTTCTGACTAAATGCAAACTTGCTAGAGCACTCTGGTCGTCGTTTGAAGGCATATAAGAGATCTATACACTACTTATATTGAATAAAATGTACACACTCCATCACTATTCCAGTGCCCCTTTAAACATTGCCACGAGGCGCAGTTGTGTGCACCCTCAACTGGTACATTGTTTGCAAGCACGAATATGTGTATATGTTGTCAATCAGTTCTCGTCAGATCTTTACAAGCGCTCTATAGCCAGGTAGTTTCTATGTGTTGGTATGTTCCCGATGAGGAATGCCTTCAACTTATATTATTTCCTTTAGCGGCTACAGGTTACCAGGACAGCGCTTCGTAACAGTACAGACTCTTATTTGTGTATTTTGCGTTGGGAAGCCCAGAAAGCATAACATTTTCTCTGTCTACAGTTTGTGGAATAAACACACATAATTTCAGGAATAAGAGAAGCACTTTAGAGCTGCGGAGGAATACATTCGACCTCCAGGTGGCCAGGAAACGTCCTGAATTGAGATGATGACGATGATGAAATAAACTTTTAGTGAATTGAAACAACAGGAGAAATCGAGGATGACGATTATAGCCACTTAATATATATCCACTTCGTGCCTCTTTTTAACTATACTGCACGCCCTTCCGCCTTAGTTATAATCTTTGATCCCGTTTGCATATTTTCATATTTTTATGCGTACCGTATGCAAAGCAATAAAATAAGTTAATTTATTTGCATTAATTTTTGTCGTCTCTTTATATTTCGCCGCCATTGCATCTAGGGTTATCTTAAAATGCATAATCAAATTTGCCATCGGTAGTGTCATGCGTTTCTTAAATCGCAATAATCTGTGTTTCCACGTTGACTTCACAACAGAAAAGAAAAGCCTGCAAGGGCGCAACTGCACCCGTATAACACTAGGAGTCCACTGAACGTCACCTGCTTTCCGTCATCCTTAGAAAGACACACATCATGTTCCAGATTGTCAACCTGCTGATGGAGAACACTCGGCCAGCGCCGCCCACCTCCGCTGTTGGGCCACGCTCTCCTCGCTGCCATCGTCCTTTGGGCGGCAGCCTTGTTATTTCGGATGTGCACTCTGCTGAGGATGGTAGGTGAATCTTTTGAGTGAAAAACTAAGATGACAACATTCTGTGGCTATGCACGCAATGCTACAAGTGCGCAGCTAGCGCATAAGTGCATGTCTACAGAGGAGAGCCAGACAAGCACATCTATTTGTGTGTCCGTTTCGTTGGAGCGAGTGTGGGGTGTTGGCAATTAACTTCTTTTGCTTTTCGCAGTGATACACTGCTTATCTCATATACCCTCTGAGCGTCGTGTACACGCGCAACCGGAGTCTGCCCACAACCGGAACGGCGCTGATGTAATGTGAGCGCCTGCAGGCTTGAGCGGCCGCCGCTAAGGCCCGTCTACTCCAGTTTGCCAAGCCGGTGATCACAAAGCAAGGCTTGTCGCACCACGCAACCTTGCTGCGTTATTATGCCGCGTACAAGGATTTTGAAAAACTTTTATCCAAATTTTTATAATATTACAAGATTCCAGCCGCCAAGAAAGACAGACAAAAGGAAAGAGCGTCACTCGCAACTACATTCTTGAAACAACATCGCAACATGTAAGCCGAGCAACACATGCGCACTAACATACAACGCGTCAGATCACAACGATATAGGCCACTCTCAATGCAAATGCTAGACCAAAAAACTTTCAAGCATTCAGCTGATCGCAGCGCAACCGCCGTATCACTGATACAGATGTCTTTTTGTTTTTTTATGTAGTACGCATAGGTCGGCAAAAATCTGGAGCTCCCTCAGACTCACTCATGGAATTATTTTGCCCTTAGGGCTCACTCGCACTCAGACTCACCAAAATTTTCCTCAGCCGGACTCACTCGGACTCAGGCTCACTCAAATATTTCTCAACCGGACTCACTCGGACTCAGACTCACCCAAATAATATTCACTCGTAGTAACGCAGACTCCAACTCACGGCTCGATCCGAGTCTGAGTGAGTCTGAGTGACTCGACTCATGGTTCCTTAGTTTATAATTAGCTTTTCTCAGCCACGATGTCAACGCACTTGAACGCCAATATCTCGCATATTCGGTGCTCTACGATGCGCATTTTGATCTCGTACCTTCACATACAAGTTATCGGTGACTGCAATCCAGTAAGGACATTTTGATTGAAAGATATGAGATACCAATATCAAGAACTTCCTCTGAAAAATTTCGTGGGGGGGGGGGGGTCAAGGCATGCCTCTGACCAATAAATATTGAGCTGACGTATGAACGATAGTGCGTTGAAGTATCTGTGAGTAGAAGTGAGTATCAACGTGAGCTGTCATAAGGCTGATAATAATGCTGAAGCTTAGTAGTTGTCACCATAGGTCGGCAAAAAAATTTGAAGCTCACTCAGACTCACTCAAGAAGTCTACTTTGTGCTTAGGGCTCACTCAGACTCAGACTCACCAAAATTTTCCTCAACCGGACTCACTCGGACTCAGCTTCACTAAAATTTGTTTCAACTGAGCTCACTCGGACTCAAACTCACCAAAATATTGCTCGCTCGGACTCACTCAGACTCACGGCTATGAGTCTGAGTGAGTCTGAATGAGTCGACTAATGAGTGCGTTTGCCGACCTATGGTAGTACGCTTCTAGCTTTTCTCGTTCCATGACCTCCTTGATCCCACTAAAAATGATGTACTGAGAAATCTTGCCTCATATCTACAAGCGTTGCAATACACAGCTAAATGTGCCGAATTATTATTTTTGTTCGCAATATCATGTTCCGTCGCTCGATCGTTAGCACATCGTCCGGTCTGGCCGAGGTAAACCCTCCCACAGGATAGCGGAATTTTGTCGACCACTCCCAACGCACAGGTAACGTAGGGCCTTGCATGCTTCTTACCACACAGGGCAGACAAGGGTCCTCTTGATACCTGTGGGCACAGGTCCGACAGCTTCCTTGGAGCAGAAAACACCCAGGCTAGTTTGGACCTATTAGCCACCTTTTCAAGGTTATGTGCATGATTAGCTTTCAAATTCTCCAAATACCCCTTGTCCAATAGCATCATGAACGTCCGGTCCTGCAGAATGCTGCACCCATGTCCCTTGGCGTCAGCCAGTGTTGTGACTGTTGGTGTTACCTTAAGTATGGTAATGACTCCTATCTTCTGATCTTCAGCATTGCTATCAGCCTTATACCATCTTACGTTTAGCTCAAGTCTATTCACACATATCTCGACGCACTATCGTTCAAGGCCACCTCAATATTTATTGATCAGATGTTTAGAGTTGGGGGAGAGGGGTGCCATGACTTGTCCACGCAAACTCTTTCGCGAGAAGTTTTTGGTAAAAATATTTTGTGTGTGTCGCGTATTTAATAAAAATGTCATACTGGATAGGAACCACTGAGAACTCGTATTCGAAGGTACAAGGTGAAAACAAGTATTGTAGAGTGCGCCAATATCGCATCGCAGCCATTTGTTGGGCTAAATGTTGCCTCCTTCCTTTCAGTGGAAGTCGTGCCCAATTTCTGAGGCGCATACCCGTTCATGATAATGATACTTTTCTGATAGGCCGCACAAATTTCTGTGGCACATACCCGTTTGTTGGGACAACTGTTGTTTTCTTCATTTTTAGTAGACCAGTGGCGAGTAGGGGAATTTACCTAATATCTGTGGAGCAGACCCATTTATCATGATGATAGTTTTTTTTGTTACGGGGTGAACAAGGGACGATTCGCTAAACGGCTTCGCTGCTAAAAAAACAAACGTGTATTTGAGTTGTTTATTCTAAATTTCTAAAAATGTTAAATTACAAAAAATCGAGACGCCAAAAATAGTAAAGAGAAAAAGGTTTATTGTATCGATGCGCGTCCCCTGTTAACTAACAGCTTAAGTTGGAGGCACTCGATAGACTTACAGAAAGCGACCACTTGCCAGGAACTCTTGGGTATACTAGAATGTACACTGTTGGTGACTTGAAGACTCAGCAATTTCTCGATGAACCTGTGCATAAGAGGCTGCCTTGTTTATGAGTGCGTCGCCACATTATTCAACGGCAAAATATGAGCGGATAGTTGAATTCATATGCGATTTGTAATTTGAATTCAGTGCCGCTATCACATGCGCGACGTAGCCCAGCAGCCTTGGATGCTTGACAAAGAAAGTTGTATTCATTCACGTAGGATATGGACTGGTCACTGCTGCGAAATGCAAATTTTGCATCTTGCTGATTGAGTGATGGATGCTGATGAGCATTGCACTCAGAAACAACATTTATTTGAAGACAGACTAGTGAAGAAGTCTGCACTAATTCTGGTGTCATGTGTTATATTAAAGGCATTGGGGCCGCGTTCAGCGAAAAAATGGTTTTACATTTCCCCCCTTCACTAAACAGTGGCCTTGGCCAGATACGGAACTCTCATTCTCCCAGTCAGAAGCAAGGCGCCATGGCCACATTGAGTTCTTGTCCAATGTATTGTTATCGAACTTTGAAGATGTTTAAACGTTGTTGACAAGAGGGATGCAGCTACAGAACATGTGCATGGATTTATGAGCGCTTAACAAACTTTTAAACGCTTTACTAAGCAATTACGAAATCACCCTAATATTCCTAATGGATGGCCTCGCGAATGTCCTTTCGCAAACTTTTTCAGATAATTCAAAGGCGGCGCTGTAGGTGGCGATCACACCCTCACATGTTCTTTCTTCCCGTTCAACCCCACAGATTCTCTGGAAGCTGCGTGGTGACAAACGGCAGGGGGACGGCAAAATCACAAACACTATTCCCAATACCGGCCTCACTGGGCTCAGAACCATAGAAGTAACTATCTCGGTAACGGAGTATCGAAACAAACAAGCATCATTGTACTGCTTCAGACAATCGCAGCAAAAAAAATGTGCAGTGGCTTAGCTTGGCTATGCCAGGATATACGTAGCGTTAGCAAAGGTTCAGCTGATTATTCTTAGCTTTCCAGATTGTCTAGGATTATTAGCCTTCTTCTGTTCATTATTCCTATGCTGAACCTCTAATTGCCAGGCAACTACTTCGGGATCTGATGAGATAAGCTTCTCGGCTCTTCTGCGCCGTTGAGCAGCATTTGCGCTCTCCTTCTCCGTGGCGTTACCCACCTGCAAACGCCAGTCAGAGGCGCTATCATGCGGCTCCAGCGCAGTGTCAGACGGCGACTGCACAGCGAAGGCGAATAGCTGCGCGCGCGCCGGCACCAGTGTGTCTGCCATGGCTACGACGTCACTCCTCTCGAATGCGCAGACCAGCAGCGGCGAGTCGCGCGCGGCGTTGGCGGAGAGCGCGTGCACGGCTCCGGTGAGCCAGCTGTGTGACATCACTGATCCTCGCGGATGCACAGGACTGCTCATGAGGATCCACGCTAAATCGGCTCCGGCTAGGCAATTGTAGCTAACACTACAAGAAAAAACAGAAAAAAACGAAAAGTTAAGCAGGCAGCCGTCGACACAGATCGTAAGAGCAAAAGTGAAGAGGCGCTTATTGTACCTGCGTGTAGTGTTTGGTGTTTTCCGCGTAACACACGCGTTTTTAAGGTTGCTTGTTTACTGTTTGATATTTTACAGCAGAAATCGAGATGCTCCACAGTGTGTTGGTGCAGTTTTCAAGGTGATCAATTCATAATCCACAGATCACGAAGGAACTTCCTCACGACACTACGCTTTGTTTTCTTCACTGGCACTTGTTTCCGGACAGCCCACGTTTTTGTTAGTCTGAGGCACCACTTTCGCGGAGACATTTTCCGCCTTTCAACTAACCCACGCAAAATTAGTACAAATGGGAATACCTGTGTAATTCCGAGGTGTAGCATAATGAAGACCATGTGCGTCTTCTCCTGCTTCAAAACCTTCTTTCAAGGAACATGCAGACGTTTTTTTAAATGGTGACACTAAAGAACAAACAGATAGCATACCAGTTAGGCAGACGCTCAAGCCAATGAACGGCTGGCAGGCTGGCAAGGACCATGCCCAAACACTACACAGTACCGAGGTTTCATTAGGTCATTACAGCCCTCCAGGTAAACTAACAGTATCGCGTAGCTTCAACTGTGCAGTTCCCTCAACGTGGAGCTTGCAATTCCTAGATGGCCGCCCATCAGTTCACAAGCTGCATTTGCTGTCTGCTACAAGGCGACTGCTATCGGCTATGCGCTTGGGAAGGACCCAAGTAGCATGCACAGGAATTGAAAAAAGAAAATTGATATCACTTCTTGAGCATAGAACTCAACATAACCGGTAACAAACCAGCACTCGCTTATTGTAGAAGCTGCACAAAAATACTCATTGATTGACACGTTTCACTGGCGTAAATAATGACTGTGGCAATTAGTTCACCGCAGGATGAAGAGCAACATCGGAAGGAATGAGTTTGTAGCACAAGCAAATATCTAAGCTATGATGTCAAAGAGACTTTCTTTTGAAATGTACCAAATGTCAACTATGGTATCTTACTCAGATTCAGGGCAAAACGAATAGGTAAGCGGCAAGAGCTATAACTAGCATGGTGCCGGCGGATCTGCTGTGCAAGTACTCTTAGCTTGTTGAGTACTTTGCAGTCATGCTTCATTTGTCACTAGAAAAAATAGGGTTTAATTCGGATGCGCGTACAGTTAGCGAGCCTTCTTTTGTCCGCATCGCTCTCAAGGGAGTTTTTGTTGGTTGACTTCAAAGTTTGACAAACAAGTTCCCACGAACGCTCGTGATGAGGCGAAGGTTTGAAGATGAATGGAAGCAAACCAGCCCTAGTACTTCCTTATGTCTTCGTGCATGTTTTGTTCACTTTCGTGCTGATATGACGTCACGGCGACGTTGACGGTATGCGAGCTGCTGCAAGCAACCAGGGCACCAATAACGTATTTCGTTACCGTTCTGTTAAACGTTGATTTCTCCTTGCAGGTCATCGTACTGTAGGTGAACCCGGCGCATGTGAGCTGCGAGTAGTTCCAGCCAAGGAACAGAAACGTGGAAGACATGTAAGGACCCTTTCTGTATTATTGTGTCTTATAATGGTGACTATTTTGCTGATAGCTTTCTCTTAACATTTGGGTTGATATCTTTCCGAAACATTTCAGTATCTACATCGTAATTTTGAGAAGAAAAACAAGCAAGCAAGGTTCTTATGCTCATTTAAAAGACGTAAAGCTGTAAAAGACTTGGAAATCACATCGCAGACAAAGTGGTTTATTAATGATAGAGGTCAGCATGTGATCGGCTCCTCCTGCAGCCCCTAGCAACAGCGTTTTTGAGAAAGGCGACAAATTTAATCTCAGCGATTGAGCTGACGAATGCAGGAACTTAATCATCATTGTTTTCATTACCCGGCAGCCACAAAGATTATGCAATAAAATACCACTTGAACGAACGTCAGTTAAACGAACTGTTCAGTGGTACGAACCATTTTTTTAAATTCCCCGGCCGGATCGCCATTGGGCGCAATGATTACGCGTTTCAGTTTAACTAAATTAGTGCAGAGCGCATTCCATTTCTACGAACATATTCTGTGACGCCATCTAATGCCTCTCGCATCATATTGAACATATATTGAGACAGCGCTTTGCGTTTTGGGGACTATGTCACCTGTGACTCTCGCATTGAGATATGCGCTACTCTGTCTGCCGAAGATATTGTAGTGACCGACCTACCTCAGGAAAACGAGGAGGAGGAGGAAGAAGTAACCCTTGTAGAGGAAGTACCAAGAATTTCAGCTAAAGAAACAGTGACGTACTTAGAAAAAAGTGAAGTCTTTCACTGACCAGCAGAGTGTTGTGCCGGAGAAGGTTGATGAGAGCTTGGACACAGTGACTCAATTCATAACCACTGCAGTCCTAAGTGCACAAGTGCAGCAAAATATTACTACATTTTTTTTTCAAAACACGCTAAATAAGCAGAAATTCAGATTTAAAGACGCAGCATTACAAATCAAAAGGTTCAAATTTCATTTCAACAACTGATGTGTTGTTGAGCTCCTGATAACAAGTTGCAACATATATATATTTTAGTTCAGCGAATTTTCTTATTAAGGAACCTTTGCCCGGGGCGCCTTGTAGTTCGTTCAAGTGAAGTTGCATTGTATTTGGTCAGGTGCTAATACAAGAAATACTAAAGCCCTGGAGAGAGGCATTCTTGCTGATCAGCACTGCGAAGAGAGCTCACAGCGCGGTTGGCATAAAATAACTGAAACGATTGAAAACGTTTTAATTTCGGCCGAGATAGTTAATCGCCCTAATGCCCTGCAAATGTCCTCCTTGAAATCTCTCGACTGGAAGTGTTTCACTCACAGTTCAGCGCATTCCTAGCTACTTACAATATTAACGAGCACTAACAGACAATGTGCTCATTAATATTGTGTATAACAAAGAAAAACGAGCCCTTAAAATAACACTTCTTTCCTTCATTCATAGCTACTTACAAAGGCATTTGTGACAGTTTTGTTCGATTTAGCAAGATGAAGCTATCGAAGTGTACTACCATTCTTGCTTTTTAACACGAAAGTGTTTTATGCCGGGGTCCACCAAGACTTCAGTGACGTATTTCCGTCACGGAAATGACGTCGAAAAAATGTACACGATCAGATGGCAAAGAAAAAGATGTTCCGTCAGCGGGCATCGAACCCACGACTGCTCGGTCCGCAACAACAGATGCCGGGCGCGCTATCCACTGCGCCACGGTCACAGACGCTAGAGGCTTTACAAACGCGCCTTTTATATCTACCACTCTCCCGGTCGGTGGGGTGGTGTTGCCTTCTGGGAGCGGCAAAGTAGATAATTCATCATTACTGTAGCTTCCGCGATTAGTACCTGCAACGCTTTACATGTTCGTCGCATTCAAGACGTTTTCAATAGAAGTGGAATTTTCTCAATGCCTTAACATACCGCGAGGTGGCGACCTTAACGCAAGCGTCGTAAAAGCGTCGGCCTTGCTCATAGCATCACGCTAATCAAACCAAGGAGGTCAAACCAAAAATAGTTCTGCGACGCGCGCCTGCCTCACCTGGCTGTAACACCGCGTTCCCCGCCTACGCGCTCGCCCCGAGAAGAATTGCGGCCGGGCTACCGGAAACGCGCTTTGCGTTTCCCTCTAGTGCGGCCGTGGTGTTCAATCACATTTTAATACCGCAGGATGGCGACCAAGTTCTGCGTTATATGCGACGCTCTTCTGGCTATCACAACTCGTTCTCTGATTACGCTTTCACCGTTAACTACTATAGCTGCCGCAGGGGTTTGTTTAATCATTGAACATAGACGTTAGTCATCGGCATGGAGATGTACAACCAAGCATCAAAGTGCGTGCATCCACGTTAAACGGTGCTATAGCTGCCAGACATCAATATACATTGTGCAAACTCTCTTATATCAATATACAGTAAACATTCAGTTACTTCTATAAGGGCATGTTTTACTTTCGTGTTATTCCGATTCCTATGACAGAGGGATCAACCATGTTTTTTTCTTTCTTCGGTCAAGTCCAGTGTGGTGGCTCTATTTTGATGGAGTGGGCTCCAGAAAAAGTTTGCAATAGGAATACTGTCTCGGCTTAGCTTAGATGAAAGGAATATATTTAGATGCTGGTCGTTGCTACCGACCAGGATTTAGTGAAATGCGTGATTTCCCAGAAGGCGACTGACATGATCGGAAACAAACGTTGACCAATAAGTTCTTCCTGAAAAGGCAAAAGCCAACATACAGCTCCATAATTGTTGATTTTAAAAAAAAAAGACGGTATACACGAAATTTGGAATGTACATTGCGCGTTCACACGTATGTTCAAACCTGCTAGATATTTTCAATGAAATCTACACCGAAACTCACAATATCAAATTATTCTTATGATAAAGCTGCTCTTTGATATTGAGAAACTATCCTTAATAGCTTATATACGCGTTTCGGTTGAATAAATATTCCATTCGAGTGAATTATCATTTTCATGACCCATGCACATATATTGCGGAACATGACGTAATTTGTTATTCACCGATGTTACCTAGCATTATCATTTTCTTTATTCCCGTTGGCCTAGCTTTATTGCGTAACAGATATATTATGTTTGTGCAAATTTTTGAAGTGGAAGTTAGGTACTCTAAAGGAGACCTAATCAATTACTAGCGAGTGCATTGCATTTCTGTCGTTATATTACCAAAACCTTACTTTTTGCCGGAATTTCCGCTTATGCAGGTATACCCCATGGTTCACTCACCAAGGGGCATTTGCCTCATCATCAACAACCACGACTTTGGAGATTCAAAGCGCGAGGGATCGGAGCACGATGTACGCCGCATGAGATATCTCTTCGAAGCGCTCCACTTCAAATGCATTGTGCACTGGGACCTTCCTGAATCTGTGAGTATAGTCACGATGTTCATTCTTCAAAAGAAATTTCGTGCTCTGAATGTACGAACAGTGCATATGACGAGACCGATCGTTTTGTTGTCGTTCCTCCTGACTTCGTGCACATTGGCTGGAGCTTCAATTGCAGAGCACGAGGACGTGGTTTAGATCCACGGCTTGTCTAGACTATATCGGTTGGAGGACTAGCTCCGTAATGACAGTAAAAGACGCCAGGCATGCGCGGAAAGCGCAGCACAGTCACAGCGAAAGCTGGAAGAACGCCATTTCTAGATTCCGTTGTAAACTCTCTTGGGGATACTAATACAAGTACACTAGCAAGCTACCCAGTACGCCATAAATCACAATATTTGTGAAGTTGGGAAGCACCCACTACGCCATTATTCGTCATTCTGCGGAGAAGCGACGTACCAGCTACACATTTGTAAGGCATTACGTGCACTTTTATGATGCCACGGCTGATGATGATGAAGAATTATGGCAGAACCCTTTGTAATGGGTTGGAAGCATTCAAGAAACCACTTGTTGCGCAATTCGCATTGTGTGACGCCTGGTTACAGAATTTGCGTCGTGTGACACCTGGTTGTTATATTACTCTTCTACAACGCTATACTACATATGTTAATGCGGTCCCTTCTCGACATGAAGCCTGTATAGGGTCTTTTTCCGAAGGAGCTCCAAGCACTGGCATTGCTCTGTGGTACAATACTGGGCTCCCGCGTAGAGGACACAGGTTCGAACCCGTTCCATCCCAGATATTTCGTTTTTTTTTTTCTTATTTCGCGCGATAGCGGTTACGGACACCAGCGGCGGCGGCAGCTGCGACGGACAACTGCAGCGACAAAACCGGTCTTTGTGGTCTCATAACAGCTTTTCCTGTAAAAATCAAGCGTCACTAAGACCTATCGTACCATTAGTGGTCCCACATTTTGCTTCTCGGGAAACTACGTCAACAAAGCGGAAATTGTTAGAAGGACAATCTTTACAAAAATTCTATTCTTGTAAAGATTGTGCTTCATACTTCAATGCTACATTTATGTAAAGTATACATGAAGCATTCATTGTGTAAGCAGCAATGTTCAGGAAACCTTAGAGAATAACCCGCAACACGAACATACACTTTGCTAAAGTATTCTGCGCATGCACGAGAAAGGTGTTTTCAACCGATTTAATACCCGTGTCGAGTGGCTCATCAGTTGCCGCGCGCAGTTCATTCAGGCCACATGGTCACACACAGCGCTGTGACCAGGGTTGCCACTGACTTTCGAGTAAATGTCGCCAAACAACGAGCAGAAAGTCGCCAAAAGTCGCCATTTCTTTATAAATTTCGCCAAAAAAGTCGCCATTCTATATGTGTGCGGCATATCCCAGTAATAGAAATTTTCACTGATGTATAGCCCCGTAGAATACAGTGCCATTCAAAGCCCTTAAAGTATCGTGACATTTCTCAATGCCAGGCGCATCGCCCCTTCACCATGGGAGTGCTTGGTGCACCTGGTTCTCCGACTAGCCGCAAGATGTGCGCGGAGGCGCAAATATGAAAGGATAAAACGCTCATGATATCCTTCCATCCCTGTCCGCTCGTTTCAAAGGTAAAAGTGTGGTAAACCTTGGGCGAAAGCCGCGAAGGCGTTGTTTTTAGACAGCTGTACATCCCCTCATATGAAAAAAAGGATTAACAGGTTTATTGAAAGTAGTAAGACAGAATTCTTACAGGTATCGTTCATTAGTGAGTTTTTTTTACCTTTCAGTGTGAACTAATATGATACCGGACGCCACTGTCCCTTTCATATATAATTACTTATATCTACCCGCGTCGATCCAGTGTGTTATAATTGAACAGGTAGACATTGTAAAATGTTATATAGCAATTGTTTTCATTGCACACGCTCACCGAGAACAGTAGAAAATGCCTGAATAAATAATTTTTTATTGCACGAACACGCGCGTATCCGCCCATCTTCGCTATACGAGCTCGATTAGGGGATACTGCAGCGGTGAATAGGTCGCCAAGCTATTCAGAGTAGTTGGAGCTTTGGCGGAACAAATGGCCGGAACACACGACCAACCCGTCATCTAGCCCCTTCAGAAGCGTAACTTTAGCGAAGCTCTGAAGCATCTAGATGAATCTAGATGAATTGAGTTAGAAGCATCTAGATGAATTGAGGAGACAAACACGAGTTACAGGACGGACATACAGAACGGCGCGTAATGTGCACCTCAAAACCCAGAAAAATACAGAGAATAGTGCCGCTCATTCGTTGGGAAGGCACTGAGCTTAGGATGCATAACTCAGTGGAGACCTAAGCTGAAAATCGCCAAAAATTCGCCATGTCGCCATTCATAATTTTAGGCCGCCACGGGCC
The DNA here is from genome assembly GCF_013339695.2 of Rhipicephalus sanguineus. NCBI lineage: Eukaryota > Metazoa > Arthropoda > Arachnida > Ixodida > Ixodidae > Rhipicephalus > Rhipicephalus sanguineus. The sequence continues at coordinate 117,577,414 of NC_051179.1, forward strand.
TCTCAAATTCGCCAATTTGGCGAAAAGTAGCCACCATTGGCAACCCTGGCTGTGACGTTCCCGAAAACGCGGACTGGACCCCAGGCCTCTCAGGAGCTTTACGTCCATTTCTTCAACCCAAGCCTCAGCAAAAAGAAGACCCCGGGGTAACGAACATCCCCTGGTTAGGTTCGGTCGCTCGAAGTCTCGAGAAATCAATTTTTAGGCGCCCGGAGCACAAAGAAGTCCGCCGCGACGACCCAGGAGACGAATTGGACAGTGACCCCAGGAACAAACCACGAGCCCCGACTCGAACAGCCAGCTCCGGGGCCTTCGACAACATGGACCTTTCGGCAGACGAACTTCATCTCCTCTATTTAGACGGAGCTTTGCGGGAAGGGAGGCGGCGCGTTGAGACATTGCTCAGTTTTATTAACTAATCACTTAATATTGTGCGTCCTCCTTTTGTGTTTCCTTTCCAAAGTCCCGTTTCTGCGCTATGTTTTTCTTTAAGAACTCTATACACTTGATTATTCGCGCCACTGTATTGTCGCAGTTATTTTGCTTATGTATCCTGTGTCGCACATCACGAATGTTTTATTCATGTGTTATAATATTGTGTAGCGGTTGTTGAATGTGGGCAGCATGTGTGTATGCCATTTGCAATTACTATTAAGTGAAATGCGACAGCAGTGAAGAAAATGTCGTAGCGTCTCTCACTTCCCGGCCGTAGCACGGATTCCTTTGTGTAGAAAGTTGTTCAGACGTATAGCCAAGAGGGAACCAAGGGAAGGGATTGACTGCCTTTCCTCCCTATGGCTGTTGGTAGCCGAGGACGTCTCAGCGCCTTCAGGATATTTGTAGCGAATCGAAGAAGCTTGCCATATAGTTTCTTTTACAGTAACCAATATTGAAGTATTTCATCGGAGAAGCGGTTGCTATTGATCTTTACTATTGCGTTTTTTTATGTTAGAGTCACCTCTGCAGCCAAGACAATGCGTAGCCCTTGGGATTGGTATTCTGTTTACGTGCAAGCTGTATTATAAGCCAAGCTCAAGAAATTCGCGCTCATCTTAGCATCATACGACAATCAACACGTCAGAAGCAGCCCAAGCTACCGTCAATGCAAAAACACAGATCTCTTCTGCATTCACCCAAGACGTCTCGAAAGCGAAAGCCTTCTTTTCTTCGCAATCGATGTATTGATCCTGCCCGCCACCCACCGAATGATTTGTGCATCTAGTGTAGTTTTGCACTGCCTCCAGGATCGGAGGCACATCTTCTGGTTTTGCACTGCCTCCGTGATCGGTCCACCTTTCACCAAGCTACGATGCCATATGATGAAGGCGTTATATAACATGGCGTCACGCCAGAATTTTCGTTTGATCTGTACACGCGTGATCGCGCGTGATCTGTACCCGGCGTGAATACAACAAGAAAGAGCCTCTGGAAAAGTTTTGGCCATTTCGCGGTATGCAGGATGCATCACGGTACAAAGAGAATAGGCAGCAATCCTACCGCACAACATACGCAGCATAGTCCCGTTCCACCCAGAAGAATACGGAAGTGCTACCGCAGAAGCATACTGCGGCTCGGAGACACAGTGCCTTCAAGGATCCCTTTGCGAGAAATACAGCGAGTCAACATCCTGGCAGTAATGACTACAAAAATAGAGTGCGAGGAGGCAGGGAGGTCAGCAAACCATAGAAGAGAACCAGAACTCAGGGGATCAGTTATAAGCGTCATGTATTGGTTAACTGCAGTAATGATAATTTGGCGATTAAAATTGCTTGTTATAAAACGAGTAGATCGATTATTCACAGATTCGGTTTATATACCATGTACTTGCAATGAGGCGACTAAATCAACGAAGTATATTGGAGTTGTTGGCGCATAAAGGCTACATGTGGCCAAATGATAAGCGGCGAATGATGCAGATGTCTAGGCAACAATCACGGACTTTTGTTAGCTTAAGGGCATGCCTCTTTAACGTGAGCATGCGAAGATAGATCAGAAGAGACATCAACCTCAAGTTTTTTCAATTAGAGGCCCGTGAAATTCAGATGAACAGATTTATTTCATCAAAGCTAAAAGCTGATCTAATACGGGTGACAGAAATTATGCAGCGCTGAGAAGCATTCAGAGCACATTTTCAGAGGTCGCACCACTTATTTATTAGGAAACGGGGGACTTGCAACCCTGGATCTTCGTATTCATAGTGAATTGTTGTAGAGATTCCGCAATCATGTGATGAAAGCCGTATGTAAGAAGATACTGTTGAGGTAGCAATTAATATTAATTACGTAAATAGAGCACCTAATACAATAACTTGAGTTAAAAGTGACGCTACAAGAGGTATAGATTACCACGATTATACAAGTTACGAAGCCGCTTTAATCGGCAAGAATGATGGGCACGTAGCCTACAGTGAGTAACTGAATAAAATGCTTTCGCATAAACATGAGCGATGCTGTCAACAAGCTTCCTATTATTCATGCGATGGTGCAAATCCGACGTAAACTGAGGTGGCTGAGTACCACAAAAAAAAAAGTCAGTTTGGCCGTAACGGCGAAGCAATGAATGCGATAGCAACAAATTTGAATGTACCACGAATAACGGCAAGCCGCTCGATACTTGCGACGCGCCGCTCGAGCGCAAAGCACTGGCGAAAAGACCACGCACAGGACGACTGCGAACAACGGTCACAGCTCAACACTTTCAGCGGACTGCTCAAATACAAGGAAAGACACTCGAAAAGAACACAGAGGTGCACACAGGACCAGTGCGTACTGTTACGGTTGTTACTTCTTCGTGTTTGAGCAGCGCGCAACAACCCAACGCTCTTAGACTTCTTTTTATAAAAAACTGCGGCGCGAACGCCCTCCGCGTCTACTGCCGCGCGGTGGAGTTCAACGCATCGTTTACTTAAAGCCCCTTGATCATGGGGCTTCACGTTTACTCGGCATTCCACATCGTCAGTGGGTACAGCAATGGGCCACTTTGCAGCGAAAGCTCTTATGAGATCACGACAAGGGCCGTTTTTGGCGCCGTAGTTGTCCGCCGCCGCCGCCCATGTCCGTAACTACTATCGCCCGAAATAAGAAAAAAAACTAAATAATAAAAAATGCCCGAGATTCGAACCTGGGCCCTCTTCGTGGGAGACCAGTATTCAACCTCAGAGCCGTGAAACAGCCTTGCTAAAAGACCGTATAGAGGCTTCATGTCGCGAAGGAACCACATTAACATATGTAATGCACTGTGGCAGAAGAGTAAAATAACAACCAGGCGTCACACAATGCGAATTCTGTAACACGGAGTCACACAATGCGAAAGGTGCAACGAGTGGGTTGTTGAATGCTTCCAGCCCATTACAAAAGGCTCTGCCACAATTCTTCATCGTCATCAATCACAGCATCAGCAAAGTGGACATAATGCCTTACAGGTGTTTAGCGGGTACCTCGGTTCTCCGCAGAATGATAAAAAATTGCAAAGTGACTGCTTCCCTACTTTACAAAAATTATGATTTATAGCGCAGTGGGTTCCCCGCAAGTGCACTTATATTGGTTGCCAAGGAAGCCCATAAGGCTCCCATGATCCATTTCCTCATGGTCTCTATCATAGAGTTTCGTACAATAATACCTAGAGGAGAATATGGCGCTAGTGTCTACGCGGGCTGCTTGAGCGGCGCTTCAACCACCATGGGAATGATAGGAAGTACAGGCTTCGGATTTGCTTCGGATGGATTATAGTCGGTGACAAGCTAAGAATAAAAAGTAAACTGCACCGCTGTCCATTTGTATTATGCGCGTCCAACTACGGCCGGTCTTTACCATGACGTAACGGTTAAGACGAACCAATGAAAAAACACCCGCATTTCCCCGAAGGGGAGTATGAGGAAGTGCGAAGCACGGGGTGATGCTATGAGGGGGCGCGCGCGACTGAACTGCAGAGCCGAGCGAAGGAGACGGCAGCGAGAGAGCACGCGCCAGCCGACCCACGGAGGTCTGGCCGTTTTTAAGTGCAAAGCACTTTTACTGATGATGATGATCTGTCTTCCGAACTAGCTCCAAAGAACCCGCAACGCGTTCAACTTGTTGGCGGCGTTGCGCCGATCGCACACCGCGCAGCTATATCCGAAGCTGCGGTCCAGGAAGTCTCGCTTGAAGCGCGTGTCCGGCCGATCGAATTCGAGGGCCTGCGCTCGCTCACGCATCGCGCGTCCCCGCGCCAGATCGGCTTCGGGGTGCTCGGCTCGCTTCGCACGCTTTCGTTCGGCGTCTCGCCGCCGGCCTTCATCACCACAGGCAATGCGCGGGCGCGCGCAGCCACGGAGCGGAGGGCGGAGCGCGCGCAGTCACGTGGGGCGTGACGTCGCTGCGCCGTTGCTACAGGCGCTCCTCTTCGCTCCTCGCGCCGTTGCTATGGGACGGCGGATTCAGGGTCGCTTATAAAGTGCATTCGCACTTAAAATGCAACATGGCGCCGTTCGCGACGAGAGGCGAGGTACCGCTGCACCGAGACTGAGATCCGTCAATTCGAATTTCCTGCGGTGTTTGTTTCTTCCAGAAGAAGATAATTCCTGCTGTTATCCGCACGTACCCAGCATCATCCTCGCCGGTCGTCATCCGATGCAGTAGAAGCTAGTGAATGTGCCGCGTTTGAAGTGCACCGAAGTGGCAGCAGTTCGGAGTACAACGCTTTAGCGCGTTCCGTCGTTTTGGCAGCGTCAAGTTGCAACACGGCGTGTGTTCCCTCCATCGCACGGATGCACCAAGCATATCGCCTGAGGGTCACCACATCGGCGATAGTCGTCGCGTTCATTCGTGTGCAGTGAGGTGAAAGTGATGTCGGAATGTGCGCGTCTGTGTACGATTTACCGCCCGCAAAAGCCATAGCGTTGCCACAAGTGCTTGTGTGTGTTACTTGGAGCTCGCAACGTGGGAATCTTGGTGACCTATTGTGATATGCGCCGTGCTGTGTGCCTATATGAGTGATGTATGTGCGGACGAAGCGTGAGAGAAAAAAAAGCGACCAACATAACCCGTTAGCGCAACACAATGCGAAAGTAAACAAACCAGGTGTGGAGAATATGCAGTGGGGTGTGCATTATAGGAAGGTAATTGCGGTCGTCATCCGGTGCGTGTGTCGTTATGTGATGTGTGGCTATTGGCGCAGTTGCGTCGTCTTAACGGAATTCAGTTCCACCAGCCCCGAATGATGTGCTAGCTTAAAGTGCCCGTCGCGTAAGTATCGCGCTCGATGCACGAACGCCTTGCAATGAGAAACGCCGTGCGAGGTTATCGTTGTCTACAAACCGTGAAATGATGCGCTCGCTGTGACACGTTGATTGCATGGATTGTGATCGTAACTGAAGTGACGCCGCTAAAACTATTATTGAGTAAAAAAAAAAAGCTCTAGTTTTTAATGGCGTTGCATCACACTTCGCGATATCATATTTGGAATTCTTGTTTTTGTCTAACGTGCGTTTTTTAGCATATAACGTGTATTGTGAGCATGTATTACGCAATGATAATTTGTTTATATTAAACTCGTGAAGCTTACAGGGCAGAGACCCTTTTTTAAGCGCTTATCCCTTCTTGTGAAGCCTCACCCCCTCACTATGCTTCACGAACAAATGAAGAGGGGGCACCCGGAGAGGTGGGGCTTGACAATGTACGAAAGGAATGTACTTTCTGATTGTGTCCATCGAGATTATTTATATAGACATCTATATGTTTTCCTTTCTTTTTCTTCGAGGATGCACGTGTTTTTTCTATGTCCGAGCGTATGGTGTTCTGGCTACTGATTTTTTCATTTCTACATTTTTTTTTTCGCTCTACCTGCACGGAGGACGGTGCTATAAAATCGCATGGAAGCTTCGTAAATGTTGCCTTCATAAAGATCGGTCTCCGATATAAACGTTCACAAATAAACTGTCTTTTGAGAAGCGTGTATCCTTTTCCTATTTGGTCTTACGGCAACCGACGACAGCCTCTTCACAACCCACGTAAATATATATATATATATATATATATATATATATATATATATATATACCTTCGCACAGACAGACACATATATAGAAGGGGAGGGGGTCTTTTGTTTCTGGGCCCCCCTGCTGTAATGCCCACTGGGGCGACGCAGGTATGTAATAAATAAATAATAAATTAATTAAAAACTTTAACGTTTAAGCGCTTAAGGAGTAATGGCAGTGCCAGTGCAAGTTGTCGAAGTGAGAAACAATCCTTCGTAAAGCTTTTAGTCAACGCCACTTTAGCCACGTACATCTCCTTGGCGTGAACGTAACGGCAACGCATGCAATGGCCCCCACAGTTACACGCCATGTGTGCTACACGCTTTTGTTTCGTTGAAGCAAGACGTCAAATGAAGCCTTGACGTTTTCCTCAAACACGATGACAAGCTCGGGGAATAAAGACGCAAATGCGGTATTTGCGGCAACACAAGAGTCGAAATTCACAAAGGCAATCTTAGACCACTTCTTCATACTACGCTTTGAATCACAGTTGCCATGGTTACAGCAGAGAGTGAAGAAAACAGGCGGCGAGAGTTTCGCAAAAGAATTACAAACGACCTTATTAAATGTGAATAATGTCCCTATTTTGTTCTGTGAAACTGTAAAATAACGAATCCTTTATTTAAGTTTTATGTTAAATCTGGCATTCTTTGTTTTAATGCCATAATAGGTACTGCTCAGAAACATCACCTTTGAGATGTACATTATTTCTTCGTATAGACTCCGAGATGTACGCGGCGAGGGGTGCGATTTAAACAACACATATATTATTATGCTGACACTGAACTCCGTGCCTTCACAATTTATTTTATCTAGCTTTGCTTTCTTCATTTCAATATCAGTGCAGTATTGCAAAACACGGCTTACATGCGTGAAAATTATTGCCATTGTTTAGGAACTAATTCGTTTGTAGCGCGGAGGCAAAATATGAGCAATGCGGCCTCATGGGCTGAGCTTATATTTATTCTTAGGCTGTCACCGACTATAGGTTCTTGATATTCGCGAAGCTTGTTTGCCGAGTGTAAAACAAAGCGATATGTAGTCATTTCCAATTAAAACTTGCTTCATTCTTTTGTACGTAAAGCTTATTGCAAAAAGTTTGCGTGACCGTGAGATGGAACTGAAACCTGGACAATTTCAACCACCGGGGTATGCATTGCTCTGCAATTGTGTTCCAGATTTGGCATCACAATATAATGAATTATGTTTTTACAACACTTCAAACAAACGCGCTTGTCTTACTCTCGAAAGTAGGCATTGTCTATTTATGGAAATAACAGTACCGTGTAGTGAGAAACACTTAACGAATCATCTGCTGCGACGCCAGATGCGTCTGTCCAAGTGGCCTGCCCCCAACGCATCTCTCGTTTTGTTGTGAAGTCGAGTCAGAGGAGCGTGACGGTGCGTCTACTTAGCTTCGCCGTCGTTTTGCAGTCGATTTGAAAGAGTTTTGACAAGTAGCGCTTATAACAAAACGTGAACTCTATGCAAATTCCTGCACTGGCTTGGGACGCTACATCTATGCACAGCGGTGAGTGCCCGACGCTTTGCTAAAACTGTCAAATACTACCTGTAAAGCTGCAACATGGTAGCAAACCACGAAATCTAGCGGTCTTCAGCCTCTTTGAACAACAAAGGCACTGCTTGAGTGCTTTGCAACGCACCCCACTACCCACGCCTCGCAAAGAACGAAACTGAAACTGTAGAAAAAAATCCGTAGAGAGTTCGCTAGCTAACGAAATCCAATCCGAAGCCTGTACTTCCCATTATCCCATGATGGTTGAACGATCGCAGCGCCAGTATCCTCTCTAGGTTATTGTATGAAACTCTATGGTCTCAACAAAGTTAATTCCCCCTCTCTAATTTTCTTTCACTAACGTATGCCATAAAGCGTGGTGGGAGAGTTAAATAACGACCGGGCGTGACATAATGCGAATTACGTAACTATTGGGTCGTTCAAAGCTTCCAACCCATTACAAAGGGCTCAGCCATAATTCTTCATCGTCATCAACCGTCGCATCATTAAAGTGCACCAAATGCCTTAAAGATGGTACCGCGCTTCTCCGCTGAATTACGAATAATGTCGTGGTGGGTGCTTTCCAACTTCACAAAAGTTATGATTTGTGGCATAGTGGGTACGTTGCTAGTGTACTTGTATTAGTAACCACAAGAGAGTTTACAACCGGCTCTAGAAATACCACTCTTCCAGCTTTCGCTGTGGCTGTGCTGCGCTTTCCGCGCAGGCTTGCCGTTGTTTATTTAGTGCGCGTGTGCAAGAAAATGTAGGAGCGTTACTTTAAAGCGCGCCCTTCGGGCAATCTCGCGGGTGATACTACACATACCGAAGCACCTCCGAGCTCTGCGTGCAGTTAGCGTTAAATGGTGTATATAAATGAGCTCGCCGTTGTTATAGTAAACAGCGGGTGGCTCGTGGCCGAGTTGTTTAAAGCAGCACGCCGCGGATCGAAGGATCGAATCTCGCTGGCGCGCTTCGGATTTTTTTTTAATGCGAATGCATTTCTTAGTCGGGCTATGTCAGGCATCCGGCGTTGTCCGCGCGCCTCTCCGCTCTCACTCCCTCTCCCATAGCAACAGCTGCGGGCGCGCGCGCTTATCCTCGCCCCTAGCAACCGGAGCGGGTGGTGCGGGCGGAGTAGCGGAGAGTGAGTGGACAGGAGGAGCGCGCTCTGGCGTGTGAGGGCGGTCGCATCGCGGGAGCTCGGCAGAGCTCCCGCGTGTGTGGAGAGAGTGTAGAAGAGGGTAGGTGCAGTGCTTCGCCGCTCCTTCTCTCGCCGTTCGCTCTATCTCCTCCCTGCGCCACCGCCTCAATGCAGTGCGTTTGAAACGCGTTTGTAGCGTTTGTGCTGCCTTGGCACAGCCTGAAAACAGCGCGTTCTGAACGCGTTTGTGCTGCATTGAAGGCGGTGGCAACATCCCTGAGGTGATTACGAACGCACGTAGGAAGCGTTCGTTGAAAGAGGCGCCCAAAAGGGAGACACTTAAGCGCGTCGATATGTCCAGCTTTACGCCATTAAAATTACTACGCGGTGTACTCTCGGCGCAAGAAATGCATTCGCATTTCCTCACGATTCCCTTCGGGGAGGTGGGGGCATTTTTCACGTATTTTTGAAGAGAGAGAGAAAGAGACGAAACTTTATAATGTGTCCCTGCTGCCGGCTCAAGGGAGGCTTCATGTTTGAAATCTCTTCAAGAATGTTGAAATATACAGTATTAGAGGCTCACTTTTTCAATTCGTATGTGCGTATTCTATGTATTTTGGAATTTTGCGTATTCACATACCCTAGTTAGTTTGGTGAATTAACCATGGCACACACACCGGCCCATCTCTACAGCATTCACTAATTGCTGTAGAATTGTGTTGCTGTTTCTTGAGCAATGTCATTAGTGCAAAATGTTTGCTGCATTCAAAACTGTGGACAGACCCATCTTCTCTCTTTTTTCTAGGAGATGAAAAAGAAGGTGGAGGAGGTAGCCGCACTCAAAGAGCATGAGGTGGCTGATTGCCTCGTGGTCATCCTCATGTCGCACGGTGAGCAGAACATGATCTACGGTGTGGATCGTGGGAAGCTGCACTTGGAGAACGATATCATCTCCCTGTTCGACGACGAAAACTGCCCAGCCCTTCGGGGAAAGCCCAAGGTGTTCTTCATCCAGGCATGTCGGGCCAGTGCGTGGTGTTTTGTTCCTCTATTCTTTCTTATTGTTTCTAATTTCATAGTTTCTAACATTCAAGTTCCCTCGTATCTTTTTGTTCCCGTCATTATTGGCCCGGACGTCGATTGTTATCTCTGGCATTGGTCACTCGGCGCAACGCAGGCCACAGAAAATGAAATGAAACCGTGGGCGTCGGGTGGATTTTGTCCCGGGGGTGCAAACCCGTTTTGCATTTTGGTGGGGGAGGAGGGTGGCGCTTGTGTGAAAGGGCGGGGGGGCGGGGGGCAAGTACTCTTCTTACGCCCCATGCCAACGCCCGCGAACGGATCGTCTCAAAATGGCAACCTTGCACCTCTAATGGTAATTCCAAGCTAACGCCATACCTGCTTAATTAAGTGGCAGGAAACTGTTCCAAACAACGCTTGAAAACAAGTACTTTATTGGTTCGGCGAATTAATTTCTTAAAAAAAATCGCCCGCATCTTCCCACGGGGGGAACTTGAGTAAATGTGTCGCAGAGTGGTGGGGGTATCGCGTGAATGTTGCGCAGTTGGGTGTGGTTTGGGAATGCTTAATTGTCCCACGATGCGCACACCAAGTACGACTTGAACGGCTCCAGCGTGCACGAAGTTCCGGGTCTGCAGCTCGCTTCAAACGCTTGCGTTCAGCGTCGTATGCTCGTCTCTTCGCAGCCTTGTCTTCTGCATTGCTTGCTGTTGACGCCAACGACGGTGAGGGTGGGGTAACGTTGCCTTCACCGAGTGGTGGGACGCTGATTGAAGGTACTGTTGCTTCCATCGCATCTACTCGAGTCAAACAAAGCGTCAAGTCAAGCGAAAGCCACGTAAAGACGCCCTTGACTGAATTCCGAACGCGCGCTCCGCCGCTTATATACACACCGCCCGCGTTCGAGGAAGAGGAGGGAGGGAGAGGAGAGGTTGCTACCGGCACGAGACGAGCCGAGCATGCGCAGTGGGGGTGTGGACGGCGCCGCCGACGTCGCAGGTGCGACAAAGAAATGCTCCGCATTTAATACGACTTTCAATTGCTTAGTGGAACAGAAGTTGTAAGGTCGTAAGATAATCAAACGAAGGGCTTTGTTGACATAGCAAACAGTGACATAGCAAACTTTATGTTTAATGAGGTAATTTATTTTTCTCAATTTACTTCGCTGTATCGAAACATTGTTATAACAAAAACAGAGCTTTCACGCGAAGCTTTGCGACTCTAAATTATATACTTTTTAATGTGTACGAATCTTTAAAATTGCTGATAGACAACGGCACTGTGAAAAAGATAACTTTTGAAATGAACAAAGAGTATCCATTTATTAAAACATGTTAGCCTTGTTTCAATAACACACAAAAAGCTATCATTTGCGAACCCGGTAACAGGCAACAACAGTTACTGTTACGTACCACAACAATAATCACCTCTTCACAGCTGTTATACATACAGGATGCTCCACACTGCAAAAAATTTGGCCCCTCTTTATGGACAAAGCTGAAGCTATAGCGTTCCCGAGCACTATTCCGTGATCTTAATTAAACGATTTCTTTAAAAAGGAGTGTTCTTACGCAGTGCTTTCGTTAGCACAGATAAGACAAAGCACTCCGTCACTTCGTTTGAATGCGAACACTATTCCGTGACCAGAATACAACAATTTTCTTCAAAAAGAGTCCTCTTACGTACTTCTTACGTTAAGATACTGCAGCACGGTCAACCCGTATTGTCGAATATAATACGGCAAGTTTGCCCTATTGCAAAATAATGGTTTTGTACCACAGCTGCACCATAAAATCTGTTTCCAAAATATGAAAATGCTTTGTCTTTATGAATAAAATCCCATAGAAGCTTTCCCAACTATGCAGGTGACAGTCTCAGTATACACTGGTAAAAAGTGAGCGGAGGTCGACCAGTCCACTAGCCACATACGTCCTCGTACACGTTCGGTATGGGTCTGTGGTTGTTGTTTCAAGCAGATGCTTCGTGACGTGTGAAGCATAATTCCAATAGTGTTCTTTTCCCTCGCCTTCGTTCCTGAGCCAGCATCGCCGCATTGTTTAGGTCGGAGCTATTCGCCGCGAGGAGTTACGGAGTCGCCCTCTATCGGACGCGCCTCGATTGCGTGCTAGGTAGGATACCGCCGGCGCGCTCCCCATAGGTTTTTCTGTCGGCGCTCTACAAAAACACCTCGCGGAAGCCCTCCAGGGCATTTCTGTAAGTACTTTCGAAAGGAACTGTGTTCTTTACTGCCAAAATAATCACTTTCGACGAACTGAAAGCACAAGATAGTCTACAGTCGCTGTCTCTTTGCAGAAAACCGAGCACCCGCTTCACGCGGTCACCGCGTTCGACACCTGAACCAGCCTCTTGCGTGAAAGGTAGTCACTCGCTGAGTGCAAACTATGTGAAATATCTCGTAAGAGTAGACTGCTTGTATAACCAAACGGAGCATAACAGAAAGAAGCCTCAAGTCAGTGATTGCACGGCTTCGCGACGACCGACGGTGCATCTGCATGTATGAGCGTCTGCATGTATGCCCGTACTGTTGGTTTCGCTTTTGCTACAAGCGCGTTTTGGCACCGCGCTGTGAATTTTAGGCCGCAAAATATGAGAATTCGTGAGTACACAAACAACTACTGTTGCGCGGACGCTACCAGGGCAGTTCAAGAACAATTTCGTTACAACTACGGCTTCGGTGCGCATGGCAACTTTGTGATGTGCCGTCCCGACGATTCAGTGTTTTTTTTTTTGGTCTAAATTCGTGTACGTTTCACTGTCATTTGACAAGTTGTCTCGCACTGCGTATTGATCGGTCTTCTCAGCGGGCAAATGCCGCTGCTTTTGTTTCTTTATTCAGTGCATTCGTTTCGTCTGGTGCTCACACAAAACGTGAGCAAATGCGACGCCTTTTTTAATGCTCTTTAATTATCGATCCCTTTGCATTCCAGTGAACTTGCCGCTCTCTGTCATCAACAAATTCATAGACCAAAGCTTCACCACTTCGAGATTGCTGGTGAAAGGAGAAGCAGTCTACGAGACCGAGCATGTAGCAGCATGCAATGCCAAGGAAAAGAAAGAAAATACACTAACGTTTGCCGGACTTGTTCTGAAAACGTCGGCTGTGAACTAGGACCCACATGAACTTGAAATAGCGGTGAATAAAATAGGAGTTATTGCAGCAAACAGCAGCCGCAAAACAGGATAGGAATTATTTGGCGAGTACCCGAGTAATTTTGGCAGCAGTGTCGTGTCTAACGCCAACAGGGTGGCATCTTGCCCACGTAAATAAATGAGGCTCCAAGAAAATACATGGGGTTGGAGAAGCCCAAAATGAGTTTGAGAGTGGCACAAATAAATTTGGGCTTTTTTGCACATTCTGTTTGCGTCAGGGGAACGCAAGCTCGACTGAAAAAATGTTACTGCCAACATAACTCTCGCTAGTCCACCAGCAAACGTCGCGTAGCTTATGAAGGCGAAAGCCTTAGATGCCTCTTCAAACGGGAAGATTCACCGTCGGCGGCGTCAAGACGAGAAAACGGCAGCATGGGCTAGTTGGTGATTTCTAATCGACGTATTTGCACAGCGCTACGTGAATGAGGGCGTATGAAAGGACACAACACAGCGCCTGTGTTGTGTCCTTTCATACGTCCTCGTTCACGTAGCGCTGTGCAAATATGCCGGTGTCAAGACGAGTGACGCAAAAATAATCGTCCGGTGATGACGTCACCATATGACGTCATCATGACGTCAGAGATCTAAATTTGTAACTCCATTATGACATCACCATGACGTGACATAACGTGATGTCACATGATGACGTATTCACACGACATGATCTCTTTGCATAGCCTCCGTGATCGGTGGGCCGATCACGGAGGCAATGCAAAACTTATGAAGCTTATGAAGGGGAAAGCCCTAGATGCCTCATCAAATGGAAAGATTGCCCGTCGGCGTACCGTGTCGGCGGCGTCAACACGAGTGATGCAAAAAATAATCGTCACGTGATGGTGTCACCATATGACGTAATCATGACGCCAGAGATCGCGAAAATATGTAGCGTCATTATGACTTCACATAACGTGACGTCACATGACGACGTATTCACACGTCATGGTCACTTTGCATTGCCTCCGTGATCGGTCACGGAGGCCGTGAAAAACCGCGTTAGGTGCAGAAGAACGCTTTTGGAGGGGGGCGCGGGAGAATCAGCACAACCACTGACAAGAAGAAGATGGCTTTCGCCTTCTAGTCATCTTTAGCGAATGCCTAATGGACCCTTGCGTTTTTTAATTCAACGTATCTAAACAATGACTTGCGCATCTGCAGCCGATTTCGTGGACGCTGAGCACGAGGCCGACGATCAAGAGGTCGCACGGGAAGGTTCTGAGATGGCATCGCACGTGGTAAAAGGTAGCGTATTTTCCTTCCTGTGGCAGATAAGCGTCATTTGCCGGCGGCAAGCGCGCGCGAGCCATCGTCTCAGTGCGCGCGGTCTGCTACTCACCGAACATCGCAGGCCCGGCGCAGTAACGAAGGTCTTCGTCGCGGAAGTGCTTGTTGCACACAAGACTCGTGGCTCATGGCTACTTGCCGGTTCTTAGTTTTACAGCCCATGCTTCACGCAGGTGTCCCGCGGTTGCCGGTGCAGGCTGACACTGGCCTCCATTGCGTAAGCCCGGCGCTGTGGCACCGAGCGGTAGAGCCCCATGTCGTCGACTTCGGAGGCAGCCACTCCATTTCAATGCTTTCAACTGAGTAGAAAATGCGAGAAACTTCCGTATTTGAACAGACCGCAGCACATGTGGGACTTGAAACTCGTTTTCAAAGCACGCGGCAGCGCTCCACAAGCAGCCGACGCGGCCGCTGAGACCACGTGATCCTGCCAAGCACGTCACGCCGACGGTGGCGCCGGCGTTTCCAGTGGTGGGCCTCGAGGCCAATAAGCTGTCGTCTAGCAGTATTTAAAAAGCTGTCTTAAAATGCGCTGCATGGGTGGCTTTAGCAACATCCACCCTTTGTGTTCTTTGAGCGTCTTTGGCCTTTTCCTGCCCGTTTCGCCGATGTAAGTGGTATCGCGATCCCCGCGTCGTACTTTGCAGATGACCCTGCTCTGATCACCCACAGGTGTGCGGTCTTTGGGCTTTGTGAACACAGTCATGTCCAAAGGTATACCCAAAAACCGTCGAAGATTAGAGTGGGGTCACTTACAAAGTACAATGTGGGGATTGCGACACGACTTGCATAGGCGAAACGGGTGGAAGAAGGTCATCAAAAGTTAAAGAACACAAAGAGGATGTTGCGAAAACCACCCGGGCAACGTGTTCTAAGACGTAGCTTGTTGAACGCTGCTGAATGACGAGGCATAAATTCGACCTTATCAATTCGACGACGCTGCCTCGTGTACAAAGGTGGGAGGAAAGGAAAAATCCTGGAATCGTGGTTCATTCGTTGCGGCGCATTGGCTTGCAACAACAGCGGCCCCCTACCAGATGTTTACAAGAAAATGTGCGAGTAGTGGACCGGCCAAACTCCGCTTATTTTTTGCCAGCGCATACTGAGAATGTCGCCTGCATAGCTGGCAAAACTGTCATGTCATTTTGTTATTATTTGTTGTGTTAAGTAAAAGTAAGCATTTTACAATCAAGCTACACATCCCGAGCTGGTAGAAGTGGGGGTAGTATGCCATGTATATATGCCCTGTACCGTGTGAACTTGCAGATGAGTGAAGCATACCTGCTGCTTCGTGAAAAATAGACAATGAAGTACACTACTACATACTTCTTTAAATGCCACTTTGGCAGATGTATTCAGGAGCATGATTGTCAAAGGTGCTGCAAGCCCGCTTATGAAACTTTGTGCACGGCCCACGGACAGCTCCACTTCTCTCGTTTCTGTACGTCTAAAAATGAAGTGAAAGAAAACACCTAGAGCAACAGCAATGTTCAGAATTTACACCCATTTAAAAATTGCCATGGTGCATGTGTATATGACCTCACTTGGCATCACTGTTTTAGAAATCACAAAGGCAGAAACGGTACTTTGCAGATATTTCTGGACTCGTTCTGATCATATGAAGAACAAGCAGCATGATTTCACGAAGACTCATTGCTAGAGTACACAAAAATTCTGGGTTAAACACACTACATTCCAACTGCAAGAGTATTTATGTACATGTATAACCAATTCTATTCAATTATTGCCATGATGTTGCAGCAAATGTCTTAACAGTTACACTTTTCGTAACTACTTAATGCTGTTGAGAAGGCCGAGAGCTACGTGGGTGAAAAAATGAAGAATTGCGCATGTATAAAATGGAATCATTCTTGAACAAGACGAGGCAAATTGTAGACCACTGCGAAGGGCTACTGCTGCAGTGGACATATAGTAAGGCTGAAGATGACAAAGATTAAAGCGCAAACGTAAA
This sequence comes from Rhipicephalus sanguineus, assembly GCF_013339695.2. NCBI lineage: Eukaryota > Metazoa > Arthropoda > Arachnida > Ixodida > Ixodidae > Rhipicephalus > Rhipicephalus sanguineus. Next base: position 117,593,531 of record NC_051179.1, read on the forward strand.
GGGTGAGCATTAAATTGAGAAGCAAGGCTTGCTGTCAATAGCTCTTGAATTCCATCAGAACACAACATGACAGTTGTATATCCTCTACATCTTAACGCGACAGAAGTTGAGCTGAAGATAGCGTCTTGAATGAATGTCCAGCCATTGAACAAAGCGTGTTGTTTGAGCCGACGTTTCAACAAAATGATGTGTATAAATTGTGGCAGCAAACTTGATGCGATTCGCTGCCCCTATAAACATGAGTCCTCTTGTCGAATCACTAGCTCCAGCCACATTTGTTGTTCAACAATTTTTTCATGAGCTGTACATCTCGTTACATTCATTACGAACCTTCATTACAATACTTATTACAATTTTATTACAATACTTAGTACAACATTCATTACAATACTTAAGCTGCAGTGTCATAAGCAGGTCACCAGCTATTCAACCCTTTTAATATACCAGATCCATAAAGACTACAAACCTTGAGGCAAGCACAACACAAAGAACAAGCATAAGGAAATTCAAAAAAGTTAACTTTAATAAACAAGATATGAATTAGTCATCCCCATTTTAAATATACAAGGTGCTTTTTCAACTAACTCCTTTGCTGTTGAAGAAGATCATGCTGCTAAAAGGATCATACCTGTAGTCAAGTCACAATTGCCAGGACGAAATTTCGTGATGCTGAGAGCGTGAATTAAACTTTGTGCACGATAAGCGTTAGGCGCAATGTCAGAGAGGTGGAGATGATTTAATGGATAGCAAATACCAAAAAAGAACAGCTCTGAGTAACTATCGGAAGGATAAGGACGAAGTAAGGATGGAAGCATATTATGATAAGCTAGTGCTATGTTTCAAGCGAAGTGATCTTGCCTTAGAATATGCAGTCATAAAGTGAGATCCAGTAAGTAGGCGTCACATGCACTGGTTGTGAGAGAGATATGAAAATGACGGACCACCTTTTAAATAAACGTAGAATGTCCACCCATGTGCATGTTTGGAACTAGCTCTCATGAATCATTAGGTTTAGGGAAAGCTTGATAAAAATGAACATCTCCGCAAGAGAAATCAGTAAAAAACAGATGGAGAATTGGTAGTGGGAAAGCAGGAAGGACAGCCAAAAACAAACTTGCACAAAAACAAGGGTCCGTATGTACAATGCCAAAAGATAAGCTACCAATTTATAAGTTTTTTTTAAAGGAAAGAAATTTAATCCAGGTAAGAAAGGTATTAAGCCAATTCAGAAATTGAGCTTGGCCACTTGCATGTGAATTCTTCGCTTTAAAGGGAGCACCCATAGCATCCATCCATCTACTCATGTGAAACTGTGTCATACAAGATAACTTATACAAAGTTATTGCTTTGTGCAATTAGTGCGAAATATTTCAGGAGAGCACCTAGCTGGGCTGGTTAGTACATGATTACGACGGGAACAAAGAGCGCAGGGCCCGGGACGGAAAAATAAGTAGACGAGGGCGACAGCACCCTCGTCTATTGTTCTTCGTCCCGTGTCCAGCGCTGTTTGTTTCTGTTTTAATGCAAAATATATCTTTCTTTAATCTGAAGGTGGCAGTGTTTCATTTGTAAGATAGTTTACTAACTTGAATTTTAAGTTACATTTTTCAGCCATAAGGAAAGATTGCAAAATTTTGATGTTCTAATGTTAACATTTATCAGGAGAAAGACCAATTCTTTCATATGGAATACGCACAGTTGATTGTCCAAAGTTCATTGCCTTTGTAGTTTCTGCTGTTACCTTATCATTTTCCTTAAGACGGTTGTATAGATGTTGCTTTATCTTGTGTTTTCTATATGTTATGCTCCTGTTTTTGCTTAGCAAGATCATTTTATGTGTAACTTATCATTATAGACTCGTTTGCAATACTGCTTACTGGTGTGAGCAGTATTGTAGGGTAATAAATAAATAAGTAGATAGATATCCACTCTGTCATAAAACTACTGTGAAAACAAACTAAACAGGAACGTTGCACCCAAACTGTAACAGAGCCAGAAAAAATAGCTTTTTGATCCATATTGCAGCTTAACGTTTGCTATGTAGCATTCCGAACAGAAATATCGCCAAGATATTATTGTGTCGTATACTTTGCTGGCAATCTATATTCCATAAAAATGTACTGCTTAGTTGTAAGCAAGGAATAATTTACTGAAGTGAATAATCCCTAGCCTGCACAATGAGTCTCGTTCCTTGACCTTCGCTGCACAGCACACTGGCACAGGATTCACGCGGGTGCCCCTGTGCTCATATAGTGCAATTCCAAACTTTGCAGATTTAAGCAATACTTCTGTCTGAAATACCATGCAAGAACAGTGATGCGCTCTGCAGTGAAGGAAAAGCTCCAAGAAACTTCACACAGCCTTAATTTTCATTTGAAATATTTATTTTTCGCTTGAGGATAATATTACACCTTAAAAACTTCGTCTAAATTATCGCAAGAGGAAACCACACTATGATGTGTAGGCGATATTTTTGCTTAAAATGCTACACTGTGAAAGAGAACACGCAATATGGGTTCAAATGCCATTTCATGCAAGTGCCAATTTTGAAGACATTTCTGCTTCTTTTTGCCAGCAGCATTTTCAACCCTTGGTAAATTCACTTAACTCATACTGTGAATATATTTCACATGAAACATTTAGTCTTTTTTACAATAAATTTAAAAGTGCTGCATTTTGCAGTGTTTCTTGACGACTGCAAATAGCATAAATTGAAATTAAAATAAGTTCGACTATCATAGTCATGAAAGATTGGTGACTATGGTAAAGAACCAAATGATTTTTTAGTAATAGCTCGAAGCAATAATCATGTGTAAATTATTTGCCTGACACAGCTTCATTTCAGCGTGCAAAGTTTGAAAGGTCTTCCGTGCATCACGAAATTCTTTCCCCAAAAATAGCGCTTGAACGACTACTTCCCACATTGAAACAAAACAGCAGCAGTTTTTTCAAAATATTGGAAATGGTCAAGAAACGACCTGACACACTGGCGTGAAATGACCCGAATAGGCACTAAAATAAAACTGTGTGCATCGTGAGACCAAAAACTGAGCACTAATCTGCTTGAATTGCTAACTTACTTCAAAACCCTGCTCTGAATTACTGCCCACAATAAATTGATTGTGAAAAAATTACTTTAACCTCTGACCTATTTTTATCTATCTCTAGTATAATGACTCCTAACCTTTGGCAGACACACAAAGACACAATGCATTTCATATGGTTCGATGCCTTGAAACAGCACGGAAGGTCATATCTTAAGAGATAGCGTAAAGTCTGGACTAATTTTAACCAGCTATGTTTTTATAACATGCAAACAGAGATAAATACACAATAATTTAGTACCTCGCCCCCTCTAAAGTGTTGCTGTCACCGCTCCAAATGCCATCCACGAGCTATACTGGCTAAAATATTAAAACGCAACTGCATTTCCATCTCAATGGTAGATGCACACAATCTACACCAATAGACATGCACTTTAGATTGACTTCACGAGCTAGGTAACCAGTAATCCTGCCGTTGGAGAACACTACCAGGTGTATGAGCTGGACTACTACATAAGCTAAGTGGATGCTTGGGTGTGTTGGTACGACAACGAAAACAAAGCAGTGCAGAAGACTGAGGACACGACCACAGCACTGTTTGTGTCTTCCTGTTTCTTGTGCTCCGTCTATTGCGGTTTTTTTTCACTAATGCATTGATTGCAGAAGCAATGGCTGCCGCGATTTGATCATCTAGGTGGAACTTTTTGGGCGTTGTACCAGACTAAAGTGCTCTGCTATGCAATGCAGCTGTGAAAGCAACAAAGTGTAACATTATTTATTTATTTAAAAGTACCTTACAGGCCCCTGGAGGCATTGCGTAAGGGGGGTAATCCAAAAAAAAAAGAAATGTTACGTTTGAACAGTGTACAAAATGAACGCGTATAAATACTCAAGAAATGCATAAGAACAGAAAGAAATATTACAGAAACACATGCGGGAACGTAGTGAGCATTGCGTTATACAATAAAGAGATACAAGGAAAACATACACTTTCAATCACGACAGCGCATATACACAACAAAATGTGGCACATGAAAATAGGAGCAATATAAAGAACGAACGCGACATAACTCTGCTACTAAAAAAAACGTTTAATGTAAAATTGCTCACAAATAACAATAAGGCTATGAAAAGGACAATGTAATAGGTATGGTATAAAGTGTAACAATATTGCACTACAAATTCGGGAATACATAGCATCGATAAAAATGTTCAGCCAAAATAAAAGGCATCAGCAAAAAGTTTAAGAGACATACTCACAGGTTAATGCTCATTCACAGCTCTATGGCAGCCCCATGATTTCTGTACGTCCATCTGTGCGTGCCTTCCTTCCGCCTTTGGGCAAGTTTGTGTAGAATGTCTGCTATTAAAACAAGAACATCAGGAACAAGTTCACTTTTTCTAGCATGCCTCACGTAACCCAAATTAACTTTTTTCGCCTCTTGAGGTAGCTGTTTAGAAAGCGTCCAAACAGCCGCTGCTTTGTCTATGTATATCTCATAACCAATTAGCAACATCCAACATGACACCTGGTCATTGGCAAATCATATGAGGCAAGAAACAGAGACGAGTGTACGCAAACAGCAAGCGGCTATATTTCGCCATTATATCGTTTTCTAATCAAGCCCGATGGATTCATCGCTTAAATTTAATTTACACTGCTATTTTGGTGTTCGCCATAAACTTACTATCCAAATTAGTCACTAGATAACCTATTTCTCTTACGCACTATATGAATACATGTTAAATAGATGGGGCATGCAAATACGGACACAAGAGAGAGTCAAGACACCTAAAACGCCGAGATCGGTAACCGGAGGGTCATCACGTAATCTATCGTTACATTGTCGATAGCGTAAATGCACACCAGAATTCAATGAATGCACAGTTTTGTACAAGCACATGAATGAAGAAATGCGTCCAATGGTCGAGGCCTGGCATATCGATAATGACAGTGCACAAGGGAGCCAACCGTCGATTAATTAGCATAAAGAAGAAATCAAATGCTTGAGCAGTTATCTCTCAGGTAGACTATCACGTGTGCCAGATTGATAGCTATAGCCTCTTGCCTGGGCATGCGCAGATAAGTTTTTGTGTCTACTTTATTTTGTGCCACTGTCGAACATGACTTCTCTCTGGTGGCCATGTTTTCATGCCCTGGCTTTTTAACATGAATACATACCAACTAGCTCAGCTGTCTGTTATACTAATTATATATACAGTCTAGAAATCTAGAATTACCACTCTGTCCACTTGCTGAAGAAATAATAACAGTGTTACGTGTTCTGTTATGTGAACGCCAATTTAAAAGCACACGAGCGTCTGGGATTTTCACCTCAATCGAAAGTGCAACCACTGCAACAAGGATCGAACCAGCACAGTTCAGATCAGCAGCTGACCACTATAACCACTGCATTACTGCGCGGGATGTTCACTTGGTAATGTAGGTTAAAGTTAAGGATTATGGGAAGAGCTGTACATTGAAGGCATGCAATTAAGCAAGGAGACATGCAGTTTAGATATTTCTGTTATACAAAGGGCTGGTGCTCAGAGCATTCACCTAAGGAACTCCTGTTCAGCATCTCTTTTGGAACCAAAGCTTATCGGAACCGATGTTCCTGTCTACATATTGCTCTGAAAACCACGTTAAATAGCTGAAAAGTAAACACTAGAAGACAGAAAAAAATCAATTATTTGTATGATATTAAACCCCTCAATATGCAAATACACCAAACACCCTGGACACTGAAACGCATTGATTGAAACGATATCAGTTAAACTAAGAAGCATAGCAATGAACTTCCATGTAGCTGCCACAGGGCAAAACGAAGGTGGCTCTGGTGCCATGAGGTCCAATATCAAGAAGGGAGCCGATAGATGGATACACGGAGTGGGATAGGTTTCAAACAGGAGAAAGTGCCTCAGAACAGGCTGGCCGACGTTTCGATAGGTGGACCTATCTTTGTCAAAGGCGCCTTGTCATCCTTGGCGTGTTAGTGTTAAAGGGTTAGAGTTGACGTCATGTCCAGCGGTGGCGCTTGTCGCTGTTGGTGATTCCAGCCTGGAAAGAGAAAACGCGAGAGAGGAGTGTAGACCTTGCCACATTATTTCAAGAAAGTTTGCAACGGCGCTCGAAGATCAGGGGAGCTGCAAAGAGGAAAAAGAAAAAGAGAAGGAAAAAGGAGAGAGAAAAAATGGAGAAAGAAAAAAAACTAAAAACGGGGGGGGGGGGGTCTACCAAGGGAGAGCCGTCAAAAGGGACTACAAAACAAATCGCAGTATGAAAGCGACTTGGGAAGGCCGCAAGTAACTTAGGAGGGTGGATTATTGGGCTAGCTTTGGATTCTTCTGGTTATTAGTGCGCTATACCGTCTTATGTCTAGGAAAGAGCGGAGTATGCAAGCTACCTGGAAAAGCAGCAGAAGGGCGGCGCGTCTAGCCATCAGAAAGGGCTGCTGAAGATGGTGGGGAAGGAACTACAGGCGGGGAAAGCGGGCCGCGTACTTTTAAAGCTCACATGTCTAGTTTAAACAGTGAGGTGCGGACCGTCACTTTTATTCATGTGCGGTGCGGTGAAGGAAGGAGCCGTGCACGGTTAGGCTGGCAAACAACATATATTCTCACGCCTAAACAAACTCTCAAGACAATACACGCATGAGAGATATCCCCCAAGATACACTTCAAACGAAAAGGTCAATAAGAAGAAAAAAAAGGAAAAGAGCCGGAGGAACAATCAAAATAATGCGCGGAGAACTTCCTGGGAAGGAATGCGGGGTAGGAGCGATCGTAGGAGCGCGTATAGAGGAAAGGGAACCGTCGTCAGAAGGTTCTAGAAGATGGAGGCTTCTTAAGAGTAATATGTTTATATATAATATAATATGTCCCCCATACATGCACATATATATACGTAAGATTGAAATATTAAAAAAAGGGGAATATTGTTGGTTCATGATCGAGGCTAGTAGAGATTTTATGTTGCGAATAAAACATTGGTCAAGGTTATTTGAAGGCTGAGCGTACTTTGTGTCTCCTAATATTATGCTATATTAGCAACAAGGTTACGTCGCATATGCGTAGAAAATGAGGATTACGTACACAGACTTACCCTAAAAGGAACACTAGCAAACAGAGGCCATTCCAATGCGTTCCTTCATAAGGCTTACACGGACGCACTAAAACTAGACCGCACTGAGACACTCAAACCACGCCCTAAAACCACAACAACAACGCCTCTTCTCACTACAAAATTTTCAAACGCACTCCCGAACATAAGCAACATCCTAACCAAAATACTATCCAATTCTAACAACCAACCAAAAACTAAAAAATCTTCCCCGAACCGACTAAGGTCGCCTACACACGCAACACCAATTTTAAAGATATGCTCCTTCATGCAAAATTCGCAACAAGAACTACACCAGCATCTGGTCCCTGTGGGCGCCCGAGATGTTCCACTTGCAAACATATACAGCCAGCCACCAACGTAAAAAGCACAGCATCGGATTACATTCACAAGGTAACATCGAACTTCACATGTACATCAAACAATCTAATCTACTGAATTGAATGTACCACCTGTAAAAAACAGTACATAGGCGAAACTGGACAACCAATTCATGTAAGACTGAACGGCCACCGCGCAGACACAAAGCACAATTTACCAAAAGCAGTAGCAAGCCACTTAAACCAACAAGACCACAATTTCGATCAAGCCAAACTCTACATTCTACAAACAAATTCCTGGCCACCACGTGAGAGGAAGTGCATGGAATCGTATTTGATACACAAATTTCAATCCCTACACCCATCAGGAATAAATCTAGCACGTGGTAATTTGGAATCACTAAAAGCCATAGCATAATTTTAGGAGACATAAAGTACGTTCAGCCTTCAAATAACCTTGACCGATATTCTATTCGCAACATAAAATCCCTACTAGCCTCCATAATACACCAACCATATTCCCCTTTTTTCTCCTTTTTTTAATATTTTAATCACATATATAAAAGTGCATGTATGGGGGACATATTGTATTATATATACACATATTACTCTTAAGAAGCCTCCATCTTCTAGAACCTTCGGACGACCGCTCCCTTGTACAGTGCAGGCTTGTGCAGGCCTGTACAGTGTGAACATGTTGCCAGAAGCATTTTTTTATTAAATGGTGTCATAATGAAGCCACAGGGGATAAAACCAACGTTCCCGCTGGTTTCTGTTTCTCGTTCAGCCTCACCATCGTGAAGATGGGCTTCCTCGATGTGCCACTGTGCTATAGCGGTGCGGTGAGGAAGCACAGTTCAAAGCACTGGCGAGATAAACAAATTCGCAACACTTATGACAACCATAGAGCCTATACTGCATCATCGCAGAACCAAAATGCCGTTTCATATTGCAGAGGACTATTCGACAGTCAGCGTTACTTAAGGTTGCTCATAGGCAACGTTACGCCACTTCGCTAGCAAAGGGGACTGGTGAAGCGCTGAAAAGGAGGCGTGGTTATTGTTTTTAGAAGTGGAGTGTGTGATGTTCACACAATGTGTTTGCTGCGGCCCTCTGTACGAATTTGTGAGCTTGTTTGGGAGGTGTAAAAAAATGTCAGAGCCTGCTGACTGGCCCTTTAAGAGAATGTAAACATACATTGCAAGGAAGTACACTTGTATACATATCACTATACGCTATAAAAAAACAGGCAATTAACATGCTCAATACATGCAGCATAGGGATGTCTCAAACCTTTGCAAGAACATTACTATGGTGGCTGTATGTTTGTTTAGGCCAGAAGCAGCAGGCGCGTGGCTTCCATGAATTTGACCCGTTCGTTGAAGGGAAACTGCTGCTCACATCCTTGTAGCACGGCCTTTTGAAGACGCTTCCTGCGATAACAAAATGAGCACAACACAACTGTGGCTGCAAACATCCTCAAATGACCTACATTGCTGCCCTTTCTGATTATTTTCAGCTGTAAACTAAACACTGAGACAGCAGCATTCTCCTACATTACAGGGCATGATACTGCTTTCCCTGGCCTGGTTGTTATTTAAGTAATTGTTTTCACCCATAGCAGAATGTAGCACTAGTAAATCATCGGTTGGAGAGGGCGTAGTCGTAAAGCATTTATGCAAAGTAACAATGTGAAAAAAAAAACAATGGCTTAATTTCACATGAGATATAACAATTCTCATAATTCCTGTAATGTGAGACACCAAGAACTGTGTAAATCAGCAAGGTATCACAAAACAATGCCCTTTTGGAAAGTGGGATATGCAGAGTGAACTCTGATGTTGAAATTGGCTGCCTCAACTGCATCTGTAGCCGAAAGTGCATTGCTAAAGCTGCTTGAATGCATTTAACAAGCCTGTGTAATGGTATTCACAGATGGACAGACAAGACAAACCCATTTGTTCTGACTTACCTGCCATCAAAACAAAATGTTGCTTAAGGTGAGGTTTCCTGGTATGCAGAATGCACATGCATGAACTTGGTGGCTGTGCCATACCACAATAAACATGATCGACATCTGCTCCAACTGCGTGAGCAGCTGGAAAGTGCTAAGTTACACAATCAGCTGTACCACGCACACATAACGTAAAGTCTAGCACTGACAACATTTCGCACCTCATACTAGCCTATGGACATTGTACGCCTTGATGCTGCCAGCTGAATTCACTGTTTTCATTTCTGGCATGCATAGCACGTGCACACAAAGTGCCCAATAATTGTGGGAAGCAGAATACGTGGTCCGAGGTAATCAATAAATTCATTGACAAGAATTCAACACATCACTAAAGCATGTTGTTTAGCATAAGTGATAAAAATGTTCAGTGAAATGTACACAGCAAATTTAGTAATTGGCCTTGAAGAATTGCAGAAGATAGGTTGAAGTTTTTTAGAAACAAACCGGATACAGTAAAGTCTGTCCGAGATACTGTAATCATGAAGTTTTAATTTTTAAAGTGGGCCGCTATATTCTTCAGGCACTATGCATTGCATTTATGAAAAAGCGAACATCCCTGTACAACAATGCCTACTGCAAGAAGTCATAAACCTTAATATTTTTGGCACAATGCCATTTCCCAGTACCACGTTTTAGAGAAAGGCAACGTTTATCTTTACAAAACTAAGCGATGTTCCCAGGCGAAATGCACTGTCTATGGTGACAAACACATGGAGTACGCTCTTCTGTAGCTTAGCTGGTTTACTGGAACTAAACACTACGGTAACGCTAGCTTAATTGAACTGGCTAGCAAGAGCCTTCTCGCTGCTGTTTATGTGAAGTAATATGACCTTGGTGAAACGTCACAAGAGTAAGTGGCACATAATAGTGAGCGCAAGAACAGTGTAACAGGAAGTGCAACGACTACCAGTTATGCCCATTTGTGGAAACTATTGGGCTCTTCCCCTGAATGAACAAGTTGGAAATAACCCTTTTGCATGAATAAACTTAAGTTGGTTGCTGGCACACATCACGTTGTTACTCTGCATTTCCATCTCATTTATTTAGCACTCATTGGTTCCCTGCGCCATGACTAGCTCAAAACCACATTCTTCTTCATTAAATGGAACTTTGTACATTACCTTTTCTTTGGCTACAGATGCGTATTTCTTCTGCCTGAATAAGCACCTCCTATGGCATGCTTGCCTCAGCCACCTTCTGGACTGCATGGTAAGCACTCCACTGTTTGTCATGGCGCTGCTGTTTGCTACCTACAGTACGGTGCGAAAAAATTAAGCATTAAAAAAATTAAAAAAGAAAAGCCGAGGCACGTGTGCCAGCAGCACCTTGCCCTTTGAGGAGGGGAGAAGAGCTCTGATAAATGGTTAATTCAAGACAAGCTTTGTTCTTCACAAGCTATTATTATGCGATGAGAGGTGGGACTTCAATACACGGACGCATATATAGTGCTGAAAGCAATCGAAAATTCAGCTGAAATTACGGCTTCTCGAATTAGGTCAACGTGTATATAGGATAAATAATGGGGCAAACCAACCGAACAAAATGCAGTGTCATGCTGCAGAAATTGCATTTTTAGCGAATATATGTTATCTATTGCTTGAAAGATGATAAGCTATGTCCAAGTGTAATTTTGTAATTGATGTCGCTCACTGTAGATGAAATCCTCATTTTAAAACTCAATCTCGTCACCTATCCCATCTCAGCCACCTGCTGCCGCCAATAGCACTGCGGGCTAAGAGCTCCTCAAGCAGCCTATAGCAGCTTTTATCTTAGCCCCTGCCATTGTGTAACGACGTTTACAGTGAAAAGAAAGAAAGAAAGAAAGAAAGAAAGAAAGAAAGAAAGAAAGAAAGAAAGAAAGAAAGAAAGAAAGAAAGAAAGAAAGAAAGAAAGAAAGAAAGAAAGAAAGAAAGAAAGAAAGAAAGCTAACCGAAACGCTTTTGAGGGTCACGTTACTTCATGACAGATAACATGCACGCCTAAGAAAACATACCTAGATACACTTCCATTCCTCCCACTGTACCGATTCACGATTCATCGCACAACACGGTGGCTGAAGATTGTTCCTTCAGTGCTCGTGCGAAAGAAATGACTTCGGTTTCACGGCGTTACTCCAAGTAAGTTGACAAGAGACATGCATAAATTTGACATGCATAAGACGCATGACAATGGTGTGCCTGACAAAAATGTTGTCTCCTTTCAGAAATTATTAACGTGTAGCAGTGTGTGCAAGCGAGCTAATTACCAAAATTTATAACACTACCGACATCGTTCTTGACAAATGTCATGCGCGCGCACAATTCACACAAATACAACCGCATACAGTACCAACACGTTATGCGATTTTCTTCGGTGACAACGTGTACTGCAATAAGAACAACGCACAATGTACGAAGCGTAACGTTCGATATCACTTACCTCTGGCAAGAAAGCACGCTGGCAGCGTACACTCCAGTATGACCGCCGGTTTTCAAGCGGTGTGCCAAGCGAGGAATGGCCAAGCTTCCGCGTTCGGCCGTCCCCGAGCGTCAAGGCATTGCCCAGGGCCACAGAGCGCGCTGTCGAGAAAGGATTGCTGCGCTGCTACTCACTGACGTGTAGTGTACCTCGATGTGAGCGGACAAAACGCGCATCAAGGCACCCTACTAACGTGTGGAAACATTTGAAGAAGGTGTTCTTCAAAACTATGAATCGCGTCCGCCGATCGTACTGAACAAAGAAGTCGCAGATTGGAGTCGCACGGCCGGCATCTGGTGACTATTTACCTGGTACCGCGTATAATACTGCGTGAGGAACTTGCGCTTACGTCAATAACCACAACATACAAAACACAATGCGAGGCAGCGCGGTAAAAATCGACCATATGAACAAAACTCGACACGACAAAACACACATGAACGCAGAACAACCGTTGCTATAGTGAACTAGAACCAACTTCCTTGTGGCGCGAACGGGAAGGTTCAGGTGTTCCTCTTGGCGAAGAAAAATTCAGGTGGCATCAGTGCAACTTTTAGGGGCGAAGCTCCTTAAAGCGGCACCCGTTCGTCCCTCGTAGTGCGTAACCAGTCGTAACGCTAGTACCAGATCTTGACCCCCAAGGTGGTGCCGGTGGGAGATTTTTCCTGTGCGTTGTTGAACAATAAAAAATTCGCAGCGTGCGCGTTAACTAAAAGCCGAATTATTCTGTCTCTCATTCCCCATTAGCAGCCATTGGCATGTTCCAGTAGGAAACGTTAGTAGAAGTAGAAGTGTAAGTGTTAGCTAAAAGCCGACTTCTTCTGTCTCTCATTCCCACTAGCAGCCATTGTTTACCTCCGAGGTAGTGCCTGGTGAGATTTCTCCTGTGCGTGATTAAACAATGAAAACTTTGTTCAAAACGCCGTTGACTGATGAAATAAACCAACGAAAGACGCCAGATGTTTTCTAAAAGCAAAACGAAAAGACGCCAGCTGCTTAACGAAAGACGCCAGATATTTTCTAAAGCAATGGTTTTCTAAACAATGAAAATTCACAGCGTACATGTAAAATTAAAGTGAGCTGCAAGTCGTCATAACTCTCATCGAACCTTTAGTATAAACGCGCCCGATCTCACGTCGGTGATGATGTACTGGGCAGAATTCACGGAAGATTCACGGTTTACCGATGAACCTACGCAGCTTCGCCGACTCATCATCATTCACTCCGTGGATATGCTGTGATTTTAGGGGCGAAGCTCCTTAAGGCGGCACCCGTTCGTCCCTCGTAGTCGTAGTAGTCGTAGTGCGTAACCAGTCTTACGCTTTGACCTCCAAGGTGGTGCCGGTGGGAGATTTTTCCTGTGCGTTGTTGAACAATAAAAAATTCGCAGCGTGCGCGTTAACTAAAAGCCGAATTCTTCTGTCTCTCATTCCCCATTAGCAGCCATTGGCATGTTCCAGTAGGAAACGTTAGTAGAAGTAGAAGTGTAAGTGTTAGCTAAAAGCCGACTTCTTCTGTCTCTCATTCCCATTAGCAGCCATTGTTTACCTCCAAGGTAGTGCCTGGTGAGATTTCTCCTGTGCGTGATTAAACAATAAAAATTTTGTTCAAAACGCCGTTGATTGATGAAATAAACCAACGAAAGACGCCAGATGTTTTGTAAAAGCAAAACGAAAGAACGCCAGATGTTTCTAAAGCAAAACGAAAAGACGCCAGCTGCTTAACGAAAGACGCCAGATGTTTTCTAAAGCAATGGTTTTCTAAACAATGAAAATTCACAGCGTACATGTAAAATTAAAGTGAGCTGCAAGTCGTCATAACTCATCGAACCTTTAGTATAAACGCGCCCGATCTCACGTCGGTGATGATGTACTGGGCAGAATTCACGGAAGATTCACGGTTTACCGATGAACCTCCGCAGCTTCGCCCACTCATCATCATTCACTCCGTGGATATGCTGTGATTTTTTCTAGTCGCGCCGCCCCTTTTGCTGGGTGGTGGTGGTAAAAACATTTATTAGAAAAAAGAAAACAAGGGAGGTATGCAGGCACTACCCCTTAAGGGGACGGCACCTACAAACAGTAGGTGGGGCTCCCTAGTACGGGACCCCATTGGCGTCGGCTGCTGCCTGGGCTCGTCGGACCAAGGCCTTTTGGGCCTGAAGGTCAGAACAGCCAAGCAGGGTCGCCTCCCACTCCTCCCGGGTTGGGTTGGGGATAGGGGGTATAGCAGGATTGGAGGGGCAGGCCCACACCATGTGGTAGATGTCCGAAGACTTCTCCCCACAGTGCGAGCAACTGCCGGAAAAGGCGGGGTCGAAGTGTTTTAGTGCTGCCGGGCACAGCATGGTGTTTGTGTACAGACGGAGTAAAAGCCGCTCCTCCGCTTTACTTAAGCCTTTACACGGGCGTGGATAAAGGCTGTGGTCAGATTGGTAATGCTGCACAATTTCGCGGAAAGAATAGACAGGATTAAATTCGAGGTCGTCCTGATCGCGGGAGGCGAGTGGGAATGCCCGGTAAGAGAGCGCGCGGGCGGCGGCGTCGGCTGCCTCATTCCCTTCTAATCCCATGTGAGCAGGAGCCCAGACTATGCGGCGGGGTGCGGGGATTCCCTGATAGTCACAACGTTTCAATAGTCGATAGGCTAAGTCCGCGACACAGCCGTTTTCGATGTTCCGACAGGCCCCTCGCGAGTCGGAGATGATGGTTTGCGATGCGGGGTGACAAGCTGCCAATGCAATGGCGACTTCCTCCGCGTGTATTATGTCCCGGGCTCGGAAAGTGAGCCCGTTAACTGTTCGGTTCTCGTGGACGACAGCGGATGTATACCATCCCCCATGGTGCGGGCCGGAGGCGTCCACGTAGAACACGCCGGGTTTCGATCCATAATGGCGGGCCAGGGCTTCCGCCCGCGCCAGGCGCCGGCCATTGTGGTCTTCTTTTGTCATGTTGCTTGGAAGAGGGCGCACGTGGAGGGCGCATCTCCACTCGAATGGGAGTTGAACGCGATCTTCCGTGATGTTGGTGTGTTGGATATGTAAGCGGGCTAATAGGCGGCGACCCGCTACCGTCTTTGAGAGTCGAGTGTACTGATTTGTGAGCTGGGCCTCTCGAAGCTCCCGAAACGTGTTTGCCATGCCCAGGCCTAGAAGGCGCTGGTTCGAGGTATTCACGGGGAGGTCGAGGGCCCGCTTAACTATTTTGCGAAGGATGACTTCAAGTGCATCCTCGTCTTGCTTCCGCAGGTGGAGGTATGGGGTAGAATATAAAATTCTACTGGTTACAAATGCATGTGCCAGCCGCAAGGCATCTCTGCACCGTAGCCCCCCGCGTTTGTTAGAGACCCGGCGGACCATGCGGCCCACCTGGTCTCCCACCTTACGGAGTTTAGCCAATGTGCTGTCTGACCTTCTGTTTTGATTAATAAAGAGCCCCAGTACCCGGACTTCTTTTTGTTCAGGGATTGGACCTGTCTCCAGCGAAAGTTCAATTTTGGCCGTGCACTTTGGCGAGGGGCGTATGTGCACGAATTCTGATTTCGAGGGTGAGCATTGAAGGCCGCACTGGCGGGCATAGCGGTCGACTATGCTCGCGGCTTGTTGCAGGTTCGCCTCAATGTCTCCGAGTGAGCCCTGAGTGGCCCAGATGGTGATGTCATCAGCATACAACGCATGTTGTATACCAGGGACATCAGCCAGCTGGGCCGGCAGGTGCATCATGGCCAGATTGAATAATAGAGGAGACAGCACTGCGCCTTGTGGTGTACCTCTAGTTCCTAAGGGGAAAGGGCCATATTCCTTGTCTTGTATGCGGATGTAAGATTGTCTATCGGTTAAGAACTGCCGAATGTATTCGAACGCTCTCAAGCCACAGCCGGTTTCTGAAAGGTGTGTTAAAATTGACTCATGGGTTACATTGTCAAATGCTCCCTTCAAGTCCAAGGCGAGTACGACCTTGTCGTTGCGAGGGCATTCGACGGGGTCTAGAATGTCCCGGTTAAGTTGAAGCAGAATGTCCTGCGCGGATCTGTACGGGCGAACCCGTGCATTGATTCTGCGAAAATACATTGGTTCTCCATGAAATCAGACAACCGATCCCGCACCATCGTCTCCATCAGTTTGCCCGCACATGATGTGAGCGAAATGGGGCGAAGGTTATCCGTGTTCACGGCCTTGCCAGGTTTTGGGATAAATGTGACCAGGGCGGTCTTCCATTCTATGGGGAGTGGCACTTCCCCTGACCAAATTGAGTTGATGTAAGCTAATAGTGATTCATATGCCGGATCGGGAAGGTTAGCTAACATTTTCACAGTAATTTTGTCCCGACCGGAGCGGTGCCACGTTTCATTTTAGACAGGGCCTTCCGCAGTTCGAAAAGCTGGAAAGGTCGATCCAGCGCAACGTTCTCCGAACCTGCATAGGAGTACGCCGATCCGCGGGGGTCCTGTGTGGAGCACAGGTATTGGTCCCTTAATTTGTGCGCCAGCTGAGTTGTATTGCCCTGGAAGCTATGGATTGCCCTTTGTAGGTGCTTCTGATTTTCGGTGCGGGTTTGCGTTGGGTCTATGAGCGCACGAAATAGCCTCCAAGTATTCTTGACGGACATTTGGCGCGCTGCCATGTTGCATCTATTCACCCAGTTGGCGTCCGCGAGTTGGGCCGCATACTCGGCCGCCTTCTGGGTGAGCTCGGTGATTCGAGCTTTTAGTTTTCGGTTATGCTTTTGTCGGCGCCATCGGCGAACAAGGCAATGCCGCGCTTCCCAGAGGTGGAGGAGGTGGTTGTCCACGTCCGAGACCGCCTCTGAAAGCTGAATTTTGGTTTCAGTGGAGCGAAGGTTACTAACTAATTCTTGGGACCCACGTGTCGTAGCCTTGCTCGAGTATTGATGCTGCGGTGTTATAATTTAGCCTAAATTTGGACCAGTCTGGGAGCCGGGCGTGGTGATATGGGTTGTGCTAATGGTTTGGCCCGGATTGTTGTATTCAAGATGCAGTGGTCACTACCGAGGGTTTCCTCGGTGTTGATCCACTCTGCATACTGAATGTTGCGGGTAAATGTCAAATCTGGACACGTATCTCGTGTCACAGAATTGCCTATCCGAGTTGGGTGGACTGGGTCGGTGTGAAGAGTGAGGCCCAGCGTTGACGCAAGTTCCGCCAGTTTGCGCCCGCGCTTCTCTTCACGATGGTACCCCCAAACTCGACTGGGGGCGTTGAAGTCACCCACAATCAGCAGGGGGTCCCTACCCGCAACTCTTAGTGCGCGACTAAAGAGGTCCGAGAATGTAACATTCGGCAGTTTTGGAGTGCAGTATACGTTAAGGATATGTAACGATGGATCTGATTTGCGGATGGGAAGGAGAGTCACCATTACATATGAATATGCAAGTTGGAGGTCAAGGTCAACCATGGTGGCAGTATAGTTCTTATGGACGCAAAGACAAGACGAGGGGTCCTGTTGGAACGTCGTATAATTTGGTAAGGTGGCGCCCTTTCCTGGCTCCTGAAGGGCCACCACGGCGGGCATTTGCTCAAATGTTGAAATGTACAGTCGGAGGTCGGCCCGCTTTGTACGGGACCGGAGTCCCCGACAGTTCCATTGTGTTACTAGGGTGGGGGAAGCCGATTTGGACTTGGGGGATTGCCTACATGGAGGGTGTCCCGCCATTCTCTGTTTTGGGAATTGGAATTGAGAGGGCTGTAGCTCCGGAGCCAGCTCCCTGGGCTTGTACCTCTGTCCCAGAGAGGGAGCCACTGTCCTCATCGTCGTTGAGGCTGATCGAGCGACGGGAGAATTTGCTTGGGCGGCCAGATACATCCTTGAGGCTACCCTTGCGCGCAGCGCGGGCAAGCATGTTGGGAAGGGTCTCCGCTACTTGAGCGTTAACCTGAGCATTAACCTGATTAGTAATTTGAGCCATGATTTGCGCAGCCAATGTGTTCATCATGGTGGTAAATTTGGTTTCGAGGCGGGTCTCAAGGGCGGCAATGGAAGATTCCAGAGTAGTCGGTGGCACCGCCGCGCTCTCCATGGCTTCCGCATGCGGGGCAGGCTGGGGAGGGCGAGTAGATTGCTTTTCAAGAGCTTCAATTTTGGCTAGGAGCATCTCGTTTTGTGCCCGGATAGATGCCACTAGGTTGTGGAGCTCAGCGTCAGCCGTTGAGCGGAAGGGCAGGGGGAGAAGAGGGGGAGGAGGAGGCAACCCTACTCGCGCCGCTCACCTTTTTGCCATTTTTGACGATAGTTGCCCAGGCGTCACCCGCACCTTGCTTCTTGGGTTGTTGCTGCTGGGAGCGGCTCTGATTCCCATGGCCGCCGTGTGGGGCGGTGGTGCTGCTCCTCCCTCGGTGCGCTCACTGGGTGGCACCGACGTCGAGTTAACATCACTGTGTCGTGGTGAGTCCTCGCTACTGCCAGAGATGTGTGCCGGCGGACGTGTCGCTGACTTCCACGCCGGGTTGTTTTTGCCGCCCTTTGGGCTGGCCGACTTGGCGGCCGTGCGGTATTTCGCCGCACAATCCTTTGAGTTCGTGGCGTGGCCACCACCACAAACTGCACATTTCGCGTTACACTCGTGAAGGGCTCGCACCCCCTCGACAAATGGCGCGTGTTGTCCACACAGGCCACAACGATCTTGGTTGGATTGGGGCACGTGTCCGTCCTGTGTCCCACGGTGCCACACACGCCGCAGGCCGGAATGGTACGGAGGTAGGGCCGGACAGTGATGATCTCGGAATTGTAGTGGACAGTCCGTGGCTTGACCTTCCCGGCGAAGGTGAGTCGGGCCTTGTTGGACGTCCCAAACTTGCGAATATCGAGGATAGCGCCCTGCCTCCATTGAATGCTATCCTTCAGGGTTTCATCGGTCTCATGATTAGCTATGGAGACGACGCCATAGCTGACATCATCGTCAAATTGCTTGAGATGGCCGCGGAAGGACACATCCCCTTGCGCCGAGTTGATGACGAAGTCCCCAAGAAGGCGGTCAGCCACGTAGGCGTTCTTGGTACTTGCGACAATAAGGTTCTGCTCACGGGAGATCACAAAGCTAAGGTCTGCAGCCAACTGCGCACCAAGGTAAGTGCGCAAGGACAGGCCGAGCTCACCAGGTTGGAACGCGGCTCCGAGTGCCAGGGCGGTCCGGGGCTTTAGGACAACTACAATGTCGTCCGGGTGAAATTTCTGAAGAGGTTTCGGCCTCCATGCTGGTTTGGCTTGCCCCTTTTCCTTGCGCGAGGTAGGAGCTTGTGGCTTGGATAGCTGCTTGCCGGGAGCGGCTTGGGCGGTGGCCGCCGTCAGCTTGGCCTTTCGTCGCTGGGAGCGTCTCTCCACAAGACGGAACAGATTTTCATTGCGGATGGGCTCCGCTGGTGTCAAATCTTGGTTCCCGGCAGGCGAAACGGTCGACCATGCCATTTCCTCGGGGTCGTAGCCGCGTTGAGCTGAGGAAGCGTCCATTTTGGCAGGAGCATTGACCCCTTTTGCTGTAGGCGCTTGCGCGCGTTTCTTGTGTGCATTTCTGCGCGTTCCGCGTCGTTTTAGCGGTGCCGTGCATTATTAGACAGTTTTAGTTGAGCGCCCGCTACATATATGTGGACGCAGCCTGTCATTGGAAATGGCTGGCAGGCTGCGTCCGCAGAGCAGCTGCGAATGCCCAAATAAAACTGTCAGCTGTTTCAGGAGGCTGAAACAACGTATACCGCAATTGACCCGCGACTGAAAATAATTTCATTCTAAATTTAAGCAACTCGCACGCAGTGAGTGCGTGAGATCGAAAAGTGGACAATACGCTGGGACCACGCCCAAATACGCTAGTCAACATCTGGAAAGCCTTTACAACTACACGATGTAACGGCAGCGGACACATTGAATGCGCGCTTTTTCCGCTTTCGGCAGGGGCGTTTGGCTGGGTTCGACCCCCCCCCCCCCCCCGAAAATTTTCAATTTTGCTTGCGTATATATACACTCACGCATACAAACGCACGCGCGAAAATACATAAGGTATAGTTGAGCCCCCCTCCCCGCGAAAAAATATTTCTGACTACGCCCCTGACTCTCGGGTGAGGACGTACAACTGCACTGTCTAAGAGGCGTCCGTAGTGAACTGAATCGTTATAATTCATTATCATACTCTAATATTTTAACGCGAAAGTGTTTTATGCCGGGGTCCACCAAGACTTCAGTGACGTATTTCCGTCACGGAAATGACGCCGAAAAAATGTACATGATCAGATGGCAAAGAAAAAAGTTCCGGCTACGGGCATCGAACCCACGACCGCTCGGTCCGCAACAACAGATGTCGGGCGCGCTATCCACTGCGCCAAGGTCACGGACTCTAGAGGCTTTACAAACGCGCCTTTTATATCTACCACTCTCCCGGTCGGCGGGCTGGTGTTGCCCTCTGGGAGCGGCAAAGTAAAGTAATTCATCATTACTATGGCCTCCACGATTAGTACCTGCAACGTGTTACACGTTCGTCCCATTCGGCGCGTTTTCAATAGAAGTGCAATTTTGTCAATGCCTTAATACACCGCGAGGTGGCAACCTTAACCCAAGCGTCGTAAAGGGACTTTAAAGCGCCGTAAAAGCGTCGGCCTCGCTCATAGCATCACGCTAACCAAATCAAAAATAGATATGCGACGCGCGCCTGCCTCACACCTGGCTGTAACACCGCGTTCCCCGCCTACGCACTCGCCCCGAGTGCGTAGGCGGGGTGATGCAGGCGCCCGTCAGGGGGGGGGCGGTTCTAGCCCCCCCTGACTTTGGTGAAGTAGGTGTTTTTACCAAAAATATATAATGAAAATAGGTGTTTTCTAAAATAGTCAAGGTTTTCAGCAAGTGCCCCCCCCCCCCCAGCAAAAAGTTCCGGGCTACGGGCCTGGATGGTATACATTTTACGAACGCCCCCCGGTTGTGGCTGCACGTGTTGGCTTACACGTGACCACACTGTAGATATGAACAGCCATATTCATGTGCAATCAGAGGTTACATTTTAAGGGCCATAGTGGCAAAACGCAGTTGGCAGAGTGTTCATGATACTAAATGTTCAAGCGGAAAGCTATACCTCTCGCAGTTCGTTACGTCACATTCGTATCATTACATATATTACACGTAATCGCCAAATAAGCATGAATTCACGGTTGTAGCTCATACGGCAGACGGGTCGGCTCGTTTCATCTCTGCTTCAGCGGCGTTCGTTACCCTCGCACGCACGCTTTTACCCGGGGATGGAACATACGATGCGCGGTGGGACGTTAGCGATTTGGACTTTGTACGGAACATGACGGCGACGGCAAAAACGCATCGAGTGTCAATTTATTGCTATCGCAATAAAAATATTAAAGATAAACCATGGAGAGCACTCGTAGTTCAACGCTCTCCAGGCTTTTCATCAACACATTGCTTCTAAAGAAAAAAGTAGACTGGTAAATAGTCAGAGTGTGTGTCTCTGGCTAATGTCACACTCTCCGTGCCTTAATAGAAATCAATATGTCCGTGGTATACACGTCCTTTTCCTACCGATTTGCAATTAATGACAGGCATCTGTAAGTTTTACGGCTGTCTTGTTCGTGCTTCTGAAGGACAGTTTTTGCGGTGCACTTACCTGTAGGCAGACGTTGAAAAGATGCCGATGCGCTCTATGACGACGCGACCAAGTGCATGTGGACGGTTATTGCATGTAAAGTCACGCTAAGTTTGGCCTCTTGTTTTCTTTTTAATTGCGTAATTTGACATTTTTAATTACCCAACTTTTGAAGCAGCGAAGTTGCGCAAGAAATTTCAATAAAACAGCTGTACATCGGTTTGGAAAACGTCCGATTAGACAGCTTCTAACTCTATCTATTAACTATTAGTGTTTTTCTGCTTTCTGGAGATTCCCGCGAAATACAAAAAAAGACACCACGTGACGCCTGCTTGCGCGCCTATGCACGCCTAAAGTCCCTTAATATATAGAAAGTAGCGACAGTCTCCTCCATATCCTCTCCAATGTGTCCAACGCTCCTCTCCCAAGTGTCCAAACCTTATCTATATCCTTTCCTAAACCGCCACCGTGCGGGCGCCGGCCCTATAACCCGGCTCGAGCCACTTTTCTAGCAAGAATGCTATGTCACGCTGATAACGTGCGCGTTTCCCGAGCGATGGCCCGTGAAACGAGGAGATGGAAGGCGGGAGAGGAGGGTGCTCGGCGTGGCGGCTCGGTTAAAAGAAAGACGGTACTTTCCCAAAAATATCCAGGGACTTTATGCACGCCATGCTTGCAGCGCTCCCTAACGTTCTGCATGCAAATGGCCATGGCACTTGGCCGGGTGTGCTGCCTCGACAGGACAGCGACGACCGTGGTGGCTGTGCGATGACGCACGTTTAGCCAGCGGCAACACAGCCGATAACCACTGCGTGCATATTGTTTGTACGTTAACGAGGGCTGCAATCACGGCGCGTAAAGCGGGCATGTCACGTGGTATTTTTTTTTATTTCGCGGACATCTATAATAAGGAGAAAATCACTAACACTCAATAGATAGAGAGTTCGAAGCTGTCTAATCGGATGTATTGCGAACCAAGGTAAAATTTTCTCACTTATGTTTTTTGGCCAGCTTTAAAAACATTAGTTAATTAAACATGCCTATTCAGTCGATTAATCGGAAATCTAGAAAGTAGTGTGACCTACTCCATGCAATTGCCAACAACATGCACTTGGCCGCGTCTTCATAGAGTGGGTCAGCATATTTTTAAACTCTGGCTAGAGATCGTTGGGTACCCTCTATACGGAAAGCCTGAACAACTCAAGTCCAGCACCCTGGCAATTGGTTTCAGCGATACTAGCGCACCCATTCCACTTGCGCGGCTTCGCAACTAAATTTCAGCCGTTATTAAGAATTGCCTGTTACCCAAGATTATGTTTACCAAGGTTAACCGTTTTTTTTCACGAAGTCTGACAAAGACGCAGCATAAAAACCCGCCGTACACTATGCAAATGCAAAAGGTTCGGTTTTAAACTGCACTAAAAAGAAGCAGTAAGTACAATTATAGCAGATTCATTCACGGTGGCCAGTATCCAAATGTGCCAGCATTTTTATGCCGACTGAAGAAGACAAGTGTCAGTCCGTCCGTCCCTCCATTTACCACATAAGACAATTATCGCTATAAAGAAAGAGTATAAACCAGAATAAATTTTCGTGGCGGTACTGGGTGTTAAAGCCAACCCGGCACTCCAGGAAAGCGAGTATCTTAATATCTCGTCTACACACCCACGTTCGCAAAACGTCCTTATGTATGAACCATGTAAATTATTTACAACCGCGGTGCAAAACAAGCGTAGAAGAAAACTTGGTATAAATGGCTTCGGTTCGTAGCGGAATGGAACGCCTCGTTACGACAATATGTGTCGCCCACGTGAGGGTATTTACTCATCACAACAATGTTTGCTTTCCTTTTACACTTTTTCACCGCGGCGAACTGGTCTTCAGCGAAAAACACTTTACACCCTTAAGTGGGCTTTACTATGTCTATAACTAACACCCTTCTACCTAGCTAAAGGCGCTTTCACGAAAGAAAACGGCAATATCTTGAGGAGTTGCCACGTCTAAACACGCTTATAACTGAACAAATTGCAAAATAAAGACTACCAGCCAACGAAATTTCATTTACATCAGCACCGAAGGATACAATACCGTGCAATATCGTGCCCAACCGTGCGCATAAACGTAGCATAGTAAAACACCAAGGCGAAATATCGCTTGCGCTACGCAACGACATGCCGACTATTCCGTGTATAGAGCCAAAGTATCTTCAATCGCCTTTCAGTGCCGGTGTAGATATTCCTGCTCTGCGTAATCAAACAAAAAGCGTTCACAGAGTATGTGCGAATTAATTATGGACTTGAAAATGGTCCTAAAGCGCACATATCTGTTATATTACCGCCTAATATTGAGCGCTTTTTTTAAATGCGAATCATTTCTTAGTGAACCTCTGGCACTTTGAGCGTTCCTATCTACGTATCTATCTATTTATCTATCTAGCCGCTTACATCTGGGTGCTCTCGTTATCGCCTCCTCTCGTGATCGCCTCCCAATCCCGGCCGCGGCGGCTGCATTTTCGATGGAGGCGAAAATGTTTGAGGCCCGTGTACTTAGATTTAGGTGCACGTTAAAGAACCCCAGGTGGTCGAAATTTTCGGAGCCCTCCACTACGGCGTCTCTCATAATGAAATCGTGGTTTTGGGACGTTAAACCCCACATATTATTATTACGATACAGGCGGCATTCCCAAGAGCTAATAATAATTGTTGTTTAACGTCGCAAGAACGACGATACGATAATGATAGACGCCATAGTGGAGGGCTCCGGAAATTTCGACCACGTGGTGTTATAAAACTTAAATATAAGCACACGGGCATCAAATTGCGGCCGCCGCGACCTACGGGTTAGCAGTCAAGCGCCATAACCACTAGACCACCGCGTCGAGTAACCCCTAATAGCTATGACAATTAGGCATTTAGGCTAGCACCACAGAAACTTTAGTGCCTATGTAGTAGTAGTAATAGACTTTTATTCAGCCAAATTCATAGGCCGAGCATTTCGACCGCCTGCGCGATCAGTCGACGCTGTTCTTCTTCCCCTTCGGCGCCGATCCAGTCGAGCCAGGTGGTGATGGAAAGGAAAGGGGGAGGATAAGAGCTGGATTGCTGAGCAGTTGGGCAGTAGAAAAGGCAGTGTGGCAGGTCTGCATATGTAGATGGGCAATTGGGGCAGCAGGGGTCCGATCTATATTTATAAAGAAAAAGGCGAGAGGGGGTGATCAGGCAGTTCATTTGGATGTGCCGTAGAATTCGAGCCTCTAGTAGAGTGAGCGATGGATGAGGAGGAGGGTAAAGACGTTTGTCGAGTCGGAGCTGTAGGTATACCTCCTTGATAGTATGGCGCAGCGATATCTTCCCATCGTTCTTGACGGAGCTCCCAGTGTCTTCCGAAGGTGTGAGCCAGGGGATGAAATGTAAAATAGCGTAAGCCGACTCGCTGAGACGGTCATTAGAAAAACGGAGCACTTCGTATAACAATGTTTGTCCAATCCCTTTGCTAACAACTTTTTCACGGCTCCATATAATTTACGTTATTATAATGAAAACTCAATTTCGCTATTTTACTAAGCAGTAAGCAGAACTTTTGTTACTGTATACTCCAAGCGCGCGGCGCGCAGATTTTTAAATATTTGTTCTCAACGTCGCCTTGACATAACAGTAAACTTATGTAGAATATAAGTATGTAAACAGGAACATAAATAATGTAGACAGCTAAAAGTAAGAGTAAAGGAGAGATCTTACGTTGCCAGCACGTTAAAGACATATTGCCTTAAGCAGACCCGAAAAAAGCAATACAGAGACATTGGTAATGTGTGGGATGAAAAAGGACAGCTTAGAAAGAACTTGTGCTGACGATCCAATTATTATTTTGAAAACTCATTGAATTATTTATTTGGTTTGAATACATAGAAAACACGTACACACAGAGGATATAGGGAGGGAACAGGCTGACAACTGCCACCTATAGTGCACAACGCCTGCCTGCTCATTTGGGAAAGTGGAAACATAGAGAAAAGGAAGATTGGGGGGAAAGAAAGAGGAAAGAAAATAGGAAAGAAAAACACAAATACAAACATACACACAAACACAAATACACAAACACAAACAAAAAACACAGACGTAAACACAATTAAGTGGTCACATGGAAAAATGTCTATAAGAGAAAAGGAGACGTACCCCAAGATAGCTTAAGGGGTATTCAGACGGGGGAGAAACGCTCGGGGGATAAAGGCGGAGCCTAGTGACGTCAGCTCGCGAGGAGAAGTCTCCACAAATGTCCCCCACCCGCACGGACGAGGCGAACGGAGGGGGGACCAGTGTTACTGGAATACTCTGGTGGCTTGCACCACCCGTTTGACGAGCTGCTGACGGCGAGCTGCAGACGACCATGCATCTGCAGACTGTAAACACGCTGCCACTCTCTGCAGGAGCAAGCGCAACAATGTGGCCAAAACAAGAGCCCGAAATTCCGCCATATCCCCCACCGCCGGTCGATTGTTTGTCCTTTCGGGGAAAAGGTCCCCGTCTCCTCCGAGGAGGCGCGGGGGGGGGGGGGGTCACGCCCACTCGATAATCCGTGACGTCGCGGTCACGTGATCCGCAATCCCTCGTCTCCCCCGAGCGTTTCTCCCCCGTCTGAATACCCCTTTAAGTGAATGCTTGTTCTGTTAAATTCCGCATCGGTACCGGTGGTGCTACAGCTGTTAGAATCTTATTTGCGCATCTCATTGCATGTAATACCCTCGTTACACAGACAGCCTAAACCTCGGTTAGTGTAACCGCGGTTCGCTTATGTTACACGGTATGCGAAACCGCGGTTATGCCGCTAACCGCGGTTGTGCCAAACCGAGCTTGGCGACCTCGATTTGGCAGTTAACCGAGAAAATGGCGGCCTCCATGGAGGACATGTGCACGCCGGCGAGCGTTCGTGAAGAACGAATTGGACTGCACGAACCACAGAAGGCCTGATTAGGCTCTGGGAAAACAATTTGCGTCATCTACGGAACACCTTAAGGAATGCGAAAGTGGACGCGGCAATAACAGCCGAGTTGAACGCCGGACTGCCGCTAGACGCACAGCATTTCACGCCAAAGAAGGGAAAGCGCTTTAACCGAAGACGCTTGTCCTCCGTGTAACATCGGCGAACCGTGGTTGGCGTTGACCGTGGTTCAACGCGGTTAACCGTGGTTGGTCGTAACTGCGGTTAACTTGCCTGTGTAACAAGGGTATAAGTCGAACATGCATCGACGAAGTCCTTCAAATCGCCGATGTGTGAAAGCCACGAGACGCAAAGCAACCACTTTTCTTGCATTCTTCAGACTTCGTAACGACGCACAACGCAAGAGAAACTTCGATAACGACAATACAGCGGCATCATAATTTGTGCAAAAGACG
This sequence comes from Rhipicephalus sanguineus, assembly GCF_013339695.2. Classification (NCBI taxonomy): domain Eukaryota; kingdom Metazoa; phylum Arthropoda; class Arachnida; order Ixodida; family Ixodidae; genus Rhipicephalus; species Rhipicephalus sanguineus. Next base: position 117,620,466 of record NC_051179.1, read on the forward strand.
CCGCACGCACTGGAGTACGCGGCACAGGATAGTACCTAAGAGACAAGTGCCATAGCACTGACACAAATAAAAAAAAAAGAAACCGTGAAAACACAATGTTGTCTGGGCGTAGACGTTCGCGCGTTTCTCGAGACGACGCGAGTGCCACCACGTAACTCTGCTCCCTCCCTTCAACAGCGACGCTCAGAGCTCGTCACCTGCCCTCGTTGGAAAAATCTGGTGGAAAGATAAAATAATGTCATTGTCTTTAGAAGAACAGCGTCGACTGATCGCGCAGGCGGTCGAAATGCTCGGCTATGAATTTCGCTGAATAAAAGTCTATTACTACTACTACTACTACTACTACTCTTTAGTTTTAATCTGGTGGCTTAGTGGGAGCAATATCAGCTTGAGAAGCGGAGTTCAAGCAACGTTTATTGTTTCGAACCGCGGTGTTGCGATCGCAGTATCTTGTATCTTAAGATACACGATACATTCTTCAATGTATCGGAAATACAGATACTGATACACGTCTTGCGAGGCGTATCGCGATACAGATACAAGATACCCGAGAGTATCTTCGATACTGTCCAGCGCTGGCTCCTTGACTTGAGCTTGACTTGCCAGCGCCTTCAACGCGTTTGGAACGCGCTGCCTTTAGGCGGTGCCAAGGCAGCACAAACGCGTTTCAAACGCGCTCCCTTGAGGCGGTGGCAAGTCAAGTTCAAGTCAAGGAGCGTTTCTGAATACGGGGGTAAGAGTGTTGGGTTGTAGCGCGCTGCTCAAACACAAAGAAGTAACAACCCTAACAGTTCGCGCTTGTCCTGTGTACCTGTGCGTTCTTTTCAAGAGTCCTTCCTTGTGTTTGAACAGCGCGCAGCAAGTGTCGAGCTGTGACCGTTGTTATTTCGTGGTCGTCCTGTGTGTGTTCTTTTCTTCATTCCTTTGCGCTCGGGCGGCGCGTTGCAAGTATCGAGCTGTTTGCCGTTCTTCGTGTGACATTCAAATTTCTTGCTATCGCATTCATTGCTTCGCCGTTGAGGCGAAACTGTGACTTTTTTTTTGCTAAAACTTCTGTGTTTGCCGTGAAAGGCTACTTAAGGGACAACGATGCCATTAGTTTGTTTGAGCCTACGTGCGCATGTTTCAGTCACTCCCCTATCGCGCAAGTGCCGATGTTGACACTACTAGGCATTGCAAGAACACTAAACATTGCGCCAGCACAAAGCCATGCAATGTTGTCGGCAATTTTTGCCCCGTCGTAGCGGAAGCCATTTGTATTGAAGCCATTAGTCAATGAAGTAGCCAACTCAGCTTGCCTTATTTACTATGTATGGGCAATGATAACTAACGCGACGAGGGAACTAACGTAGAAGTGACGAATTACACTTACGTACTTGTGATAATAACTTTTAGAACAGAGATGCTCAAGGCATGGAAAGAAGACACAACGATTATAATGCCCAAACCGGGAACACCAATCAGCAAGACAAACCGCAGACCCATCTCGCCAACGTCTTGCGTGAGGAAGCTAATGGAGCACGCCATTCTCATTAGAGTAAATCACTACCTAGAGGACGGTGGTCACTACCAAGACACGATGCTAGGCTTCAGACGGCACTTATCTACGGAGAACGCCGCACTGCTACTCAAAGACTAAATCCTCGACAATAAATGCAGATCCATCCGGGCCATCCTCGAACTGGGTATCAAGGAAGCTTTCGATAACGCAGTACATGGCGCGATTAAAGATCGAATCTCCAGACTCAACATAGAAGAAAGAGCGTATACCCTTACAAAAAAATTATTTAGATAGTCTATATACAGTTTGTAGACATCTGTCGACTAAATCAATTGACGTTCTATAACTGTGTTCTTTAGACTGGTCTGTAGACAGTCTATCAAATAGTGGCCACACTCGTTTTATAGACTAGTCTACAAGAAAGTCTAAGTCTGTAGATTGGCTAAAGAAGGTCTGTAGATTAATACAAATTCATGCTTTTAGACCAATGTCTGCAGAATATCTATAGACAAATGGGCATTGGCTTATATAAACCTACTCAGGTTCACTTTTGTCTCTAAGATATCCACAGACAAATGTCTGTAGATTATCTATAGGCTATTCCTATGACCCAGTGTATAGAGTGCCTGCGGACTTATTACCTCAGAAATATACTGTGGTCTACAGATTGCCTAGAGGCAGCTCCTGTAGACTAGTGATGTATAAATTTATCCCAATGAATTCTGCAAAAGAAAACGAGGCAAAGCACGAAGAAAAGAACGACAAGCACAAGCGCTGACTTACAACAGAGCATTCATCAGAAAAAGATACAGAAATATAAAAACTTACGACAGAGCATGCGCGAAAAATTAATGCAGACTCATTTTCGCACAGAATGCAACGATGCTACTTCTCTGTTAAAAGAACTTTCACTAGACAGACGATGTATGGTTCATCAAACAAAGAAAATATCGAGTGGCAGGACCAATATTTGCCCCAATTTTTCTCACACAGATACAGCAAGAAGGAGAGCATGCACTCGCTTAACAAATTTAATTGAACTGAAACTCATATCCACCAATGATAATTTACATATACGTGGTGTGCTAATTCGAATGAATTAAGTTTGTAGTTGTATCTGTGTACTTACTGTTACTACCAATACAAAACGTGTTTCACACAAATGAATTGCCTTACAGTGAGCCTCGTGTACAAACCTAATGAACGAGCGAATGGGATTTTTTTCAAGCGCCTCGTTTCTTTGTTAGACACAACCAAATTATTCGAACAGACAACTAAGCCAGGGAAAGCATAGCGGACATTAATGGTCGCTTTAATTGTATCGTAGTAATAATGGCGTACGCTGAAACTGAATAAAGTGGACGAAAAATCACCCTTTCCGTCTGTGAAATCTGAATCTACAACCTTCTTGTTACGCGTCTGGCACTTCCCCGTTTACTTCGTTGGGTACTTATGTATGTGTAATCCCTAGGAGTCGCAGCCAGCGCCGCACGTAGCCCAGGCGTGTTTGGAACATTCATTTTTGACAGAGGGCATCACGTGGCACATGATCATAGCACCACGCAGCAGCTGATTAATAAACCCTCGCATGCTAACTTGATGCTTTAAAAGGCCCCCCACCAGGTTTGACAATTTCGAGCTAACGAGCGCAATGCATACACTGGGCGTTCACGATCACGTCTGCCGAAATTTGCAACGCTACGCGCCGCGGAAATGGGTGAAATTTCAAGGTGAACGCTGCTTGCCCTTCTTCTCGCGGGCGCGCCCAGAGAATGAGGGGAAGACGTACATGAGAAAATGGCCCTACGTAGATGGTAGTGCTGTGACGTCGCTCCTCTACGTAGACGACTGTGCTCTGACGTCGCCAACAGTAGCACGTGACGCTGCGGTAATTATTTGACACGACGTGTGTAATTTGTGTAATTTGTTGCTTGAATGGGTTAATAAAACTTGAGAGAAATAATGAGACACACAAAGGGAATGTGCACGTCTTTTTGATTTTTTTTTCAAGAATTGCAGCGCAATGCGGGGCTAATGTGCCTCCGTTTCCCATGCGTTCGTGTCCCCGCGGTTAGCGCATCGAGCAGACGCCAGCCCTGAAAACGGAAGTAAGGTTCTGGCGCGTTCGAGCACTCATTATGCTCATTTATTCTACCGCGTTCAAGTAAACGTTAATGCGGCACCGGCTCATGATACAGCCACTCTCGTGCCCGTACAAATGTGGCAACTAAAGTCCCTAGATTTTTCGCTTTTACTTAAGTACCGACAACTGCCTCCTTTCACGGCCCTCTCCCACGCGCAGCTGGCGTCCTACGCCATTTTCTTCCAAACTTGGAAGATTTACAAAGCCATGTGCGTCTAAGTACATTAGCCACGCACCTTTCAGCGGACAATACGCTACCGCGACGCGCCTTTCTCCTCCCGTCAACCCCCTGTCATTAGTGAATGGGGGACGCGTTTCACCAGGTGCTGGAAAAGAGTTAGGAAGAACATGGCTACCGAAAACGAGCGTTAGCCAATGAGATTCGTCGCCGGCGCTTCAATGGTTGTCGGTACTTAAGAAAGAACAGGGAAAAATCTAGGGACTTTAGTGGCAACTTTCATGCCCGTCCCGCAGAAACAGGCAGTACACCACAAAGAATGCCGACACAATTGCGCCCACGGCCGCTACATAAAGAAAAAGGTAGCGGCCGTGCAACGCCGCTCGCGTGCTCGGGCTGGCTCCGGCAGGTCATGCGCACGTGACCATGCATGTGCATGACGTGTTCATGCGTATGTGTCAAGTGAAGAGGGCAGGGAAGGGATTTGGCTTGCGAAGGCTACACGGGGAGAGTGGCAAGAGGTTGAAACTCGCCTCCTCGCATCATGGTTTCGCGCCACTACAAATGATTGTTTTTCTCAGCTCATAATGAACCGATTTGGAAAATTCTTGCGGCATACTGCTCTCCATTCGGCACACCACAACTTCCAGTGTCTAACTAAAATTTGCTACGTGACCTGGTGAGGGACCCTTTAAGCCTACCGGGGCGACGTCCTCCCTGAATCTACGAAAGAAGGAGATCTTTGCGATTGTTTTGGTTGTGTATAAAAAAGAAACGATTGGCTCGAAAAATCGCCTTCTTTAACGCGAAAGTGTTTTATGCCGGGGTCCACCAAAACTTCAGTGACGTATTTCCGTCACGGAAATGACGTCGAACAAATATACACGATCAGATGGCAAAGAAAAAAGTTCCATCAACGGGCATCGAACCCACGACCGCGCGGTCAGCAACAACTAATGCCCGGCACTCTATCCACTACGCCATGGTCACAGGCTGCGGAGGCTTTACAAACGCTCCTTTTATATCTACTACTCTCCCGGTCGGCGGGGTGGTGTTGCCTTCTGGTAGCGGTAAGGTAAACTTATTCGTCATTACTGTGGCCTCCGTGACTAGCACCTGCAATGCGTTACACGTCCGTCCCATTCGGGACGTTTTCAATAGAAGTTCAAGTTTGTCAATGAATTAACACACCGCGAGGTGGCGACCTTAGCCCTAGCGTCGGGTAGAAGCGTCGGCCTCGCTGATATCATCACGCTAATCCAAACGAAAAATTGGCAGCATATCTGCGTGCTTCGCTGCAAATGTCGTCTAAAGACGATAGAAGAGGCGCTGCGTGAGATATGAACGCCATCTGGCAATACGTCGGGAAACGTGAATGCTGTGTTGTGGGCTGGTAGTCCCGGCGCAGCAGCAGGCGAAGACCGGCGGTGACCAACGCGACCGGCGGGGACGCCAACCAGCCCGAGCACGCGGTTTGGCGCGAAGCGCCGAAGCAGAAGAAACGTCCGCACTCAACGAGTACTCTCCACACACTCTTTTATATTGACGTCGCCTGGGTAAAGCAGGAATGCCAGAGCGGCGCCCCATGGCATTCGTACAGTGCAATACTGAACCGAAACCGAAACACAACAATGAGCTCGTGCAGAGGGCACGGAGGAAGCCAAGTTTCGGCGCAGTCGCATTTTCAGCGCAGCTTAAAGGGGTACTGACACAAAATTTCGCGGCCGAGATAGCCTGCTGGATCGATTCCCGTGTACGTGCGTGTACCACCTGCAAAATGCCCACAGCGAATAAAGCTTGGAAGGTGTTTTATACGAATTTTGAAGTTCGCGAGCGTGATCCAGCATTATAGGCCGCACCTGGTGCATTGACACCATCGGAGGTGACCCCCTTACTTCCTCTACGTAAAGTTTCAGCCGGTACAAGTTACGATGACGTCGTAGCCGCCATTTCTGTTTTGACGCACTTCCCGACGAATCGCTCCTCGCCAGCGGGTCAAACCTGAAGTGATTCGCCACGTCGAAAATTTATTCCATCCCCGCCGCAAGAAAATCGTCGCCATCAGATGACAATGAGCCCGACGACGACAGAGCGCGCGGAAATGCGTCACTGTTCTGTGTGCTCACGTGACCGAGCGTTTTACTCGCTAGGTGGTGATAGTTACACCCGGCGGCTTGTCGTTTTAGGAGCTCTGTCTAACCGAAACTGAGGCTGTGTTGGTAATGAGGAGCTTGTAATTAATTATCTGTCGCGCGCTGCAGCAAACGATGTGCCGTGTTATGACTAACAGGCCCCCAGCAACACATTGCAGCAAAAAAACGCGGGCGAAAATTTTTGTGTCAGGACTCCTTTAAGAAGCTAGGGTCTCTAGAATTACGTAACTATGTATTTTCTATTGAAGGAACACACCACCTAATACTTACCTCGTAATATTGCGCCTCAGATATGCGTAATGTTTGCTTTTTGATGAACAATGTACACAAGTATGAACCTAGTCAGCCGTTCACAATGGCTGGCCCTTGGGCAAGTGGTTCAACTTTGGCCGAGTGGTTGAATCGAGGGACGTGCCGACAAAGAGAAAGACAGACCAAAACTTCTGCGTTTAAGATCCCCAAGAAAGACTATCGTCTTTAAAATAGCTCTGCGACGCGCGCCTGTGTCACCTGGCTGTCACACCGCGTTCTGCGCTCACGCGCTCGCCCTGAGAAAAATCGCGGCCGGGCTACCGGGGCGGCACGACGCGCTTTGCGTTTCCCTCTAGTCCGGCCCACTGATCACTAGGAGGAGCTGGATGGCGCATCGAGCACGCGGGCGTGAAGCCACCGGAAGCCGCCGTTTTTGTCCCGGAAAAGAGCTTTTCTTTTCTTTTTTTAAAGAAATACCTGCTTGTAGCGCAGTAAACTGTACGAATCGACCGGAAAAGTCGTCAGGGAAAACATTTCACGCGCAAGTACCTCAAAGTTGCATTACTTTTTACGCATTTTGTACGTTGCAGCACTCCGCCGTATTCGGACGGTGTCAGCACGGCGTCTGTCATCTTCTGTGTAGGGTTCGTCGGCGTCTAAAGTGAGGCGTAATCGCAGAGTTTGAAAAAATAAAAAATAAAAACGATCATAACAACAGCTGCCACCCGAGAATATTTGAATAGCGCGACTCAGACGCACAGAAGACGCCGGCTTCCGGGACAAACAGGGCACCTTCCGGTGGCTTCACAAGCGCCCGCCTCGCAGAGCGAGGATGCGCCGTCCAGCCTTTTTAATGGAGGTCAGTGGTCCGGCCGTGATGTTCAATCACATTTTAACATGCCGCGGGATGGCGACCAAGTTCTGCGTCCAATATGCGACGCTCTTCTGGCTATCACACCTAGTTCTCTGATAACGCTTTCACCGTTAACTACAACTTGGGACCTGTCCGGGCCTTCACAAGGCTCGCACCCGCCACCTACGAGGCCTTGACAGGCCCCAGTCGACCACCTGACTTAACGCGCTGGAGGCACGGGCCTTTGCATCGACCGCTCCTGGCCTTTATCCGTGAAACTGAACTCTTTATTTAACTTATGCCGTAGGGCATACTGCCGCCAATAAAAAAAAGCTACCACAAGGGTTTGTTCAATCACTTAGCATGGACGTTAGTCATCGGGATGGAAATGTACCACCATTCATAAAAGTGGGTATATCCACGTTAAACGGTGCTATAGCTGCCAGACATCAATATACATTGTGCAAACTTTCTTATATGAATGTACAATAGACAATAAACATTCAGTTACTTCTGTAAGGGCACGTTTTACTTTCGTATTATTCCGATTCCTATGACGGAGGGAACGAGCATGTTTTTTTTTTTTCTTTCATTCACCGCGAAGTCCTTGCCCTGGCTGACTTATGCCTTAAGTTCGCATGCGACGTTTTATCGGTGAGCTGCCGCCTCATGGAAAGATCGCGTGCCACGTGACGCACTCTGGCAAAAAAGAGTGTTCCACACTCACCGCCTTGAGTACGAGTGGCACTGGCTAACACTTCAAGGAACTACACATACATAAATACCCAGCGAAGTGTACGGCGAAGCGCTTTCCGTCGTAGCTCAATGGGTAAAGCATCGGGCGTTCAGATACTATCAACGCAAAGGGTGATTTTTCGTTCACTTTATTCCATTTCAATTTAGGCCATTATTACTACACTACAGTTAAAGACAACAATAAAGTCCGCTCTGCTTTCCCTTGGCTAATCGATTAATTTGGTTGTGTCTGTACACACCCGAGAGCTAGGATCCGCGACAGACTAAAATCCTCATCATAGAACAATTACGTCCATTCTTTTCAAAACCAAGCGTGGCACCGTAGACGGCGACGCAGCTACAAACGCATAGCCTCTGAGCAACATGACGTATGCATGACAGCGCCGTGTGCGTACATGTGTCTCTCTATCTGCACACCCGTCATTTTTATAAAGTTGATTTGCACGTTTGTTAACAATAACAATGCCTATAACAATAATTGATGCGGTTTAATATCCCAAAACCACAATTATCAGGGGCGCCGTAGTGGGGGGCTCCAGAAATTTTGACCACCCGAGGGTCTTTAACGTGCACCTTAATCTAAGAACACGGGTATCAAGCTCTTCGCGAGCCCTCAAGCAAAGCGACCGCCGTGGGCGGTATTCGATCCCCGCGACCTGTGGGTCAGTAGTCGAGCACCTTAACCACTAGACCACCGTGGCGGGTAACTATGCTTGTTGAACGATAACGTCTGCTGCATTTCCACCATAGAAAGGATACGGGACGACCAGTTATGTTTAAAAGCACTCATTTTTATGGTGACAGGGCATGTGCGCGTCATTTCATGCAAGGATACCGCATTGCATACAGCCAAGGAAGAAGGGCGCAACAAAAGGCCTGCATAACACAAACACAGCATCGCGTAATGCAACGCGTATTCTTCAGGCTGTTTTTAGCTGTAATCGACGCACACGGCAACGGCTCCGCGAAAGTGCATAGCGAACACCACAGAAGGCACCACAGAAGGCAGTACAACGCATACTTTCGTATCAAACACTTCCTCTTGCACACCATCTCTGTTGTGGCAGCTCGCCGCTCGGGCAATCTTACCTACACAAAGTCGTCATGCACAGTCACGCGATTCGGCAACGCGATATTCGCTGTGGCGACAGGCTCATCAAAAGGCGCGCGCTTGTGATCTTGTTCAAAGCTTCGCGCTCGTTGGGTCTACGGAAACACATGGCCGTCAACAATTCTATGTCAAGCAACGGTGCGTCCATCCCGATACGCGGTGTAAGTACGTGTCCATTCCACGACTTCCAGCGACGATACCGGTACGCAATATTAATCAGCACGGTAAAAATAAATGCGCTCAACAAACGTATTTCGGCATTACACACACTGTCTGCGCTGCGAGAACTTCTTTTTCAACGACCCTGAACTGCTTCAACAGCCTAAACGTCAGTGCGCCTGCGCGCCCCCTGGTTTGAACTGAATGGCTCTCGCTCAGCGAGCGATTTGAAACTGAGTTGCAGCTGCGCGCCCTCTTCCGTTTGTTTGCCGCACCGGTTCTCGCTCTTCTCACCTTCCTTATCGTGTTCGCTCGCACGCCTTCACGATTCACGGCAGTGCCTGAACGACAAAGGAAGTCCTTCGTGCTCAGACGCGGCCGATATGTCGACCGCGTCTGAGCGATTCTTCAATTCTATTTCCAGTGCTTGGTGTTTAAACATACCTTTTGTGGACCGTTCGTGTACATCTGTTACAGATAGTAGTAAAAACAGACCGTTTGTATACAGGATATGTACACGAACGGTCTGTTTTTACTACTATCTGTAACAGCTGTTGCCCTTACGGCTGACTAAATGTGTCCGTGTGTATGATCACAAGCATGTGGAAAATTTGAGCTTTGACAGCAAGTGTCCGCGGTGCCAATGGATATCTCTTCGGAATTTGTACCGAGCCAGTGTCACCATCGATGCCTCGCGCTGAGGGCGATTCAGCTACAACTTCTTTCTTATTGATGTTCCCTGTTAATTTAAATTATTATATTCTAAGCGGGAGATGTAAGAAAGTGCATACACATATTATCAATTTGAAATCGCTTACTGAAACGCGATTTAGAATTACATTGCACGTCGTCGTAATGAAAACAGAGAAATACATATTTGTTGAAGAACATCTTAATTAACGTATTGCGTTTTCAAAATGTCGTCAAAATGAACAAATATAATCAGCTAGCGAAAGGGCCACAACTATTTCACAAAATAGTGTCAACAAAATTCGTTTCTTGGCAAGATTGTTCGTATAGGAAAAGAATGGTGAAATACTGTACATTGAATAGTAACAAAAATGGAAGCACTGCAGTGGGCCCTGCTATTTGCGTCTTGAAAAAGAGCTGTTGTACTGTGTTCGGTTCGTCCATCGTCCCGCTTCAAAGTATTCTACGAAATACATTGCCCTTTGCACTGTAGCAACGAAGGCGGAAAGAACCACAGCGCTGTGGTGTCTCATGTGCCTTCTTTTGTCCGTGTCTTTGGCCTGCGCTACCATCAATTATCATGGAACCACACAGTCCTTGCAGTACATCCAGTCGGTTAGCTATACAGTGCGACATACTTACTGGAGGCATCTTTAGTTCTAATACGAGCATGCGAGTTACGGGGGGAGATATATATGTGCCGTGTACGCCCGAATGTGTTAATGAGATATACAAAAACGCATTCCTCCTCAACTTCACATGGTGCTTCAATTAATTAACGAGCCCCCTTAGTTCTTTTTTAACATACCTTACAGCTAGGGCAGAATGGGGAAATAAGGAGTGCATGCTTCGATGTTATATAAATAAAAAGGTAGCAAAATTGCATAAAGTACACACGTATGATAAAATTTCAATAAAAAACCTTATAATTCCGCAAAAATTAAATAACTTTTAAATTAAATAATATTTGACAAATATAAATAACACGAATTTATCAACTTTTCTTTATAGACGAGCAATAGATTAGATTTAAACAAATAAAAATAGATGTCTAATGTAGTTTGCTTTATAGACAATCTATACACTGGGTTTAGACAAACAACAAACTTTATGAATTTAACTTTTGTCTATTGATTATATATAGAATAACAATAGGAAAAAGAAACGCACGCTTTTTAAAACTTTTGTTTATAGACAATCTATAGAACGCAATTAGACAAACAATAAGACATCTTTTATGAACTTTTGTCTATAGATTATCAAAAGATTTTCTTTAGACAAAATACTAAATCTACATAAACGCGAACTCCTCTACCAGAAGTGTACAGATACTCCATAGATTGTCCAAATCCATTTTTGCAAGGGGTATACAACTACGTCAAAAACTACCTGTCAAACAGAAAAATCAGGATCAACACAGAGAATGTTAATTCAGATCTCTACGAGATGGGCAACAATGGAACTAGGCTCCGTGATCTCGTGTATGGTGTTCACTTGGATAGCGGCCCACCGAAGGAACTCGAAAATATCCCGCGAGTTCATCATTCTATCTACCTAGGTGATATCACCATCTGGCTAGGCGACGGTAGCGACGGCTACATAAGCAGAAGCTTCAAGAAGCCGTGGTCACAGTGGAGAAGTCCATCGATGTTCGCCAGAAAAATCGGAACTCCTTCTATAGAAACCGATGCTCAGTAGTTAGCCCACCCAAATCGCACGTACGCAGCCGCCAATATGAAGAGATTAGAGTATACACGACAGATGGCAGAATCATGCCCAACGTCCAGGATATACGGGTCCTCGAACTAATCGAGTCCAAGGGAACCAACGGGGAACCGTACGTAAGCTAGATACCAAAGTCTCTAGTGCTATGAGGCTAGAGCGCTGTGTTACAAACAGATACTGAGGCATGGGGGAGACCAACGTCATGTACCTAATAGAAGCGCTTGTATTTAGCCACATTTCATACCTGCCAGCCTTCCAGAATTGGTACAAAGCAGAAATCAACAAAATCAATGCCCTAGCCAGGGTGTTGATTCTACAAACAGGCATTATGCCTTCCAGAATACACGAGCACGGACCTGATCCTCAGCTAGGCGTTCACAACACGCTAGAGGAGATTGCCGAAGCCCAGCGCGTCTCGCAGCAAGAGAGGCTGTCTGCGACGAAAACGACCAGAAGCATACTGGCAAAGCTGGGTATCACATGTTACGTTCAACACGAAGAGAAACGACACATTCTTCACCAAATCTGAACCAAAATCGTGATAAATCTACTCTCTAAAAACATGAACCCCAGCACCAACGCAAAACGCGGACGTCACAGAGCAAAAGTGCTGCTGAAGACACACGGCACGAGCGACAAATCCTTATTTGTAGACGCGAGCCCATACACCAAGCACAAAACACATGCTGCATCGGCGGTGGACTCAACCGGAAAATGCATTACCGCATGTACAGTCTTAAATATAGCAACTTAGGAAGCATAACAAGTGGTCATCGCCATGGACCACACCTCCACTAAACATAGCTTCCTTCTGAGCAATTCACAGGTCGTGATCAGGAATTTCGTGCACGGATGTATTTCGCAACATGCCCTGAGAATTGTAACGCCTAGTCCTTAACTGACGCTTTCGTAGAAACCAAGATACCTAATCTGGTTCCTGGCAAACACAGACACAGCCACACGGAGACGCAGCCCCAACGAGACGATCCACGTGCTATAGCGAGAACTAAACTGCCTCGCAGGACAGGGGATAGCCTCGTCGAGAGATGGCGTTGCCGAAAACTAACTACTAATCAAAGACGAATAACGAGCTATGCAGTATACACAAAGCACTATCGAGAATTGAGGCGGACTTCCCTCCACCTCACCCAAAAATAGATAGAAAACAGACGACAAGGTGGCTCGAATGGCAAACAAATTCTTATCCAAGTCCAGCTCAGCTACACATGATGTTCTCAGAACTATACTCGGACTGAATATGTAAAGTATGTAACATAGAAGAGGCCTCCCTAAGTCTCATACTATGGGGTTGCCTCAGCCAGCAGACACTCCCCGGAGCCTCCTTGGGAGCAATCGCCGAATACGCTGCTCAGCTCTAATCTACAGCATCAAACCTCGGCTGTCCAGGAGGCCAGGTAGTCAACAGAAAGACAATATCTTCCGTCTTCCACCTGAGCGGTCTGGCCCGGACGAACAACTAGCTGGATCTCGAAATAAAATTGTTTCGTTCATTCAGTATATGGTACTGTAAGCAATACATTAAATTTAGAAAAAAGAAGCAAGTACAACTCAAGTCGGTTACATTTTTCTTGTAAGTGTATAAGACTGGAGCTGGCTGGCCCGGCTACAAACTCACATTCAAGACATGCAGCTTCATTCTCATCGGTCGGCCCGGACATACTGTGGCGGGCGCCGTGCATAGCAGAACGGCCGCGTGCTTTGAGAATTCCTAAGGACATATCTGATGTTCAACGGCTCTGGTGGTCGGTGCACTTCACGCCATATTTTCTGCTAGCATGGCCGTGTCCTTACCGTTATCCTTTTGTAATTTGCTATAATATTTTTATAAAGTGGCGATAGCAGCAGGATGTGCATTTATTGTGATGCTGTTTTTGCTTCTACGCAGAGGAGCACAGCGCTACGACAAACACTGGGTCTGGGGCCGATGCCATAGTGACGATGCCTGCCGCGCTCATGTCCTCGTTCTCGAGAGAGGAGCGCAGAGCCACCTGGTCGGACATTTACATTGCCTACGCAACCAGTGATGAGAAGCTGGCCTTTACATACTTGGGTGTTGGCTCCTGGTTTTTATTATCTGTCTACAACGTTTTTTGTAAACACGCTGGCACCTTGCACCTTGCTCAGCTAACGGAGCTCGTTTGCAAGGATGTGATGAAACGTACAACCCCTGACGGCAACAGGCAGACGCCTACCAATGTTACTTATAAATGGGCGAAGGAATTGTACTTCAACCCGGGCTTCTCTACCACAGCCAGTGGAAGCGGAATTCTATGCTGCATTAGAGATTGTGCGTGCGGTCTATTCAAAACATGCCAAGGCCTTGGCGATGAACCTGTTGACAATTAGCCTTGGCAGTTTGGCTTGTCGGTTGCAAGAGCCGTGTTTCCGCTAAAAATCTGCTACCTGATAGGAACACTCTTTTGAAGTCTTCGAAATTGATCACAAGCTAACTGCGTATCTTGAGCTTCAGGTTCAAGTTTCGTGCATGGAATTGAATTCAAGAGTACGCGGCTAAACCTGAACATTCGTTGTGCGACTAAGGCTCAGGGAGGAGAGCTGTTCAGGACAGTAATCGGAATTGTCCGAACTATACAGGTTGCGTTTTGCTGTAAGCAGTACGTTTGTGTTGAGTGAAATGCGCTTTTATACAGTGATCCATGGGAGGATGCCAAAGACGAAGAAGGAAAAGATTGCGCGCTGGTTCAGCACGGGTGAACGTGATTGAGCCCGAGCAATGAACATTCTTCACACTTGTTTGGAAAAGGAGCACACAGCAGTAATTCAGAGCGGTGTAGTGGCGACAAAACAGCGACGAGGGCGCGAGAGTGGCGGTGGGCAAATTTCATGTGTCAAGGCTGCTGCGGGCACTCGCCTGGGCAAGACCGAAGCTTCTCATCACCTGGCGTTACCAAGCCAAGACCGACGACTCTCACATCACTCCCATGGTTCGGCTGCCGAACGCCAAAACGGTGTCCGGCCGTTGACGCCAGCTCGCCGGGGCCTTCCCTCTGCATCTACAGGCAGCGGTTCAGCGTCTACAACACCTCACCCAACGCCTCCTCTGAGGAGGCGCTGCCTCACCTGACACCGACGCCTGCGCGTGTGCCTTCCTCTATTGTTTCTGTAGAACTAAGCAACGGTGCCTTATTTTTGTATAAATATCTTGTGTTCGAGCCATCAGCACTCAATCGCCATGTTTCGTCTGTGTATGAAAATAAAAGCAGACCGCAAAAAATACGGGACACAAGGGAAAAGAAGACGGGACTGGCGTTTTCTTGTCTATTCTGTCCCGTATTTTTTGAGCTCTGCTTTTATCTTGAGACAGTGCACCAACTTGCCCAGCAGCGCATTCTATTTCGTCTCTGTAGTTCTGTTTGTTTGTTTTTCATGATGGGTGCTATTTTTTCTTTTGTAATATTTACTTATCTCTTGTGAATAGGTTCCGTGGCTGTTTCTAGAGTGAAAACAACCCGTTCTTTTTCAAGGACAGTGAGGTCATGGCTTCTCTCTGTACTGACCCTACATGAGAGAGTCTCATGAACATCGGAACAACGCTGTAGCTAACATAGGTCGATGACTGACGATACAGTTGTGGTGTCACGAGTAGCTCAAGACGCGGCGATATCGACCGAACGACATCTACACTGTGCAACAGACACGTACGTCGAATAGAAGATGACGACGCTGGCGGTGGCTGGCATTGGTGAGCGAACGAGGGAGAAGGAGAAGTAACGCATTAGAATGCGGCTCAGAATTCTGTAACGCGAAAGAAAGCAGTAGAGATGGGCTTAAACCCAGATAAGAAGGCGGTGTCGGAGAAACAGGATCGAAGCAGGCCGGTGTTAGAGACCATGTTGTCGGGTTTTGGGCTCCAGCCCGAGGTCCGAGAGCTTCAAGTATCTGGAGCCGTTCCTGCTGTCTCAGCCACTGGTCCTGCTCCTGCACCGCTTAGGCCCTAGGGGGGCGGCGGAGGGCTCACTTCGCCTTGAAAGCTTGCGAGCGGCCTTCTGCTGCTGGCGGCGAGACACGGGGCCAAAACAAGCGCATAGCGCCCGCCAACATGATTCCTACTAGGGCACATTTTTCAGCTCTCATTTGGAGGCCACCTTCCTGCGGTAACCGAACGCCTCTGGCTCTGATGTTCAGGGATGACTCATTTCCTCATTCGCTCCACAAGCTTTCAATCTGCCTCCAACGTACCCACTGCTCTGATCGACACCAGCATCAGCCCCACCGATGCCTTCAATCTTTCGTTTCGTTCGAACGCTAGCCGGGAACTTTGAATGCACAGTGTCTCGCTTCTCTTAGTACATTGTCGTGAACGATTGTCAGATCTCACTTTGTTTGTTTTGGTCGTAATCTCTCTTTCTTTCTTTCGTCTTAAAAAGTTCTCTTTACAGTGCTTGTGAAAAACTGCCTTGTATTTCCCTGATCTGAAGCTCTGGATCGATCAAACTAATACAACCCCAGCTTTGCATCGCGATAGCTCACCTGAAAATTGAGCAGCCGTGAAGAATCACTTGTGCTTTGCACATCTCTTATTGCATCGCAAGAAACTTAAGCAGCAGTGACTGCAAGGTTCACATAAATGGAAATCTGGCGCTTCGTACAAGAAAAATTGTGCACTTTGGTAAACAAGTGGCCAAAAACTCCGGCTTTAAGTTTGGTGTTGAAATGGAAAAGTCCTCGTGGACGAAAATGGCGGTGACCCTGCTGTTGTGGTAAAATATCCTCACCACCATTCTGCTCTAGCTCCTTAAACAAGAAATCTTTAGAGCATATTAGAATAATTACGCACCTATTCTCTAAATCAAGGACAGAATGGTTTTCTACGCTACGCGCACTAAAAGGGATTATCTGTATACATCTTAACGTCGAATCTCCTAATTATTATAAAGCAACAGAACATGAAAGCTTCTTTTCAATAATAGACAGCCGGCGTGATTTAATTGCAGTTACTGCCTCATGGAAAACTGATGTTAGCAACATTTTCCATTTACTTAATAAGAAAGCATTCTATTTCAATTATCATGACCTGGAGAAGGTGTAGAGAAAGAAGTACCAGAGCGAGCAGACACCCACAAAAGAAACGACACATACGTACTTGTCGCTTGTGTATGCGTGTCGTTTCTCTCGGGGGTCGCGCTTTTATTCCTTCCTCCATGATGAACCAACTCGCACAAAAAGAAGTATTGATGAAGGTGTGTAATGTTTCCACTAAAGGAGCCTATACAATGTAATCCGTCGGGTAACATCTAGTGTACAAATATGTGTGGAAGTTTAACATTCGTTGTTTGTTGTTTGTTACTGACCACCGGATTACTATTTAAACGCTTTATTTACATTTTATGGTAGATCTGCTGTCCTTTACCAGTTAGAACCAAAAGTCTGTAATTATTGATGGCAGCATTGACATTGCTATGGGTTCTCAAAACGCAACGACACCTGATGTTGTAAACACATTTGGGCATAACATTGCATTAATGTCATACAGCAAGCATCTAGGAAAGCAGTTTGAAGTGAAGCTACGCTTGATCTCTTTTTGACAAGTTATCATACTTCCTGTATTAGCCGCTGCATTTTGACTCAGTGTATCGGCGACCACATGCCAATTGTATGCATGTTGAAAGCGCAAATGTCGCAATATGCAGAAGCACATCTGACAAAGTGTATGAATACATTACATAAAAACGCTGCAGGCTTCTCAGTCGTAACTAATGCCATCTTCCATAAATCACCCTGGGCCGCCCGGGCAATACGATGATTGGACGAATGATGCAACAAGGCGCCCTGGTGCGATTTATTGAAGATGTCATAGGTGAAGTAAACTAGATATCATTCAGGATATTAGTGCAGAAGTGGCATAATATAAATTTGTCATAAAGTTTGTTTATGTATATTCAAATCACTTTGCCTGCAAAAACGTAAGCATAAATCTAGCAGAAAGCCTTGGCTCAAAAATGCCTACTTACGAATATTTCGAAGCGTGCCAGGTCCGCGGCAAACTTGTAAAATACCGTCTTGTAGAATACTGGCTTTTATAGAACACAGAAAAAAAATAACCATGGAGTTACCGAAAGCCTGAGATGCATATAACCTGCAGACGTTTACTTCTTGCTCCCTAGTCCGAAAAACTTTTAAATAATCTGAACCTTGTATTGGGGAGACAGATAAGGCACAATTAAAAAAAAAAGAATTGCTTACGAAGGACACGCTAGAAGATAGTCAAACAATACAATAAACAGTTCGCGTTCCCCGATACCTGTGATACTTCTACAAAATTTCCTAACCTAACCATCCCGCAAATTCAGAACACACACTTTTACCAGCCTACAGATGTTCAAGTAATGCACAAAGTGCTTTGGAGTCTTAAGAACTCGTCAGCTATTGATCCTGATGGGATACAGATGACACCTGTATAGTTTGTGCTATCCTAGATCGGTGAGCTACTTTTACACGCATTCAACGTGTGCAGCTCAACTGCCATATTTCCTTCAATGATGAAGACTGCGAGTAAGAGTACCCTGCAAGAAAGACAACAAACTAGACATAAATAATGACCGGCTCATATTCGTTCTTTCTCTCGTTTCCAAATCTCTAGAGTAACCAACGTTCGTGGTGTTTTTTTCTAATACCAAGCTGTTTTTCTAATAAGCACAAATAATTAGTGATTCTCAGTAGGCGTTTACAAAAGATAAGAAGACAGATTTAGACATACTGAATTACGAATATGTCCTGAACCATTTCGAAAACAAGCTACCTGCTCTCTGTTTATTTCTAGACTTCAGCATAGCGTTTCATTATGTTAGCCAAAACAATATTTTTCAGAAGCTTTATTGTTGTGGAGTGAGATGACTTACAGTATAATTTTTTAAGTATTACGTTTCAAACAGACGCCAATATGTACAAACAAATACTTTCAGGCTTGAAGAAAGATACTTTCTGGAGTACCACATGGCAGAATTCTGTTTGATTTCCGTTTGAATGTTTATCTCAGCGACATTGTAAACATTTCTTTTAGTGGTGCTAAATTTACGATGGATGCAGGTCATAACAGTTTATTTACAACGTCAAGTTCTTAGAAGAAGCCTGTTACAATGTCAATTAAGGTGCTCCTGAAACATAAAAGACAGTCAAAGCAAGATCGTTTATGTGTAAATTCAATAAGAAAACTGAAGGCATAATTGCTCGTCCTAAAGGAAGCAGCCACCTAGTCAAACATGACATAATATATAATAATGCACAGATTGAACTTGTAGGCAGCGTCATTATCATAGGCGTGCATTTTCTCGATCACTACTATGGAACGACGACGCCAACTCTCCAAAGCAAAAACTTAGTCACGCAATAACCATAATAAGCCACCGATATGGCCTCCCTACATCTGTAAAAGTCCGACTATTTTGCGTCTTATTCGCTTCCAATATCAATTACTGTCATCCATTATGGGTCACTACAACAGATACGAATTTAAGCAGATGGTTTTATTGCAGGAAAAGATAGTGCGTGTCTTCACAAATATTCTGTACAATACGGACACCGAACACTTATTGCAC
This sequence comes from Rhipicephalus sanguineus, assembly GCF_013339695.2. Lineage (NCBI taxonomy): Eukaryota > Metazoa > Arthropoda > Arachnida > Ixodida > Ixodidae > Rhipicephalus > Rhipicephalus sanguineus. The sequence goes on from NC_051179.1 coordinate 117,639,564, forward strand.
AAACGAAAAATTAAGCGAATGCACCAGGTATAGCCGTCGACTTTTGCAGAAGTCTTATACACAAACGGGAAAAACGACAAAACTTCTTTGCAGACTAGTTGGTTCATACTTGTAAACTCGACTTACTGCGCAACCAGCAGGAAAGAAGAAGGGAGACAGGAAAGAGCGCTCTTTCCTGTCTCCCTTCTTCTTTCCTGCTGGTTGCGCAGTAAGTCGAGTTTACAGGGAAAAACGACCCACCGGTTAATAAATTATCGTGTTTTGAAGAACAGGTCTCCTCACATTCTACAAGAAACAAGGAACACTGGATCGTACACCGTTCCAGAATTGAGTACAGCTCACAAATAACAATAGACAATCTCACAAGGCTTATAGATGCTTAAAATAAACCTGGAATTCATATATCTGCCCTTACCTCATCGGAATTTTCCCGCCCTAATCATCAGGGCTAAAATTCTTGTTGATACTATCTCCTATTTGACGTGTGCGGATCTATTTAGTGAATAGCGTCTTATAAACATCTACATTATGTTTTAAATTTTGTGATGTCTAAATCTTGTGTGACTGGTATACACTCAGCTGTACCTTTTGACAAGTGTTTGTCTTTGGAGTATGTCCTCTAGGTATTTTTGTAAACCTGTGTGTGTGAAGTAGGCAGGGCGGTAGCTCCGCGCTGCGTACATCTTGTGATCCTGGGGCCCTAGTGGACAGGGTGTCTTTTGAAGCTGCAGTTGCGGCTTTTCTGCCCTGGCTCCCTGAACCTGTTTGAAACAGCGAAAATACAATTCAATTGAACGTCTGTCGGGGGCATGAAGTGTGCCTGTGAGATTTCCAGATTTATGTTCAACACCAGCCTCACATGGAGAGCCACTTGAGTGGAATCAGTGCACATGTTGCCATACAATTGGTAAATACGAAGTACAAACATATGCTCTTGACATTAGGCTCCCGCTGTGAAAAAAATGAAAGCAGAAGTACATTGTTTCCTGCTACCGTTAAGTTCTAGGTTGCGACAAACAGAAACTGGGTATCATAAGCGCTACCATTCTAGGAGAGTAGATACGCATGCTCTCTGTATTTTGGATTGTCAGTTTCTTGAACAATAAGAGTTTCTCCGAATACTCAACCGGCAGACATTAAAAAATTATGTGAAAGCGGAGGGACACATTCTTTCTCTTCATGAAGCGCCTAATCTATTCATTGAAGGTTTGAGCGCCATAAGCACACTAGTAGCGAAGCTACACCAATGGTGCCGAATGCGCCGAAAAAGATCCTTTGCGCGAAGCGTGCTACGAATAACCATAAACGCTGTCTAGCTTGTCAAACTGAAACAAACCTTCAAAGAGCATTATCATTACCACGTATGTGAGATGAGTGGTCATAACCACAGATATATCCAATGCCATCCGTCCAAATATCAACATCTATACACAAGGTTAAGCACACTTGTAAGCCCCGGCTGTGGGTACGAGGGTGATGAAAACCACATCCTAATTATCCGCTTTCAAACGGGGTGGTGGCCAGTTGTCTGCTAGCCGCTTTTCTTCAATCATGTATTAATGCCTCTATTACAGTCTAACATCCTGCCTGTCTATTCTTTTTGGCCACACGAGCTTCTGTTTTTAGCTTGTACTAATTTCTACGCCTGTAAGATTCCTGTTCTATCTATCCTGTTCCTGCTTTTCCCACCATTATTCAAATTTTATCTTCCTTGATTCCCTGGCTGACTTGTGTTCACCTTGCAACCCAGAGCCTCAGAGATATGCCTGCCTTACACGGGCATTTGTGGCTGCATTTCCTGTAAATACATCACAATTTATTGAGTAGTTTCTGAAATTTTGCTGCCGCACATATATGCCTGCTTCTGTTGTGAATATTCACTGTGTTTTTTTTATTATCAGGCAATTGCATTGGGCTTCAAATAACGAAGCGCTGCTGCTAGTATAATTCAAATATTTCTTTCTAATATCGGTATGCTACCATTGTAAATCTACGTGGCCTTTTTTGCATCCTTTATGTCCGGTTTGCCGTCTATGTTTCTCCATTTCACAGCGAAGCAGAATGCGGCTAAGGGAAACCAAAATACGTCCGCTCTGCGTACGCAAAAACTGCTGGCGCGTATGTGCCAAAGAAATTGGGCAAGCCTCACTACTTTCCACTGGTCCACTGAAATTACGAAAGTCGTCCGCGAGGACAAACGTTATGGACCACAAAAACTGGACAAATCCCACCACTCGTAGCTGCTCCAGCAAAAATAAGGAAGGGAACTTACGGGTGACAATTACCGGTTATGATTTCTGGACAGAGATAACCAATTATTGGGAAATACATTAATAAACCGTTGTGCTAACACTGTAATAAACACCGGGGCCGCACATTTCAGCGTCGCCAGTTAACGATCTGTATGGAGTGCTCGGGCGGAGATTTTTGTCTTTATGACACCTCACTGTCTATATACCTTTTAAATTTCCCGATACCTGGTTGCCAACTCGCTTGACCTTTTCCTCCAGTCTCTATCCACTGTTCTTGAAGTGCAGATGCTTGTGAACTCTAGCAGTCGTTTTCCTATCCGAGTTCCTAACTCTTCTTTGAAAGCTCATTTTGCTCTCTACTTCTTTATGATGCAAAAAAGCCCAACTCATATCCCCTTGCACTAGCACGTTTATGCTTTTTGCATGGGCACTCAATGCCCCGAACGGGCCCAATGATATTTTGCCAACATCAAGCCACGACGAAACCTCTGATTCCAAGCACACAGCTATATTCGTAACCGTTAGCACTGGTATTGTTAGTCCTTTCAAAATTCCACGCACCACTCAGTATTTGCTGTAACATCCAAGTGGTCTATTCCCATTATGGCTGCATTTATTCCCTTTACCCCCTTCCCCAGCACAGGGTAGCCAGCCAGTCTGAGAACTAGCTAACCTCCCTGTCTTTCCGTTTTTCTTCTCCTCCTTAGTTTGGATGTTATTCTCGCACACGCATGGTGTATATTCATATACGTATTCCCTTTATTGATGAATACACCGAGATAATACTCCACTTTTAGATTCGATTGCTGTTGGATCGATCACATCAATTCTGATCACAAATTTATGATTTCTCCGCGCTGAAATTCAGGCTTTAATATCTTTTTTTTTTAATGCAGCACGCTTTCAGCTGTACATTACTTGCAGTGTGCACAAGTCCACTGGTCTACAGACGTCACTCGATAGATCTTAATTCCCCATTTGTCCATAACACATAGTAAGAAAAGTCAAGCCCTAAACAACTATTCTCCGGTCAGCGTTCCGTACCTTTAACCAATAAAGTAAAGTGCATTACAGATTGAGAACACCCTTACTTTACCCTCGCTGAATCTAGACAAATAATGTCCATCTGCGGCCTTGCCAAAATTTTTTTCTGCATTTCTTTCAGCATTTTGACGAAATTGCCGTCTAGGCCCTTTCAGAATCTCCTATAAACCTTCCGAGTGCGAATTGTTGTAATCTCTCTCTATATCTCGATATGTCATTCACTAGTGTTATTCAAAGCTGCTAGAATTTCTAGCAGTCAGTATGCAAAGACAACTTGTCCTGTAAACTGCTTTCTGATTTCAATCTATTCTGCATTTCCAGTAATCTGGCAAATTTTTCGTGCAATCTTCAACCGCTCTAATTTTTTTACTTGCATTGTCATAGCGTATACCATCGATTTCACTGTAACTGGCTTGTGCGATCGAGTTTTAGATGCAAAGCAGCTTTTGCTCGGGGCTGTGTTCGACGGTGGTGGTGGCGTCCGCGATCCACTGCGCATGCGCCTACTCTCTCTCCCATTCTTCTCCTTTACGCAGGTGTTCGGTCGCCTTCTCTCTTCTCCTCCACCGCGCTGCAGCCACGGCGCAACCTCCCCTCCCACGTGATGCAGCCGCGCTGCAGCCAAATACAGCCTGTAACACACTCTCTCCTCTCCCTTGCCCATTTCCTGTGTATATAAGCGCGTGCGCTCGATCGGCTTCCGTCATTCTCGCTTCGCTCTCGTTCACATGAATTGTAACGTCAACGTCGGCGCCACTCGTTCACTCGGCGCTAACTGAAAGCAACGCAAAAACACAACGTAATAACACAAACACTAAATACAAACTTCACACATTAACGGAAACGCCGAGTGAACGTAACGGAAACTTGGTGTGCGCCCCCAATGCTGCTTCGCATCCCCTCATGGTTTGTTGTTTGTTTGCCCTAAGGAGACTGGCTCATACCCACGAGGGGGATTGGCCACACTGACATTTATATATGAAACTTCAAAAAGTCCCTTGAATGCGAGATGGTGTAACTTTTTCTCATCCTTGTCCTCTTTGCACATGTAGATATGATTATGTTTCTTTGACACAATGCCTTGCGACTTTTCTACGTTTGAATAAATATCTTTAGTCAATAATGAGCTGTAGTTTGCTCATGTTAACCCAACTACTTGATTAATTTTATTGAGATTACATTTAATTACACCACCGTGTCGTTTGAGGTGTCTCCTTCTCGTTTGTTTCAGTGAAATTCTTCCATGATAAACCTTGAGCACCAAGACATTGTTTAAGGATGTCGCTGAGCATAGAGTGCATTATTACTGGTGCTATCTCTAAAAACGTCATTAATGCAACGCAGTGCGCCTTCACCTTCGTAGATGTTCCCGTTTTCATCTTTTGATAAAGTTCCAAAATTCAATGCTGATGATCCTAGTGGTCATGCGTGGTTCGAGAATCCGAGAAAGGGCGCGCGAGCTCGCTGAAGCGTCCCTTATCAGAAACGAGGGCAATGATTGTATATATAAACCGTCTGTTTGTCTACTAGATTGCGAGGTACGCAAGCTCAATTATTTCTGTGAGGTCACCTAAATTTGCTGCGCAGGCTTGTGCTCGCTTTCGTCGTGTTCTCTTTTTGTTTCATTAAAACTGCAGTTGTTAGACGGCGCTCGTTTTGTGTCCTTCCTTTCTGCTTTTCTCTCGTTTGCGCTGATTTTTTACAGTAGTGCTCTCTTGACTGCGTAATTCGTGTTATCCAAGCTTTATAGTTTCACTATGATGCCTAAACGCTTGCTTATGCTACTGTACTCCTGGCATTTTTGTCTTATTGCACCATTTACGTGAGTGTCTCTTTCCACTGAAGTAGTTATGTAGCTCTGTGTAACTTATCTACGGCTTCGTGATGTTTTATATTTCCTCCTACTGTCAGAGTGATTTAGGCGATGCCTTCGTTTTTCTCTCTGGGTTTTCGCTTGTAATTTCTGCTGCTTGCTCTTCATTCAACTTGAAGTATCCCGGTGCCACTGCTTGTATAGCACCGATATGTCGCCCAAAGTTTAAGACTACATGTTTATGACCGCCACCCCAGTTACCTTTTCCGTGTTCGCATGTAATGATTTCGCTAATTCGTTCATTACATATAAAAACTGCTTCACAGAGCAAGCTATAGTCAATACACCACTTAAAATCTCCATTCATTTTCATGCTACTTACGCGTGACAATATTAATGAAGACTAACAGACAATAATGCCAAGGAAAGTATAGGGGATGTTATTGTTAGTAAATGTAAGGTAAATGTGAAGAAAGAAAAGCGGACCGAAAGATAACTCGCCGCGGGCAGGGACCGAACCTGCGACCTTTGAATAACGCGTCCGATGCTCTACCAACTGAGCTACCACGGCGGCCATCACTCCGTCCACTTTATAATGTATATGTGCACATCTAAACGTGGGAGCGTCAGTCAGCGTCGCCAGTAGCCATGACGGCGAGTGTGGAACGCTCTTTTCTCTGCCTGTTGGCGCCACGTAGCACGTGAATTTATTACGAGCTGGCAGCTGACCAATAATCCCTTGCATACTACCTGAAAGCATCATGTCTGCCAGAACGACACCCTCGCTATGGATGAAGGAAAGAAGTGTTAATATTAAGGGCTCGTTTTCTTTTCGTTCACTTTACTTTCTTCACATTTACCTTACATTTACTAATAATGACATCCCCTATACTTTCCTTGGCATTATTGTCTGTTAGTCTTCATTAATATTGTGTATAACAAAGAAAAACGAGCCCTTAAAATGAAAACTTCCTTTTTTTCTTACGCGTGAGAGTTATTCACTCTGTTAACCATTATAAGGTTCTGTTCCACGTGCATATCCACCGAAAGCGAGCCGTTGCGTTCCGCATATCCTTTTAAATCTTCGACGAGCGCATTCCTTTCTCCAAATCATATCAGCTGAACCGCTTGCCTGAACTCCGTAATTTCACGGGGATGGCTCGATGGGCTAGTTGGTTCTGCACCATGAAAGGCGCACACAGACGGCGACGAAGGGATTACACATAAGACATAGCGCTGAAAATCAGCGCTAAGTCTTATGTGCTCTTTCTTCGTGCCTGTCTGTGTGCGCTGTAACCTTTCATGGTTCTCGTTAATTTCACTTCTGATAAAATCAATGAACTCCTTATATTGACCTCTTTCATCGCTATCCGTTTACGAGTATGTCATTCGTAGGGAGGTCTATTCTTCCTTTTCATGTGCGCACTGTGAATGAAAGAAAACTTTAATTGTTGTCTTTCACTTTAGTTCAGTAATGATTGAACTAGTTGTCTGTTAACTAATAATAATAAAATGCATTATTATTATTATTATTATTATTATTATTATTATTATTATTATTATTATTATTATTATTATTATTATTATTATTATTATTATTATTATCACTAAAATTGAAATAAATTAATGTAAACAAAATCACCCTTACCGTCGATAGGATCCGAACAAACAACCTCCAAATTAAGCGGATTACTTTCCTGATTACCAACATGAGGTTCTAGTCATGAATTGTGTTCCACACATGTTCCTTGGCCTTTGCCTTTACTGCCACTGCCACTAAATGTTTTTCCGAAAGCGCGATAGTCTTTCCTCGTTGTTCTGTCCGTCATCGCTCTCTTGTTACTGTTGCAGCTCTGAGCACCACGTTCGAATCCCCAACAAGGGGAACCCGACTCTCATTTGTATTCCATTGAAATCTGTGGCTGAAGCCGTACCACTCTCCCCTCTTTCCGCTAGCCTCCCTTTTCCCTTGAAATTCCGCCATCACTACCTGACTACCTTCGTCGCTGCCTTTACTGATTTAGGTACGCGCCTTCTTCATCTGCTTGGCTCGCGTTTTTGACAGCCTGTAGCATATATCTGGAGCACACCCTCCAATGACAAACTTAGGGATCACTCCGTTCGTTCAGGAAATTGTCGACTTGCCATCGGAACACGTAGCCGTTCGCAGCAAACGATCATTGTTTATCTAAGCGCAAATATATCCGGAAAAAAATATTCATATAATTTTGTGCAGGCAGCTGGTACGAAATCTTGAGTTCATTGTGAAATACATTTTCTTGTGTGATGAAGTGCAATCTAGGATAACAAATGTACTTGCTGGGCTCCCATTATTTATTCTTTCTGCTGCTAGCAGCAAAGTTTTTTTTTTCAATGAGACGGTCTAATGATCGAAGCTGGTTCGAGAATTCTCACATGACACATGACAAGATGCCATGAATGCGATTTTGCATTTCTAATGCGCTCCTTCATGGATCACTTCTGGTGCCTCTGCTCATTTAAGCACTCAGAGTTTTGTAGACAGCTTCAGTTCTTTACTAGCTCTTGGGTATACGCGTGTGTGCATAAATGGGTCAGGTATTATTAGGGAAGCCTACTTGCGAAAAGGAGCCTGCTCGCGAATACGTGAAAGAATAAGGGTGCTCTGAAGCGCTTACGGCAGACATTCCCGAATCATGACAGGTAATTTAGCGCTTTACTTAAAGCGAGACGTACACAGTAGTTGGATATCGTGAGTGCTAACATACTGGGCTGACATGTGGAGGATGACACATAAACTTGCGAAACGGCTACATAACGCGGAGTGTGTGATATAGCAGAAAATGATAGTCGTAGCAAAAAGAGATTTCAAGGTTAACATTGGGGGACACCGGAACGAATCAGAGAACAGACAAGGGTAGCCTATTATTCTAATCAGCATTAAGCAAAGAAACGTGCACCCAGGGGGTGAAAGCGTAACCCATGACGGTAGAATCTGAGGTGGGGGGGGGGGGGGGGGGGTGAGTGTAATAAGTTCGTAGGCATCAAATGCAATTTGCTCACGCTGGGAAGGATAAACTTCAGATAAGTGGTAGAGGCCTTGTTCTGGCAGTGGAGACGGACAGGCTGAGCATTGTGATAACCAGCATGTATACATTTGAGCGTATTCAATATTGTTTCAGCAGCCAGAAGGATACCTGGAAACGTTGGTTTAATATGCTCATGTGTCATATGTGTCATGTGTGGGAATATTTGTCGTGTTGCTGCTGCTATTGTATGGGGAGGTGGGACCAGTCAAGCTGCCTATATGCAGCTTTTATCCCACCATCCTTGCTGTGTATACATGTTTTGTAACTATGTGGCAATAAACTTCAACTTCAACTTCATTTCCTTTCCGATTTCCGTTAGCTGTGATGAGTTTTTCTCATGAAAATGCATCGGAAATGGAAGTACTTGCTCAGAACTGCCCTTCCTTACATTCCTTCCGCGTGAATTGTGAAGTCACATTCTTTCATGGGAGTAAACAGCGCAAAAACCAAGACGACGCACACAGGCGTCGTCTTGATTTTTGCGCTTACTCCCATGGATCCATACCAACTGGCCCAGCTATCTACATTGTCACATTCTTTGGTGCAGGAGCGCTTGCATTTCTAATGCGCCCTTTCAGGAAATATTGCCGGCGGAGGTTCTCATGCGCTTGCTCTGATTTTCGTAGTCGCCTTTATTTCTTCACTACTTTGTGGGTATTTACATATACATCTGGGCGTTATTTCTCAATATTGACCGTGCGTCTTCAAAAATAGATGAAAAAGCGCCTGATTCGATTGTTTTTGTTCTAAGTTCTCTTGTATGTGTAACGAATCGTGTTATTAAGAACTTGCACTAGCGGTAGTTGCTCAAAAGTGGCCTTGGTTTGCTTTCATGTGCATCGTGATGTCTGACTTTTTGCATACGAGTGTTCACATTCCTAATGTGCCCTTTCATCACATAAAGCTGTTGCAATTTCTCATTTAGATGCTCAACGTTATATAGACGCTGTTGGCTCATGGGTGTTTGCAAGTACGTCTAGGCTTTCTCTCAATATTGATTGAGCAGCCATCAGAATACATGAAAACATTGATTAAATATCTCCTTTTTTTACAATGTCCATAACTGTGATAAGCCCTGCTCATTAAGAGGCATCTGCAACAGAAGTATTTGCTCAAAACTGCATTTCCTTTCCTATCGTAATATACATTGTGGCTTCACACCTTTTGTACACGAGTGGCTACACTTCTAACGCACACTTTCAATAAGTGGTGTTGATTCCATTTCTCCCGTAACCCCTCAGTATTCTGTTCAAGCCCGTATTTCTTTATTGACTCGTGGATATACTCATGTGCACCTGGTCATATTTTTCAAAAAATTGGGGGACCCTTAAGCTTCGCCTTTAAGAGTTGAACGCAATAGCGAAATCCGGCCCCTAGTGCGCACTTCAACCACTAAGTGCATACTTATTAATGTGTTTTGTTACACACACGCGCGCACACGCGCGCGCGCACACACACACACACACACACACACACACACACACACACACACACACACACACACACACACCCACACACACGCGCGCGCGCGCGCGCGCGAATGGCACAGGTTTTCGATCTAAAGCAAGAGTCGCATGGCCTCTAAGATACACTCCGCGCGCTCGCCATCTCGGAGGCCATGAAGAGTCTCACAATGCCTCACAGATGGCAGCACATTATCTAGCGTTTGCTGTTTGCTTGTTGAAATGTTTTCCGCTAGATGGACATAGTTGTCCATTTTTAGAGCTGTTTGAAAGTTCGTGTGTGTTTTAGCGGCGATGGCTGCACTATCCTGGCCTTTTTCGACGTAGTTTGATGGTCTCCCAAATGCGCCTACAAATCGCCGAATGGGCTCGTTTTCGTCGTGACACCTGTCGAACAAAATGCGTTAAGGAGACTCCTTCCACTACATAGCATTTATGTAGTGTTTTTTTCCGAAGTAGCTGCAAGTAACCTCGTGCCTTCGTGGTAGGACACGTGTTTGCCACGCGAACGGCCCGGGTTCGATCCTCAATGAAACCGAAATTGTTATTCTTTATTTTATTTGCTGCTTTCTCGATTTTTCGCTCACGGTCGATTTTTCGCTCACAACCAACGGTGCCGACACCGACAACGGAATTTCTGCGACACGAGCTCTCTAACGCTATCGCGTTAGTATTGTTTCTGCAGTCAGAAGAATAGACATTTGTTGGATGGACGTTTGTTAACCCTGTTGTCTTTCCTGCTCAATTTCAACAACCTGTAACAAGAGCTGCTAATGAAATTCCATTGCAGAGAAATGGCTGCTCACAACTGTCCCCTCCCTGTTAAATTCTATGCTGTGAAACTGTTTACGGATGAGTGCATGCACGCCTAGTGGTCTGTTTTATGAGACAATGCAGGTTGTGTGCACCATGTTCTAACACTATTCTGTGTCTATTTTAGTCATTGTATATTTACCTTAGAGCAGTCAGTGAGTTCGTTGATTTGTACTATCGTTAACATATCTTCTATAAAAGATAAGCGTAAAACATGAAAACAAGACAAACCACCATGGCAACCATGTTGGTGGCTTCAACCCACTTAGCTCAATGTATTATAATTTAGTTACTTATAATTTCAGTGCCATCGGAAGACACTGATTGTATCCGTTATCCTACATAGCGGAAATGGTGTATTTTGAGACTAGTCACAAATCTATAAGCTTTACTGTTTTCATCAAATAGAATCCAGTGATGGAAAGAAGGCGACTTTTAAGGGCTCGTTTTCCTTTGTTAGACACAATATTAGAGACCTAACAGACAATAATGTCAACGAAAGTATAGGGGGTGTTCTTTTGTAGTCATTAGGATATAAATGTGAAGAAAGTAATGTGGACGAAAAGATAACTTGCCGCCGGGACGGACCGAACCTGCGACCTTCGAATGACACGTCTGATGATCTGCCACTAGCTACGGCGGTGGTCATCCTTGCGTCCGCTTTCTGGGGTATATAAGTGCATTTAAACCTAGGAGTGTTCGTCAGCGCCGATCGCAGCCATGGTGGCGAGAGTGGTGAACACTCTTTTTCTGCCTGTTGGCGTCATGTAGCACGTGATGTTTTTTACGAGCCGGCAGCAGACCAATAATGCCTGGCATACTACCTGAAGGCATCAAGTCTGTCGGAACGAGACCCTCGCTATGAATGAAGGAAAGAACACGAATTTGAAAGGCTCGTTTATATTTGGCGCAGGTCCCTGCCGGCGGCAAGTTATCCTTTCCTCCACTTTACTTTCTTCGCATTTATATCCTCATTGCTACAAATAACACCCCCTATACTTTCCTTGGCATTTTTGTCTTAGTTCTCATTAGAGTCCAGTGATAACATTTATTTACTACATTTTATTGCATATGCAATTTTGACGGTGCCTATTATATGAAAAGCGCAATGGAGCTCCATTGTGTAAATGTGTGTGCGATTGCCTTTAGGCTGCCTGCGTTCCGAGCATCCAGTAGGTTTGAGCCACTGAATATTGAAATAATTCGTTCAAATGACTCCATTTCACGTACATTGAAGCCATAGCGCTGATAAGACAGGGACCACAGAAAGAGTACAGGACGAGCGCACGTCCTGTCCTCTTTCCGTGGTCCCTGTCTTATCAGCGCTATGGCTTCAATGAACGTAACAAACCAACTAGCCCAAAAGTCTGTCCTCTTAGACTCCATTTCACGTAAATTGTTCTTACTTAAATTGTTCTTGTTTTGTTTTTTCCTATTTGCAAACATAAAATTATCACTTTGTAACTTTGGCGTTCTTCAGCCGGTGGAATAAGAGTGTGTCAGCACTTCTATGTGGAATTTGTAAGCAATTCACGCGTTCTAATGTGCGAAACCTCATAAGCAGGTAACCATAACACCTGTAGTGTGTCAAACATCAATGTAGGAACCACTTGTGATTTACAACGCATTTGTTAGTCACGTTATTAAAACTGAAGTTCTTTTTCATCATGTTCAGTGTGCTTTTCTGCTTTCCGTCGGCAATTTAACATTCCAGGGAGCGACTCCCAGGTCGCTATAATTGTTTTACAGTCAAGTTGTATGTAGCTAGAGTTCCGTGTATTTTTCCCTGTGTGTTAAAAAAAACTTTCATATATAAATTTCTTTGGCGAGGCCGCACTTCAACTCGGGCCCTTAGGCTCCGAATATGAGTGTCTTGACCACTGGGCTAGATATCCATGCCTTCTGAAAGTGATCACATCTGAACCATACGAATTCGTTGCACCCGTGGCGCAAAAGAAATGCAGAAATCAAATACTTTCTGTGAAGGCTTCATTGATTTTCGGGGTAGCTTTGCGACAACTTTATGCCAAACATGCGTTTCGGTGGTCGCGCGATGCGCCTTTTAAGGGCTAGCTCAAGAAGCTGATGAACCCTTGAAAGAACACGCCGTGCCCATGCCGCCCAATGCCGATGAAGGGAATAAACGAGTTCATACCTTCATTGAAAGTTCAGTGCGACCTCTGCTTCGTGTGCTGAACAACTTGGCTGGTAATCCACCTTCACATATCTGATTCTCTCCTAATTTTTTACATACACACAGTCAATAAATGTTTTTAGAACCGGGACATTTTCAATGACGCGAACTATAACAAGCTATCCCACTCAGTTAATAAAACGACATGCTCCAAATTTACTAGGTAATCATACTTCATTAATGGGCATCATTGTACAAGATTTTCTCTGTTTGCAGTCAGGAGGCGATCAAAATTGTGCTTTCGAGATTGTCTGTACTTATTCTTGGAGTATATTGTTTCTTTTTGCCTATGTGAAGTTGTTGACTTGCTCTTGAGCTCAGTGTTACACTTTGTGCAGAGGCCTGGATCATTATGCGTATTTAAAAACAATAGTGTTCCATGTGATATTGTATGAAAGCTGCTGTATGCTGTGGGCCTATCGTGTGTATTTCTTAGGAATATTACAGCGGAGCTGTTAAGCTTTTCACTATGCCGTGAGGCAACAAAAGAAGACTATCATCATCGTGAACCTTTCTTCATCTTCGTCGTCTTCATCTTCTGCTTCGCTCCCAGAACACATGGGCCGAATTGTCCGGCGTGGAGTGCAATAACTCTGATAGGCGACAGAATGGGTACACAGAGAGAGAAAGAAAGAATTCGAAAGAAAGGTAGAAATAGAGAGAAAAACGAAAGAAAGATAGAAAAAGATAGAAAGCGTGAGAACGAGTACGGAGAGAGAGAGAGAGAAAGACAGAGAAATAGATTGAAAGAAAGAAAAGAAAGAGCGAAAAGGTAGAAAGGCAAAGAAAGAGACATAGAAGGAAAGAGATAGAAAGAAACAGACACAAAAAGAGAGATATAAAAGAGAGAGCAAGCATAGCCATGTAAAGTATAGTGTAGCAAGAAGTGGGAATGGAAAGTTAGAGCGAGGAGGAGGTAAAGGAAGAGGTGAGAGGGTAAATCATGAATAGTCTTGTATATTATAGTATATCAATGGGTGGGAAAGGAAAGTGAGAGTGAGGAGGGGGAAAGGAGCAGTGCAACGCGACCAGCTCCGCTGCTTCCTCAGTTTTCATAGTACTAATGCGTAGCTGCGTCAATATTTATATTTCTGTTTGTTCCTCTCGTAATCCTGTAGCGGTAGGATTCCAGCCAGGTGTGTTTGAGCCTATTTAGTCCCAGCACTATCACAATCATAGAATTTGATGTATTTTTGGAAAAGTAAATAAATACTAAAAGAATAATAATTTCAGAACGTGAACCGCTGGTGTTGATGTGAAAGAGATGATAATTGAAATTAGCGGGACAGCGAAAAGACTAAACGAGAAGAAGAGCTTTTCCTCGTTCTTTCAAGAAGTCGACACGTGTTCTGCCGCTGTTGTCTCAACTTCTACCTAATGCTTTATAGTGAATACATGTAATTTCGCATCTTTCCTGAGCCTTTTATTTCGTACCGAATTTTAGCTACGCATGTACAGCAACGCGAAGAAACAGTTTTAACATTTTCTGGATAGAAATCGCTAGAAACTAAATAGCCAGACACCCCGCTAGCAGCGGCCGGCTCTGGAATGGCCTGGCTCTGTAAAAGGAGATATGTTGGAACACGGCAACGCATTCCTTCTGTGCCTCCTGATAATTCCCATCTCCTCGGCCCTCTTCATCCGTATCAGACTCTTAAGAAACACTTCCTTGTAGAGGCCGTCAGTTTCTTCGTGCAGGACCGGGTATAGTTGCTGCAATGATAGCAATCACCCCCAACATTTTCGCCGTTGTTTATTCGTTAACAGATTTTTACATGCCGGTGCAGCCATTGCGCTTCTCGTCTGACACAGAAGTCGGTCTGATACCAACCGCAGCACACCACCTGGTTTTTCGCCCGCTTAGATGGTGAAGTGACCGGACTTCCCGTGTGTATTGGCGTTTGCGCTAGCTTTGATCTTTGTCGTGAATGGCTCCTAAGAGAATCCGCTGCCTTATCTTAGCGGACAAGGTATCGCTCTTGTAATCTCGGTGACACGAGTTCGAATTCTGGCCAGCGCGGCATTATTTAGATGAGGACGAACGAAATGAACGAACATCTAGATGCTGAAATTTAGAAGCACTTTGAAAAATCCAAAATGGTCGAAAGTAATCCGTAGCCCCGCACTACACCGCCTCTGTAATCCTCTAGCTTTTTTAGCGCGTAGTACCCAAGACAGACAGACAAATAACTTTAATGAAGTCCTCGGGGAATAGCCGGGGAGAACCCGCTGGGGCCCCCGGCTAGCCGCTGGCTGCTGCGATGTCGAATTTGTTTTTGTTTGTTTTTTTTGTCAGTGACAGAAAAGGGGGGGCATTTAACATGGCTAGAGCTTGCTTGCCCCATTATGCTGGGGAAAGGGGAGAAGAAATGTACTAGGAAGGAGAGATGCGGGAACACTCGACAGCGTTCACTGTGCGTTCAAAGTCCGTCACACAGCCCAGTGATAGCTCTGTGGTTGCTTTCCGTACCATTGTCACCAGGTCATGATACGGTTCCAGTATATTTGAAGAAGAGTATGGTACTTAACTGGCTTACGTTTTTATGCAAGTAATGCTTGTGTTGACCAGGTGGGTAATAGCTGAAGATGCGTTCGATCGTCTCCTGATTGATGCTGGATTTGCGGGGAGGAGCTGTCCTTGCTTTTGAAAGAAAATGTCGCGATAAATGCGATAGCAAGAAATTGGAATGTCACATGAAGAGCGACAAGCAGCTCGATACTTGCAGAGCACCGCTGAAGCACGAAGTACTCTTGAAATGAATGCACAGGTATACACAGGACAAGCGTGAAATAACAACTGTCCCAGTTACGTCTTTGTGCTTGAGCAACGCGCTGCAAGTGTCGACAATGTTTGTTTGTTTCCTCAAAATTATGGCACATACCCGCTCTGAGGGATTGGCCAAGACTGCGTGTCGACAAAAGAGAATTAGACGCTCTTATATATTCCTTTTAGGGGCGAAGCTCCTTTGGGTATGGGTCTGTCCCTCCTCTGTAGTATGTAGTAGTAGTAGTAGAAGTAGTAGGTAGCCACCTCTAGTTCTTGGAGTGTTCACAAGATGGCGCTGTCGTAGCCACCTCTAGTGTCGACAATGCTGCTGACAGTCGAGAGGATATACAGCAGCTGGCGGATATATGCGGAAGAGAAGGGGAAGCTCTAGGACTAGGATTTAGTGTAACAAAATGTGGATTGATGGTATTCAATGACCCTTGTGATCAGGCGGTGTCAATACAGGGCCAAGAAATACCGAGGGTGAGCGAATACAAGTACCTCGGAGTATGGATAAATGAGGGTGACAGGTACATGGAGGTACAGGAAAAAGCCTCAGCAGCAAAAGGAAAGATGAATGCTGCAATAATGAAGCACAGAGCATTGTGGGGATGCAATAGGTACGAGGTGCTTCGAGGTCTGTGGAAAGGTGTAATGGCTCCGGGGCTTACTTTTGGGAACTCAGTGGTGTGCATGAGGGCAGAGGTGCAATCGGGAATGGATATATATCAAAGGACTGTGGGACGGCTCGCGTTGGGTGCTCACGGGAAGACGACAAATGAGGCTGTAAAGGGCGATATGGGATGGGCAGGTTTTGAGGCGAGGGAGGCTCAGAGCAAAATAAGGTTCGAAGAAAGGCTAAGGAATATGAAGGAGAGTAGATGGGCAGAGAAGGTGTTCCGTTACTTGTATAGGAAGAGCGTGGACACACAGTGGAGAAAAAGAACTAGGAGGCTCACTAGTAAATATACGGCTGGCAGTGTAAGCAGTATGTCAACAAAGAGCGTTAAGCGAAATGTCAGAGAGGCGGAGAGGATTTACTGGATGGCAGCTATGGAGAAAAAACCGGCTTTGAGTAACTACCGAAAGGGCAAAAATGAAATAAGAAAGGAGGCATTTTACGACAATTCAATGGGAAGTGCTTTACTGTTTGAAGCGAGATCGGGTTGCCTTAGAACGGGTAGTTATAAAGCGAGATTCAGTAAAGAAGAAGAACAATGCACGTGCTGCGGGGAAGATCAGGAAACGGCGGAGCAGGTTCTGATTGAATGTGGAGACATCCACCCAGGTGTACGTTTGGGCACGAGCCTACATGACGCCTTGGGTTTTAGAGACAATGGAAAGCTGAACACACCCGCGATTGAAATAAGTAAGAGACGGTTAGAGTATTGGTGGCAGAAAACTAGAGAAAACTAGAGAGAAAGGACAAAAATAGATAATGAGAAAAAAATAAGGACATTCTGCCGTAAAGGGCACAGAACGGAGCTGAAAACTTAAGGTTTTTTTTTTCTTCTGGAGTAAAATAGTTTTAATTGAAGTAAAGACACTAGGCCAACGCTAAAAAAAAGAGTAAATGTTTTTTTTTTTTCGAGCCTGGTGGCACACTTGTCACCGCCCCGTTATAAAGGGGACGCTCATAGCATCCATCCATCCATCCATAGTTCTCAGAAAGATCCCTAGATGGCGCGGAGGCGCTCGCTGCGTTGGAGGTGCGTGCTCTAGTCCCCCCCATTCTCTCGCCTCGCGAGGCCGACGCAGGAAGCGTCTCCTAGCGAGTTTCTTGATTGAAAAAACCGACTGCTCGCGCTGCACAACCGTTCACTGACCACCCCGTATATATAGGCACTGGATTTTGACCTCCAAGGTAGTGCCTGTGTGAGATTTCTCCTGTGTGTGATTAAATAAAAATTCAAAGCGTACATGTAAAATTAAAGTGAGCTGCAAGTCGCCATGACTCTCATCGGTCCTTTAGTATAAACGCGCCCGATCTCACGTCGTTGATGATGTACTAGGCAGAATTCGCGGAAGATTCACATATGGCGCGTGTCATTGGTGGAAGGCAATCGTTCGATTTAGTGCGGCGACGTACGCTAGGGGGACCGTTGTAATGAAGGGACCACGTAAACCAACAATACAATAAAAGTGTGATGTTTAATACATACACAGTGTTTCTCACGTGTTTACTTGATCATATACTGGGCGAATTACTCGGTGTATTCACGATTTACCGAGGATTTCCTCCGGAGCTTCGCCCTACTCATCATCATTCACCCCGTGGATATGCTGTGCATTTTTTTTCTTTTAAACCGCGGCGCGTGGAGTGACCCCTCTGCGTCTCCTGCTACACGGGGGCGTCTGACGCGAGGTGTGCCCGGTGTTCTTTTTTTTCATTCCACATCACGAGTGGGTGCAGAAAGGGGCGACTTTGTCGTGCGCGTCTCAAGAGCAGTTTTCAAAATGAAACAAACTGTAGGAGCGATGCGTGATAGAAAACACGCTCAAGCTCCTACGAGATCGGCGTACCACTAGTGGTAAATGGTGAGCATAAATAGCTCGCTATTATTTCGCGGGTGCATACATGGGGTGTGGTTGAGTTGTCTAACGCAGCGCGCTAGGGAGCAAGGGGTCGCTGGTTCGAATCTCCGGTCGGGCACTTCAGATTTTTTTCTTCTGCTTTATTTTGCTTTGTGCCTTTATATATATATATATATATATATATATATATATATATCTGGGACATGACGGCGACGGCAAAAATCCGCCGAGAGTGTCCATATAATTGTTATTGCAATAAAAACTATACACTTATGCAAATCCAACGTAGTGCCATTGGCTGTATTAGTTTCACCTCTAAGCAAAATAGACAAGACGCAGTTTAATGAGCGTCGACTGGAGTAATCGAATACCGATTCACGCACAGCTGTAATGTTTCGACAGAAGCAACCTCGTTTTGCAATACGTTTTGCAACAGCGCCAGTCCCGTCCTCTCTGTCTGTCCGTGTGTTGCTTTGCGCTACAATTTTTTCCTTCAGAAGCAACCTCGTTCACTGCGTCAGGCGATGGAAAAGGCTCGTACACTCGTTGCACTTACTGGTGCCCAGAGTGCGCGCGCTACCTCGTTTGTATCTCTTTTGTAGCATTGATGGTCGCTACCCAGTTGCCGGCGCGTCGTCCTGAAAACCATTAACTCTGGTAGTTCGCAGGCCGTCAGCGGTGTTGGGATGACAGGCAAAATACTTGACAGCGTGCACGACAAGCAGCCCAGTTGGTTGGATAGCTGCGTGAGGGTACACCACAACTCTCTGCGTTACTCGGGTGAGTTGGCCTCAAGACCTTGTGAGGCGGCTGCATCCAACATGGCGTTGATGGTGCACAATGCTACCAACATAGAAGCAGCTGGCTCGGAAATTGACGTTGTCCATGCGTTAATCTCGACGCGGACTTGCCTGATTGTACGCACCAGCTCCAAGGCACTGTCGGATAGGACGCCCAGACAGCGATGGTTCACGTCTGCAGAGTATGGGGTGGTACCAGTACTCACGGCGGACACATCTACGTGCAAGGAAGCCTGAACGGCGTCCCTTGGAGGCTCACACGTTGGTAGAGTCCTGGGCATGGGATGCATCCCAGGGAAAGCGTATGCGAAGTTCCTAGACGAGATGAGGTTGTGCGCATTCTCAGACGAAGGTTGTGGCACGGTGCCTGTCAGGTCGTACCCTGAAGCTACCGAAGACGCATGGACGCCGTCAGCGGGTGGTTCGATGGGGAGCTGCAGCAGCAGGTGGGTCATGGAGTCCATGATCGAGGAAGCGTGGACGGCGTTCCTTGGTTGAAGAGACCCGCAGTGCCGACGACCCGCGAAGACACGTGTCTTGAGCTTCAAGCCACGTGTCTATGGATTCTGGCAGGACGACATCGAAAACAATCAAGTGGAAATTTCCGAAGACGAGAGTTTCTACTGCTGTGATAGGCGACTCCCAAACCAAGTACCTGTTCCAGTACTTTGACCCTCTTCGAGAGGGTACTCCTGCGTTCATCACACAGTTTGGCGCTGTGATACGCGATGTACAAGGCCTTTTAGACTTCGTGCCGCCTTCAACAACAAATCTGGTTCTTCACATCGGAACAAACGATTTGGCTGAAAATACCGGACGTGTAACATTCTACAAGTACAAGTCCCTGCTGGAACTCATTCTGGCGGAACACCCGAAGATAGGCAGGATTTATGCAACTTTGTTACTCCTCCGAGGTACCAACCGCCGTCACGACAAACATAATGAAGCCTTGTCCGCCATTGCAACCGTGAAGCATGCGATTTCAACGAGCGCCAACGGAGCTTCTGCCGTCACTCTCCCCGGGTGTTCTTTCTGGACCATGCCTTGGAATGGCTTCCGTTGGTGCGCGTCCTCGCGGCGGACTGCCTTCACCCAAACTTCGAGGGCGTTGCACTGATGGCTGGCCACATCAAACAGCTGTGCTTCCGGAACGCGACTGATGCTTCGTCTTCCTCCTGGCTAGACCACATGCCCAGTGGTCCTATGAAGCAAGCCCCTGACGCCTGCCAACCTGGTCTTGGGGAACATGCGTCCTCGCCCCGTGTACCTTCTCCTCGTCAACTGCATGTGCCAGAATGCTGTACCGAGCCACTTGCGCAACGGAACTCTACATACGCCACAGTTGCTGCTGAACCAAGGAATCAAGGACGCTCACCACGAAAAAGGTCTGGAAGTGCTTCTTTGTCTCACCGCTACCCTTTAAGAAATTGTAATCGCGAGAAACGTACTGTACCTTCGAAGGATTGACTGATACCGCCTGATACAGACAACGCTGTCCACTGTCGTGGCTTCCTTAACATTAGGAAAATAATAGAAAAACGCGTGAAATACAAACGTCACGCATCTACGCTAAATACTTATTTAAATGCATTGACTGTGCCACAAGGACTTCTGATTTCGCTCCAACCAGCAACTCCCAAAATGTCACAAAGCAACGTCGAAAAATGGAACGAAACGTTAAACAACGCCGCTATAATAAGAGTTTAACGTCCCAAAACCACGATTTGATTATGAGAGACGCCGTAGTGGAGGGCTCCGGAAATTTCGACCACCTGGGGTTCTTTAACGTGCACCTAAATCTAAGTACACGGGCCTCAAACATTTTCGCCTCCATCGAAAATGCAGCCGCCGCGGCCGGGATTCGATCCCGCCACCTTCGGGTCAGCAGTCGAGCGCCATAACCACTAGACCACCGTGGCGGGGCCAACGCCGCTCTAGCTCTCATGCGCGTCATCATCGACCATTATAATTCTGCTGTCAAAACGCTAGTGGGTGATTCCACGCGAGATCGAACATGCCTGTCCGGTCGCAATTTTTGTTTTGCCTGGGTTTTTTACATGTTGTGTGGGCACATTCAAAGTGCATGGAACTGAAAATTTTATTTCCAAGAACCGGGGGGGGGGGGGGGCTCCCAGCGCGCTAAAAAAGATATTTGAAGGTGGCGGCGCGAGCCTCGTGTTTTTGCTTACTGCAATTGTTTTCGGATTTCACGGCCGAATTTATCGCGAACTATAAACGATGTGTAAAAAATTTTTTTGCTGGTTTTAATACGCATTACTGTGAATTACATCCATGCTTTTTTATGCCGTCCTCAAAAAGAAGAAAATGTGAAAAAATTGCAAACACGGCCCAAATAAAAAAAACCTGCATTTCACCGAAGGGGAGTATGAGGAAGTGCGAAGCACGGAGTGATGCTATGAGGGGGCACGCGCGACTAAACTGCAGAGCCGAGCGAAGGAGACGGCAGCGAGAGAGCACGCGCCAGCCGACCCACGGAGGTCTGGCCGTTTTTAAGTGCAAAGCACTTTTACTGATGATGATGATCTGTCTTCCGAACTCGTTCCAAAGAACCCGCAACGCGTTCAACTTGTTGGCGGCGTTGCGCACGCCCGAGATGGGGCTCAGGTTGTTGTCGAACCACAGTCGATCGCGCAGCTATATCAGCACACCGCGCAGCTATATCCGAAGCTGCGGTCCAGGAAGTCTCGCTTGAAGCGCGCGTCCGGCCGATCGAATTCGATGGCCCGCGCTCGATCACGCATCGCGCGTCCCCGCGCCAGATCGCCTTCGGGGTGCTCGGCTCGCTTCGCACGCTTTCGTTCGGCGTCTCGCCGCCGGCCTTCATCACCACAGGCAATGCGTGGGGCGCGCGCAGCCACGGAGCGGAGGGCGGAGCGCGCGCAGTCACGTGGGGCGTGACGTCGCTGCGCCGTTGCTACAGACGCTCCTCTCCGCTCCTCGCGCCGTTGCTATGGGACGGCGGATTCAGGGTCGCTTATAAAGTGCATTCGCACTTAAAAAGGGTCCTAAGTTTGAGGCGTCTTGGCGCCTTTGCTATTTTAAACAGAAACTTGAAAACAGCGTCAACTATAGAAAAGAGCCTTCGCAACATTTATACGGAAGATCATTTTCCTACGGGTAGCGCAAGAAAGAAAAAAATAGTTAAAGAAGCAAGTTTTTTTTTCGAAAAAGTACTTTCAAAAAATAAAATAAAGAAAACTCCGGTCTCGATTTTCACAACAATTTTTTATCGAAGAGCTCTTATGTCAGTGAACACACGGTTTTAATATCATATGTCCTCATTTGCTTTGTTTACGAGATATAACTGGCCAATATGACCCTTGCTGTGTGTGCTCACTTCAGAGCGACTGATGGTTGTTATTAGCTTGCATTGTGCGTAAATCGCAGTTTTAATTATTCTGCTGCGGCAAAACCTTGCTCTGGTGGCTTTTTGTCAAGAAAAATGTGTTCTCAGATTTTATTTGAGTCTAGCGTGTGCAAAAGTGGGCTGCTGCCGCCCTCTAAATGGCTAACGTGTAAACAGTTTGCAGCCTACAACCTCGCCTACAATCATCAGAGGAAAGATGGGCGCGCCTGTTCAAGATATCAATCGCTTCTTCTTCCTGAAGGAATGGCTGGTCTACCTCATCGCGGTTAGATGTAGACAGGTTTTCCTTGATGAGCGTAAAGCAATGCAAGTAGACCTCGCAGGTGTCGCGAAGATCCTCAGCCTATGACAGTAGCTTCTGGAGGTAGACAACAACAAAAAGAGCAAAGAAAAAAAATTTGCGGAACGAAAACGTTTTCCTCAGGAATCTTCTTTTTGTAAACGCGTAAATAATCGGCACAGAATAATCGGACGTAGCCATGTGCCGCGCGAATCGCGTGTAGTGAACAGCTAGACCTAGAGCAAGTCGAAACGTTTATACTGAAAGGCGCCGCACAATTATCTCACATCTGCGCAGCTGTCATGAATGCCTTTCCAGAACTGCTCACGGTTTAACATTTTATGACCAAGGGTGTCTAAGCGCTTTGGGCTGTAATATTTAATTTGTAAGCCGCTCTCGTTGTCGAAACTAAGGGTAATGTCCGTCTGGCGCCACCAATGACCTCTGCTGTCCTCGACGTGGGAAAGCACTTTAGTAAAGTGGCAACAAAACATCATAAATTGGGCAGCCTCGACCACTCATGGCTTAATCATGCCGCACCGAACGTTTTCTGGCTGCTGAAACGCTGAGGTAAAGGTCGAGATGATACAGGAAGACGTTATCTGCGACGCCGAAAACATGTGATAGCGGGAAGTGAAATAAATGGATCGGAAATGATTGAGCTAACTTTTTACAAATGTTATTTAGGCACAGTGTGCGTCGAATGGGGTAGATGGTTAGAGCGTACAACGCACGTAATGGAAGGGAAGCAAGCAGGCAGTGAGAAAACAACTACATAGCAGCGCGCCTGTTGATTGTGGCATTTAGTTACAGATTAAGTTGGCCTTCGCTGCATACAGATGATTTATTCTGTGTGCAAGGAGAGTATTGACAAAGTGACCTAAACCATGTGTTCGCGGTGTCAAGTGTGCTTCTGATTAGCGAATACTGGCGGGGTAAGTTGAGGTTATAAGCTGCAAACTGCGTACGATTTAGCCCTTTAGAGAGCAGCAGCAGCCCACCCTCGCGCACGCTAGACACAAATAAAGTTTACGAATACATTTGTCTTGACGACAAGACACCAGAGCAAAGTTTTACTGCAGGAAAATAATTAAAACTATATTTGCGTGCAATACAAGCTGATGACAACTATCAATCGCACTGAAGTGAGCACACACAGCAAGAGTAATTTCGGCCCGTTAAATCTCGTGAACAAAGCAAATGAGGACATACATATTAACACGGTGTTTTCACTGACATAAGCGCTCTTCGACAAAAAAAATGTCAAAATTGAGGCCTGAGTTTTTTTATTTTTTGAAAATGTACTTTTTTGAAAAAACTCGCTTCTTTAACTATTTTCTTCTTATTTAGCGCTGCCTGTAGGAAAACGATCTTCCGCATAAATGTTGCAAAGGCTCCTTGAAATACTTGGAAAAAAGCATGGATGTAATTCACAGTAATGCGTATTAAAACCAACAAAAAATTTTCGACACATCATTTATAGTTCGCGTTAAATTCAGCCGTGAAATCCGAGAACATTGCAGTGAACAAAAACAGGAGGTCCGCGCCGCCACCTTCAGATATTTTTTGGCACGCTGGGAGCGTTTCTTGGAAATAAAATTTTCGGTTCCGTGCACTTTGAATGTGCCCACATAACATATAAAAACCCAGGCAAAACAAAAATATCGACCGGACAGGCATGTTCGATCTCTCGTGGAATCACACTTTAGAGGGCGGCAGCAGCCCACTTTTGCACACGCTAGACACAAATAAAATCTGAGAACACATTTTTCTTGACGAAAAGCCACCAGAGCAAGGTATTGCTGCAGCAGAATAATTAAAACTGCGATTTACGCACAATGCAAGCTAATAACAACCATCAGTCGCACTGAAGTGAGCACACACAGCAAGGGCCATTTTGGCCAGTTATATCTCGTAAAGAAAGCAAATGAGGACATATGATATTAAAACCGTGTGTTCACTGACATAAGAGCTCTTCGATAAAAAATTGTCGTCAAAATTGAGACCGGAGTTTTTTTATTTTATTTTTTGAAAATGCACTTTTTCGAAAAAAACTTGCTTCTTTAACTATTTTTTTATTTTTTTGCGCTATCCGTAGGAAAATGATCTTCCGCATAAATGTTGCAAAGGCTCTTTTTTATAGTTGACGCTGTTTTCAAGTTTCTGTCTGAAATAGCAAAGGCGCCAAGACGCCTCAAATTTAGGGCCCTTTTTTGATTTCGGCCGTGTTTGCCATTTTTTCACATTTTCGTCTTTTTGAGGACGGCATAAAAAAGCATGGATGCAATTCACAGTAATGCGTATTAAAATCAGCAAAAACATTTTTGATATATCATTTATAGTTCGCGGTAAAATCGGCCGGGAAATCCGAGAACATTGCAGTGAGCAAAAACAGGAGACCCGCGCCGCCACCTTCAAATATTTTTTTGGCGCGCTGGGAGCGTTCCTCGGAAATAAAATTTGCATTTCCGTGCAATTTGAATGTGCCCACATAACATATATAAAACCCAGGCAGAACAAAAATTGCGACCGGACGGGCATGTTCGATCTCACGTGGAATCACCCTACTAAACAGTGAACAACAGTTACGTAAAACTCACATGTTGGATCCTTCTGAATCGCCCTCGCTCGTTAAGTACGAACAGAGGAAACAGTTAGAAATTGAAGAGAAGAAAGCGAAAAAGTTGCTACGTGACCATATCATCCTTCCGCAACCGCTGACGAGTGATGTTTCAGTTCCCGTCGAACCATCCCATTTTAGATAAGATAGCCCATCAACTAGTCCTAACGTAGTAAACGTTTCAAACGCGGTTTTATCCGACTCAGAAATGAGTGTGCTTTCTCGAGGCTTAAATTTCCGCCCTGCCACTGGTGGATATAATGAATTTAACTTGGTAAAAGACTTAGATGAATTCGCGCGAAATACGAGATTAAGCGAATTTTTCCATCAACGATCCTCTTCCAAGAGCAATATGTCTTCCCGTCAACACTGGAAGCCGCCAACACAGCGCGATAAATTCCTCGATATGTACATTTACGCTGTCCAACGTGACATACTACAGGCTTATGGGAACCGCATTTCATTCAAAGGGAACCTGACCCTCAAAGAACGAAATGCAATTAAAAACTTACAAGAACGCCCAGACATCGTTATTAAACCCGCCGATAAAGGAGGCGCAGTAGTGATAATGAACACGACGGACTACATCTGTGAGGCTCGGAGGCAACTAGATTATGACACATTTTACAAACGACTCGATGACAACCCGACCGACCAGTTTAAGGACATTGCTACTTACACAATCAAACACTTAATGTTGGACGACAAACTTCCCGATGAGGCAAACATTCACTAGTCCCTCTCAGCCCTGTTCCAGGAAGGTTTTACTTATTGCCTAAAATACATAAGCCAAATAACCCCGGTCGCCCTATTGTGTCAGGCATTGGTACTGTTACTGAACTGCTTTCAAGCTATGTCGATAGCCTTATTAGTATGCTTCCTCCCACTTTTCTATCTTATTTTAAGGACACTTCCCATTTCCTGGCTGACATTATCGACCTAAATGTGCCTGGTGACTCACTGCTGGTAACATTAGATGTCGCCTCACTTTACACTAACATTCCGCATGACGACGGCATTCGTGCAGTGGTAGATGCTTACGACGACTCATCGCTTGACAAATCTCTTGATAGCTCTACGTTAGCCACATTACTAAAACTCATCCTAGAGCTTAACAATTTTGAGTTCGACGGTGTACACTACGTGCAAGTCAGTGGCACTTCAATAGGCACCGAAATCGGTCCCAATTACGCGAATATATTTATGGGCCAACTAGAAACTCGTTTTCTTTCAACGCGTAAATTACAGCCCTACTATTATAAACGTTTTATAGACGACATTTTCCTCATCTGGCACCATGGCGAAGCAGAACTCCTGACTTTTATTGCAGATTTCAACAAGGTTCATCCGTCCATTTCATTCTCACAATCGTACTTGATGAAATCCATATGTTTCCTGGATGTCACAGTGTCGCTATGTGGCGAAAAAATAGTTACGAAGGTATACGGGAAACCAACCGACGTTCACCGATATCTTCATTTTAAAAGCAGCCATGTTAAACATTGTAAGACTAGTATACCCTACAGTCAAGCACTTCGCTTCAAGAGGCTGTGCTCTGAAAATGTGGACTTTGCTAAAAACTGGGATAGGCTACGCGATGCCCTAACTGAACAAAAATATCCGCCTCAGATAGTGAATGACGCGATCATGCGCGCCGATGCGATGGACCGCAGGGCGCTTCTAAAACCGGGTGAACAAACTGTGCAACGAAAACACACCAATTTAGTTTTGACACATTCTGCGTCGATTCCAAATGTTAACGTCATCCTTAAAAAGCAGTATAACACGCTAGTGCAGAGTAATCGTCTTCAAAGACGTCTTTCCGGAGCCTCCACGAGCAGTCTATCGACCATCGAGAAACCTACGGGAGATACTAACATTATCTAAAGTAACAACGCCTGTCCACGTGAGACGTCATCCGTGTAACAAGACCCGTTGCATGGTGTGCCCCCACATGACGACATCGCAAATAGTTAGGAGCGCTGCATCAAACTTTACTTTAAGAATAAAAGGCAATTTCGACTGCGACACGAGCAATGTAATTTACTTGCTAGAATGCTCAACGTGTAACCTTCAATACATTGGCCAAACGGAGACACCTTTCCGATTGCGCTTTAATAATCATAAGTCGGATGTTTTGAGCCTGCCTAGCCTTCCCCTGTCCAAGCACGTCGCTACGCCAGGCCACTCTTTTGACAACCTAACCGCCACAATACTCGAATCCGGGTTTAAATCGCACTACGCAAGGGAAGTTTGCGAATCTTTTTTATTCATAAATTTAATGCCATAGCATCTGGGATCAACGAGAATCCAGGCAGGTTAACATTTTCGCCAGTAAAAGAGATAAATTAATCATCGTAGTGCGCTTGCACGGTTGTTTGCTGCCGTGATCGAATCTTCGGTGACATCAGCCCAATCATTCAGGTGACCAGAAAGAGCACGTAAACTTGATATCATAATGTGACGTCGACGCTGGTATTTTGCTCGTGTACATTTCGTTGCAAACAAATGTGACTTATCAACATTGTACAGATTTCATTGTTATTTTTTCACTGTGTCACAATTGTGGTGATATTTCAACAGCCCTACATACTATCTCTATTTTATGTTTGGGTTTACTTAGCTTTGTCATATTTCAATATGTACTGCTACTCCGCTATTTATGCTATCACCATACAAAATACTGCGCATGTCTGCATATCTGTCTGTTAACAGTGAATGCCTCTGTGTAAAAATTTGTTAGCAGTGAATATGCACAATGGGGGCGCCCCCTGCCATGTCCTTATTTAAGACGTACGCATTACAGTAATATGCATGTGTGCCCTGACGAAGGCCGGTCCGCGGCCGCAACGTTGGCAATAAAGCATTGTTTTTAGTTCGTTCGTCCACTTCACTTGATCATCTATAATTCTACCGAATCCAGGAAGACCTTCTACATATATATATATAATCCCCCAAGTACATTCCTTTCGTCCATCGTCAAGCCCCACCTCTCCGGCTGCACCCTCTTCATTTGCTCGTGAGCATTAGTAGGTGAGGCTTCACAAGATGGGATAAACGTTTAAAAAGGATCTACGGTTTACAAGCTTAGTACAGTCTGAGAAGTGTGTAGAGCTTAGGTGCAGTCAATGAAAGACATTGGTACAGTCTCTGATAGAGCGTATTTTAGTGGCAGAGCTCATGTGTAATGTGAAATTTCGGGACATGCGTAGTGTTTTGGTGGCATGCATGCAAAAGGCCGCGCAATTTTCGAAATACAAATGTTGTAAATCGGCGCTTCGTGTGTGCAATCGTGTCTCTCTTCTGTCCATGCCTCATTCGCGTAACTTTGTGCATTCTAATGGCAAACCAAGGGTCCAAGTCGCAATCTTAGAGTGAGATACAAAAAGAGCTACATTTCTGGACTTTAGCTATAGATGTAGTTTATACCGAGAACCCAGCCGTTCCTAACTAAGTTAACTAATCTAACCATGCATTCCTTGACACCAACTTGGCAATCAGTGTCACCGTTCGTAGAATGAAGGAAACCAGAGGGATGGACACATATACATTTCACTTGAACCATTTAGTTTTTGAACGAGCATAAAAATATACACACAAAGTGTACTGTCATAAATATTACATCTCTAATGGCTGATTCGGCATTACTAATTAGGAGTCCAAATAAAGATTTAATTTCGCTGCACGTAACAAAAACAATAAAGCTCGAACTTACTTTTGTTGGTGGCAGCTGGCGTCCGCGGTTGCACTTGACACTTGCTGGAGCCCTCGGTGCGTAGCCGGGGGAACGGCTTGAAACCAGTGACCGGAACATAGCGGATGTTGGTTCAGACAGTCACTGTGCGTTTTTCTCCGGAGCCAAGGTTCGACTGCCCGAAGCTGTAGGTTAGCTTCTTCAAAAGTTTGCTGCCCTCTCCCGAGATTCCTTCGGGGTCGACTGTAGGGGAGGAGCCTGTCTTCCTGCCGCGCCTGTGCGCGCGGCGTTTATACTGAACTTTGCCCGGCACCGGGACAGTGGAGCCTGTGCAGGGGGCAACTTCGCCTTCTGCTGTACGATTCGGGGGGCCTGTTCACGGGGGCGGCTTCGAATTCACACTGTCTGGCAACGTCTTCTCTTGGAGAAATTCACTTGGCATTTAATTATTTAACGAAGTCCATTTCAATATACACAGTCATGACAATCAGCACCATCTACAGGAACAGATACGGCTATTGGCACTTGCTGGACGCTACATAAGGCGCTTCTCAAGCGGGAACCAGCGGAGCTCGATACCACTGCTGGGATGAAGCACTCACCTTGTTCACTCATCCAGGTTAGTTATTTGGATTGCTGCTTGTGTGTCAAGAGCTCGAATAGAAACATTTTAGTGGTATCGCGCCCCAGTGATTGGTGTTGTGTTTTTGACCGGTGCAAATATCGTCTTATGTTATATTCATGAAGCCTACTCCATATGCAAGCTTCAATCGCTTAATAAAATAACCCGAGGGAGTTTTGGAAATCAATCTCCCCTACTAACACCGTTGATGACATTTGACTGGTGGATGATGATGGAATAAACGTTAACCCCAACGATTTTGGAACCGCGTTCATTAATTATTTTACGAGTGTTTTTTACTAAAAAAGGCCATTCCAACATTGCATGTGCGGAAGAAGTTTATTACAGGGACATGGATCCCACAATCGGTTAATACTGCCGGAATTTTAGCACTCAATAAAAATCTGAGGATATCAACACGTGTCAGAGTTGGTAGTACTAATGCTAAATTTCCTAAACAGACCATTATATTTTCTAGTACCACAATTGCCCACATCTTCAAAGAATCATTGTGAACGAGCGAAATACCGCATGAATGGAAAATGGGCGAAATTGTGCCTGTATTCAAATCAGACAATAAATATAACGTTGGTAATTATCGCCCCATATCTCTAAAAAGTGTCCCGTGCAAACTGCTTGAACATGTAATTGCCTCTAACATCGCTCAGGACCTAGAAGCTAACAATTTCTTTTCTCAAAACCAACATGGGTTGAGAAAACGACTTTCATGTGGTGCTCAACTAATAGCATTCACCAATGATTTGTTTATGGACATGGATGAGTACCTTGACACTGAGTGCATATTCGTCGATTTCTCTAAGCCTTTAGATCGTGTCCGGCATTGTTGTGTAGTATCTGAACTGTCGTCACTAAACCTAGGTTCCTTAACTTTATCCTGGCTCAAAAGCTTTCATTACGCAAGCAGTATAGCGTTACGAATTCTTTCTCATCCCTTCTAACTGGTGTAACCTCCAGCGTCCCCCAAGGTAGTGTTTTGGTTCCCTTGTTATCCTCAATTTACATTAATGACCCACCATCGCATATCTCCTCTAATATGCGACTTATCGCATACGATTGCATAATCTGCCGTAAGATAAATTCGTCATCAGATCATCTCGCTCTTCAAGAAGACCTATATCTCATAAAAAAGTCGCAGTTTCACCGCAAGGGCGAAACAATGAATGCGATAGAAGCAAATTGTTGTGTTACACGAAGTGAGGCTGGCAGCTAACTCTTTTGTATCCAATCTCGCGTAACTACGAAACGCTGGTGTAAGAGAATACGGCCGATCCAGGGAGAGATGCTCTCCGCATAGTCACTTCGCGTTGAGAGCGCAGCACGTAGAAAAGTATACGAGCCGCCCGCTATGATGGCTTTCGAGATAGCGCGCCCGCCAGCGATCGCGACCGCGCTCTTAGATTCAAAATTGCTCCTCGCGCGACACCCCCCCCCCCCCCCATCGCGTCTCCGCGTCTCTTAAGGCTCGTTAAAGACGGGCGGGGCGTTTCCTGTCTGCTTCGGCCGCGTTCGTCGCCCCCGCTTCCGCGCTTTGTACCGGAAGGACATGACGGCGATGGCAACGGCGACAGCAAAAATCTGTTGAGACTGTCCATATAATTGCTATCGCGATAATAATTGGTGCTCACGCTGGCAAATGGCACTCAATAATGATAAGCGTAAGCTAATGACCTTCACCCGCAACAAATCGTTTCCACTCTTTAATTATACCCTCAATAACTATCATGTAACAGGCACATCATCTTACAAATACCTTGGCGTGCATCTTTCATCCATACTATCATGGACTACGCATGTAAATAAAGTTTCAGCACAGGCATCCCGCACTCTCGGCTACATCGAACGTAATCCCAAAGGGACACAAAAGGCAAATGGCAATTTATGTCAGAGTGAAAGCTCAGTGTATGACAACGTCTAAAACGGCAGTATTACCAACAGCAGTGCCCTACTTACCGAGAAATTAGGCAAAATGTATCACACGATGAGCGCTACGAGTGGGACATTTTGGAAGTGATCCCGATGACGTGGCAGAGTCTGAATACAATTATTCACCAGTAATCAAACTAGCTGCAATAAAAAAAAGAACCTCCCGTGCATCAAGACACGTTATAAATTGATGCTTGGTTCGTTTCTGTTTCATTCATGGAAAAAAGAACCTCTTTGGCGTTGCCATGGGGAACGGCGCGCGTGGTTCTAAAGTTCCGCTTTCGCCGAACTGCGCTTCGCCCGGCTTCGCTCACGCGGTCGCGTCGCAGTGGCAGTTTCGGTATCGCGTACTGCCGCGTCTTTTGAACGCTCGTGAAAGTCGCTCTGACAGAAAGTTCGTCAAAATACCGCATGCATGTGATGTTGCGGGATGCCCGAATAGTGCACGCCGCCAGTGCACGCCGCCAGTGCACGCCGCCGCGCAGTAAAGGCGGGCAACGTTGGGCACGGCAACAGTGCGTGTGAAATACCGCTTTCAGGCGGGTGATTTGAAGTGTGCTAACGTGATGCGGACCACTAAAACGTGATTTTATTTCAAAATTAGCACTTCCTTGGCATAAAAGTAGCACTACGAGGTTTCTGGACCGCTATTTCAAAAATCAAGTCGACTTCATATTTGCGTTAGTGTCCCTTTAATGACGCTCCCCCATCGACTGAAGCACTTGCATATCTAACATTTGCCTTATTGAATTTGCCTCATCAATTTGGTCACCTCATCAGGGCCGCCTAATCAACGCCTTTGAACCTGTTCGAAACCGCGCCGCGCACTTCATTGCTAAAGATTACAGCTGAGATTCGAGTATCACTCATGAATAAATGTTCGCTACCATTGCCTTCGTTAGATTCCCGCAGAAACATCGCTTTGATCTGCTTATTTCGCAAAATAGCCTCCGCTAAGCAAGTAACCGCCCTCCCCTTTTACCAACCGACACGAACGTCCCGTTGTTTACACAATAACCGTTCCTTCAAACGCATTTTCGGACGCACTAACGCATTCAACTCATCAGCATTGCCAGTATCACTTGAAATATGGAATGGTCTTCCCGATAATGTTGTTAACATTCATAATCCTATATTGTTTCGTCACGAAGTAACCACCATTTTTTTCATGACTAGTGACTTCTACCGTTTATTAAAGCATATATATCAGCTCTTCGCTAACTATTGTATAATATGTTATAGTTATGTGATGTATATCATATAATAACAATTACATAAACGTTGTATTACACTTTTATATACCATAACATGTGTAATCGCGTTTTAATGCATCTACTTATGTTATCTTATACACTATAAATACCCCCTCACACAATATTCCGGCTGTAGCCTGTAGGAGTTTTGTGAATAAGTGAACTGTGAATAAATGGAAAATCCACTTTGCTGATATTTTTCCTGGGGGTCTATTCTTTCATTTACTCGAGCGTCGGGGTGGTGGTCTCGTAGTAACGGGGATTGTTTCAAAGCTAACACCCCACTCTTTCTCGCAATGAGCGTGCGGGTGTTAAGTGTACTCTTGTCGATATCCGATATCAAAGGAAGAGCGTCAGTTGACATTATTATCATCTTGCATCTTCAAGAGCTCGTATGGAAGACAGTATGCCCGGACTGACACTTAGTCCTGCCTGCAACGTGTTAAATTTATAACTAATATTTCATTCGCGCTGTTCGCGCCAGAGGTCGGGAGAAATGTGGAGCTCGCTCAGACTCACTCATGAAATGTAGTTTGCCCTTAGAGGTCACTCGGACTCAGACTCACCAAAACTTTTCCTTGCCTGGACTCACTCGGACCCAGCCTCGCTGAAATATTTCTGAGCCAGACTCATTCGGACTCACTCTCACCAAAATATTACTCGCTCGGACTCACTCAGACTCATACTCACGGCTCTATCTGAGTCTGAGTGAGTCGACTCATGAGTCGGTTAGCGTATATTTGGCTTTTTTGACAATGGTGTCAATGCTCTTGAACACCAATATCTCGCATATTTGGTGCTCTACTTGGCGCCTTTTGATCACGAACTTTCAAATATGAGTTATCAGTGGTTACAATCCAGTAAGAACATTTTTGTTGAAAGGGGTAACTCATACCCCTTTCAACAGCAGGGGGGGGGGAGGGGGAGAGCTAGACCTGCCCCTTCCCCCCCCCCCTTCTACGTAACTCACGCCTCTGATTAATAAATACTGAGCTGGCATAATGTTACAGGTACCTTGTTTAATAACTATTCACAATACACAGCGCAGGGTGGACAAGATGGCGGTAGTCCAGCAACAACCAGAAAGCGACGTCGTCTTCCTCTTTCATACAGCCACGCTGTCTCGTATCATAACCCCCCGGCGGTAGAAGCACCGTCTCGGTGCTTAATCTACAGACATGTGGTCGAAGGAGGGTAATAAGGCTTGAGCCGAGCCACGTGAACGATGTCGCACGTAGCTGACGATGACGTCATTGGATCAACTGGGATGATCTCATACGTGACGTCATTCACCTGGCGAACGACACGGTATGGTCCAGTGTACCGTGACAGCAGTTTCTCAGAAAGCCCCACACGCTGAGTGGGTGACCAGAGAAGCACAAGAGAACCGGGGGAAAAGTGCACGTCTCTATGATGACAATCATAGAGCTGTCTTTGGTGCTCCTGCGAAGCTTCTAGGCGGTTACGGGCGAGTTGGCGCGCGTGGTCGAAGCGGGCGATGGCTTCGGCGGCATATTCGGTGGCGGAGGGCAGCATAGTGTCCAAGGGTAGCGCGGGTTCTCGTCCGTATAGGAGATAGAATGGCGAGTAGCCGGCAGTGTCGTGACGCGAGGAATAGTAGGCGAACGTCACATATGGCAAATGAATGTCACAGTCCTGGTGATCAGCCGCAACGTATTTCGCGAGCATGTCGGTTATGGTCCTGTTGAGGCGCTCCGTGATACCGTTCGTCTGTGGATGGTACGAAGTTGTAAACTTGTGCTTGGTATTGCAAGACCGCAGGATTTCTTCAACGACAGCTGAGAAGAAGGTGCGGCGACGATCAGTGAGAAGTTGGCGTGGGGCTCCGTGCACTAAAATTATGTCGTACAACAGAAAGTCCGTAACGTCGGTAGCGCAACTCGTCGGAACTGCTCGTGCGATAGCGTACCGCGTCGCGTAGTCTGTGGCGACAGCAATCTATTTATTTCCGCAGCTGGAAAGTGGGAAAGGGCCAAGCAGGTCGAGATCGACTCGGAAAAAAGGTTCAGCGGGAACCTCGATCGGCTGAAGGCAGCCAGCTGGAAGGCCAGACGGCTTTTTGCGGCGCTGGCAGGGCTCACAAGCGGCGACATAGCGTCGAACAGAACGGGCAAGTCCAGGCCAAAAAAACCGACGACGTAGACGGTCGTATGTGCGGGAAACGCCCAAGTGGCCCGCCAAGGGAGCGTCATGAAGTTGGTGAAGGACAGTCGATCGCAGATGTGCCGGTATGACGGGGAGAAAGTCGGAGCCGAGTGTATCGAGGTTGCGGCGGTATGGGATCCCGTCTTTGACGAGATACGTTCGTAGATGCGCGTCACGAGGTGCTGACTCAAGTTGGTCAATGATGGCTCGTAAAGATGCATCCCGGCGTGTTCTTCGCCAATTTTGAGCAGCTGCGACACAGAAAAAACGTCTGCGATGGTGTTAGTATCGGCTGCTTCCTCCACAGGGTAGCGGGATAAACAATGCGCATCCTCATGCAATCGCCCTGTTTTATACGTTACAGAGAACGTGTATTCTTGCAGGCGTAGTGCCCAGAGAGCAAGTCGTCCTGTGGGATCCTTGAGTGAAGCTAGCCAGCAGAGCACGTGATACCACACACAGAGGAAGACGACGTCGTCTTCCTCTTTCACACAGCGACGCTGTCTGGTATCAGTATGAATGCTTGTGCTTTGCAAGTATGTGTGAGTCGGCGCGAGTGTAAACGTGAGCCTACATAAGTGTGATAGTAATGCTGAAGTTGTGTAGATAAAACTACCAGTCGGCAAAAAAGTATGGAGCTCACTCAGACTCACTCACGAAATATATCTTGTGCTTAGGGCTCAGTCAGACTCAGACTCACCAAAACTTCCATCTAGCGTACTCACTAACTATTTTCTCCAGCGGACTCACTCGGACTCAAACTCACAAAAATATTACTCACTCGGACTCACTTAGACTCGGAATCACAACTTGATCTGAGTCTGAGTGAGTCTGAGGGAGCAGACTCATGAGTGAGTTTGCCGACCTATGGTTCACGCTCCCTTGTACTGGAGAAACCACTTTGTAAAAGTGTAAACTTGTAAGAGTGTAACTTTGGGTGGTTTTCGGAATATTATTGTTAGCCAGAGGCATATCCAGGAGCGAATGAACATGAGAACGACGGTGATTAAAGCGGCTGCGGAAGGCCGTGTCAGTCTGACCGATGTATTGAATACTGGATACTCCGCAACTGAAAAGTTATATATACTACAGCTGTCGCAGTTAAGGTTGGAATGAATAGAGTATTTGAAATTGAAATGTGTGCTTTAAGCCATGCTGGTTTTCTCTATGTGTTTGCGTATCTTGCAGCGAGCCTTGCCGCATGGTTGAACTCCATTTATGGGTGTGTTATTTGTTTTTAAACGTACAAGACAGTTCTTAGTATATTTGGGGCGTCTATATGCAACTCTCGGAGGGAAGGGAAGATTCAAGATAGCGGTACACTCTGTTATAAGATGCTAAAGCGTCTCTTTGGAGTTGCGTTCACGTTGTGAGGGTTACTTCTAAGCGTTACAATCAAGTTTTTCCGTCCCTCTTGTTGTATTTCTTTGTGCTGGTACAGCAGCTGCCGGCGATCTAGGTTTGCCGCTTTACGTATGGTGCCATTGACTATAGGAGGGTGTTAATGTTGCCTTGAAATTACGTTGCGCAAGTTCTCTACGTTAGCCTCAAAGTCTTCGATACGAGGGCGAATTCTGAAACGGTATGGCTACGTGCATGGGATGCTCGTCTTGTAGTGACGACGGTGACAACTATCAAAGGGAAAGTATTGCTGCCTGTCTGTATACTTTTTGTAAACGTTAGTTTTAATGCCCCGTCTTTCACCTTTATGTGGCCGTTGTGAGAACAGAGCGCGCCCTCCCGTTTGGCGCCTCGGTCCCCAGCTAGCGCGTGTGCTGGCTCCGTACGGCTCGAGCGCCGGGAACCACCGTTAATCGGCGGCATGGCGACCATGGCGGCGGCGCCAGGCCTCTTTATCTGGTGCGAGCCATGCGTCGGCTTCCTGGCGCGCGTGCAGGCGTCCAGACTTGTCTGGACAATGCTCGCGCTACCACGCTAGCCTACGTGACTGCGCAACGCCTGTCCTCATTGGCAGCCAGTGAAAACCCCCCTTTCAAACCATGAGCTCGCTTCTGCTTGCTCGCGTCAGGTGCTGTCAGGCTTGCACGAGACGTTGACGCGCTGTTCTCGCAGGCGGCTTCTCGTCCGTGCGCTCGACTGCTGCCCTTTGTGTTTTAGTCGTAGCGCCGCTGGCAAGCGTACTCGGCCGGTCTTGCTGAGTTTCCCTATACGGTCTGCAAGCCCGTGATTGTCGCACTGTACTGAATATTGGGTTAGTAAACCCGTGTTTCTTGACAACCTGCCTCGAGTGCCTTTTCAGTGCCTTGTCGGAGAATCGACGGAACCGGCTGTAGCGTCTTTGTTCGCTGTGGTAGTGCAGAACGTCGCCTCCCTTCACGGTCGCCTCGTACGCTCTATGGCGAAATTACGGCAAAATTAGGTAGCAGAGTTGCGCATCTGTCTTCCAAACGCCGCTAGCAACCATGCATTGCGGAGAAGCTGCCGCTTGGGTCAGTTTTTGTATTTCTCTACGCCGCCGCTGCAGCGAATCGGATTGACATCAGACATCGACGCTTAAGCTAATCACTGGCATTCGACAAGCCAAACATGTCGATCGGCGACGCGGTAGACATGCCGCCTGCAAAAAGGGAGAGCGGCTTCGCCGTATAGCTGTGGTTGCTTGACAGACCTATGCGCAACTCTGCTACCTAAAGGTAGCATATACAGTAACTCTAGGATAGACCACCGAGGAGCAAACGCAGAGGGAGGCGTGCCGTGCGCAGACCAGTTAGTCTGCATAGGGATGAAGCGCGCGGGAGATGCAGGCCGTGTGCAGAGATACGTTCCGTGTGCAAACCGTTGTCAAGGCAACTAACCGTTCTCCTCGCTCGGGTCAGTCTTCCCGCTTGTGTTCGAGCTGGCCTGTTGGCGATTGTGTCGCACTCGGAGAGTTCGCCGATCTAGCAACTACGCCTCAGTCCTTTGATATACACGTTTGCGTGGATGAGCGTGTCGTGCTGTTTCTACGTCTCGCCGCACCCATTAAATCTGGAGCTGGTCTCGACACCTCGCGACGCCGAGCTGTATATCTCCGGCGTAGTCACGGCGCTGCGTCGCCGCGGGTGAGACTGTTTTTACAACAAATCCGCGCAGGGCGGGGCCTCGCCTCGATGACGTAGGCACCATTTTCTTTCTTTTTTTCTCTCCGTTTGGCGGCGCGGTGGTCACCATTTTTGTTTTTTTTTTCTTTTTTCTGTCTCCCTCTTTCTCTCTCTCGGTTTGCGGAGCGAGTTTCGTTCACGGTGCCTTGTTTCGCTTGTGGCCGGAGGCGCGGAATGCAACGATTCGCGACTGTTCTGACCGACAGAATGTGATCGAAAAATACCTCCAAGGGTTACATACTCATGAAGACGGCTACTCCCACGGCTACCTAAAGTCAGACGATGAGCCGAATGAGAAGTCTATGACTGCCGTCAACGAGAGGTATGCTGTGCGGACATCAAGAGACCTCAACTAGTCGTCTAAATTTAAGTATGTATTGATTGCTTTTTAATGTGTCGCTATGCGCGTTGATTTAGCATTGAAAAACGCAGTAGTAACCCGGCAGAACGACTTGTTTTCAGTTAGGGTTAGTGCAACACAGGACAAACGATTTCGCGGTATTGAAGATCGGGTTATCATTTTTCTGGTTACCGGTTCAGAGTTTTCCTGGCACTGATTTATTTCGGTTTGAGTGGAGTGCTCTTCTGATTACCAGGACATGACGCGTGCTTCAAAAATTTTGGTAAATGTAATAGGAACTTCACTGTTACTTTTTCGGCTTCAGTCACAATTAGAACCGCGCATGCAAGCTAATCGTGACTTATAAAAAGATTAATGTCTGCCCCTGTGCTGTTTACATAAATGCTTTGAATTCCAGGCAGAGCAGCGCTTGGGCTTTTGTTTTGTATGCATCTGTGCATTTTTGAACATTGAAAAAGCGAACGTGCGCAACACGAGACACTATTTGCAGTGTGAATGTACTCCATGTCGGTAAACGGCCGTGTGCGCCATCCGTGGTCCTGCTAGAAGTGTGAATTAGACGTCTAGAGCAAGGCATAGGCCTGATGTCGAACTCTGTATATGAGATGCTGATGCGTCAGCGCCGAGCTTTTTGTCGTATTATAATAAAGTCCCGAGGTCCAATCGAAAATGGTGCTTTTTTGACGTTGTTACTTCTTCAAACCACACAAAAAAGTCTGGGTGACTTATCATTATAATAATTCTTATTCTCGTTGAGGAGAGCCAAAATTTCTTGACAGAGGCAGCGCATTTTAAAGTTTCTTTGCTTCCATTACACAAAAACAAACTAAATATAGATTTGACATTGCCCTCTGCCATGCATAAAACTAGGCGCCCTCATTAAATCGTCTTTATTGTTTATTTTCAGCCAATGTCGTCTTCTCCATGATCCACTCCGGGTGCTGAATCTCTCTGGACGTTGTGCCGTTTCGAGTTGTCAAGGAAACCCCAAAGTCTGCGTATTTGGAACGGAATACTATATGAAGATTCCAGGGGGCAAAACAAAAGGCCCGGTATGTCGCATGGTTATGCACTTGCAAACGTTTCAGTCTCATGCAGATATCCAGCAGCCTTCCTATTCAAAGGTTGTGTGCAGG
Source organism: Rhipicephalus sanguineus (assembly GCF_013339695.2). Lineage (NCBI taxonomy): Eukaryota > Metazoa > Arthropoda > Arachnida > Ixodida > Ixodidae > Rhipicephalus > Rhipicephalus sanguineus. The sequence continues at coordinate 117,678,878 of NC_051179.1, forward strand.
CAGTGTAAAGAGGACACTTTGCGACAGCCGATTATTAACTTATTTTCCCTTATGCAAAGCCGCTTTGAGGGCCCTTTGGTTATTCCAAGTAAATGAATAGATTTAGGAAAAGCTTAAGAGTATTATGGCCTGCGAAGCCACTACCGGATTCTCACTATTATTTTTGCTTTATGGCCGCGAGCCCTCCAGCACGATTGATACAATTCTTCAGTATCAACCAGACCCTGCCGACTGCCAACCTGTGTCTGAGCTCGCCCAGCATGCTGAGAGATGCCGAGAACTTGCCCGATCTTTCACCTATAATGAACAGCGTCGCCAAAAACTGCGCCATGACTACAAGCCACCTCCGGACCCTTTTCCTATAGACTCCCCCGTGTGGCTTTGGGTGCATCCAGTTGCTGCTCCCGGCCTATCATCTAAGCTCCTTCCAAAGTACCACGGCCCCTACCGCGTGGTTGCGCAAACCTCCACTGTCATTTGTGGTCGAACCCGTTAGGCCACCTTCCGATCTCCGTCGTCGTGGGCGAGAGACAGTCCATATTGACCGCCTCAAGGCATATGATCCTCTGGCGTATATCTAGATCGCCAGGATGGCTACCTCTCCATGACGGGTTGATTGTGAGGATGAAGATTGGCAAGCACGGAGGTCCATCGCCATCGGCTGGCACACACCGACAATTCGCACTCTTGCTAAGCTCCCTGCTGCTGCGATCGTCGCTCTCGTAGAATCCTCAATAAACCCCCCGTAACACGCGATACAATTTCAAAGTATCTTTGCCCAGCACTGCTCATTGCTGGGGCGTTTGTCGTTGCTCTACAAAAGCGTGCCCATAATAACAACAATGGGATTTCGAGAGTTCCAGCTGATAGATTGCTTCTTCCACGGTGCTAATTTAAGGACAGGAAAACTGCTTGATGATTCAATGCATCTGCATGTCTTCATGGAAGAAGTTTTGCTAGTGGATGAAGGATTGCGAGAAAGTGCACACCATCAACATAAATCTATTGGCAAGATTTATGACAACTGAAGTATGTTCCTTACATTTCGGATCTTGGTTTCTGGAGGTGTATCTAGTTTAATTGAGATAGCAATCATATGGAGAGTCTCGGCTGATTTTTGCCATCGGTGGCCGCCGTCATTCACCGTAATGAAAATGACGGCGGCCACCGTAAATTCACGTCATTCACCGTAATAATATATATATATATATATATATATATATATATATATATATATATATATATATATATATAATATAAAAGCCACAAAGCAAAATAATTCAGAGAAACTGTCCGACGCGCGTACTCTAACGTGCGAGCTCTCGCTTGCCAGCGCGCGGCGTTAGACGTTAGGCCACGAACAGCAACTTTATTTTTACTTTATTACAGGCCACGCACAGCAACGTCTTACAGCCTGATAACGGCGAGCTATTTATATAAACCACCCTGCGTTACGGGTTCAACACGTTACATCGTCAAAGTGGAATGCTGCGCTACGCAGTACGGATTTCAGGACGCAGCTATGGGCAGTCTAACGGGCCCACGACGTGGCGGACAGGTGAGGCCTAGGGTGCCCTGATGCCCGCGCGCTCCGCTGAGGGTGAGGACAGGCGCGTCGTCTGCTACGACGGCCGCCATTGGGAATCCCGCCGCAGCTCGGCAGCATGCGAAACGCGCTACACAAAGCGCTTGCGGCGCGCGGATACGTCCGCAAATAAGTGCGCGCTAGTGAGCTTTATCTTTTTCTTTTCTTTTTTGAAGCTTGAGCAGCTTTTATTGCTATTGTCGCCTAAATGTCTATTAAGGAAGCATGTAATTCATGTAAGCTGGCGGCCTGTGCATGTGTTATGCGTGAGAGGTAGACGTGGACTCTGTTATGTTGAAAACGAATCCGCTTCCATCATTACGCCGGAAACGACAAAGTCTAAAGCCTTACTTAATTTTCCCGTAAGCTCTGCATTTCATATACACAAATAATCGTTTAAAGTATTTGTATACATGTCAACAGCAGAAGCATATGTACTTGAACACACACAATTTAGTGTTGCGAAGCTACCTAAGCGCGAATAAGTTGGCTCATTTTGCTAAGTTTGCAAACAATTTACTCGTTTATTATAAATGGCATCATACATGTACACAGAATAAAGGGCCGAGGGGCAGTACGGTGCGAATATCCTGCTAAAATGAAACGAAAGCTTCTTTATCATTATTATTGCTGACATTTCTTGCTCACAATCTGTAGCCGCTACTGTATCGGCACTCGAGTTGCACCTTGAGTCCTTATCAAAACGATGAATACGTCGTTGAGTAGTGTGCCGTAAAACATTGCATGCGCGCAGTATCAGTGCGTTCTTCCTTCTTTTACAGCGAAAGCTGTTATGAGGTCATTTCACCGGCCGTTTTTGATGCCGTAGTTGTCCGCCGCCGCCGCCGCCGCCGCCGGTGTCCGTAACCAGTATCGCTCGAAATAAGAAAAAAAAACTATAAGAAAAAAATTCCAGCATGGAACGAGGTTCGAACCTGGGCCCTCTGCGTGGGAGCCCATTATTCAACCTCTGAGCCATGCCGGTGCTTGAAACTGCTTTGCAAAAAGGTCCTATACAGGCTTCATGTCGGGAAGGAACCACATTAGCATATGCAATATAGCGTGGTAAAAGAGTAGAATAAGCACCAAGCGTCGCACAACGCGAATTCTGTAACCAGGCGTCACACAATGCGAATTGCGCAACGAGTAGGTTGTTTAATGCTTCCAACCCATTACAAAGAGCTCTTCCATAATTCTTCATCGTCATCACGCACGGCATCAACAAAGTGCGCATAATGCCTTACATGCGTTTAGCAGGTACCACGGCTGTCTGTAGAATGACGAAAAATGGTACAGTGCCTACTGCCCTACTTCTCAAAAATTACAATGATTTATAGCGTAGTGGGTTCCTCGCAAGTGCACTTCTGTCGGTTGCCAAGGAAGCCCATAAGGCTCCCATGATCCATTTCCTCAGGGTCTCAATAAAGTCAATTCTCTCTCTCTCTCGCTCTACGTTTCTCTGGTTAAAGTGTGTTATAAAGCGTGGTGGGACAGTTAAATAACGACCGGGCGTCACAAAATATGCATTACGTAACTAGTGGGTCGTTTAAAGCTTCCAACCAATTACAAAGGGCGCAACCATAATTATTCATCGTCATCAACCGCCGCATCAACAAACTGCACATAATCGCTTACATATGGTACCTCGCTTCTCCGCAGAACAACGAATAATGTCGTGCTGGGTGCTTCCCAACTTCCCAAAAATTACGCTTTGTTGCGTAGTGGGCACGTTGCTAATGTACCTGTATTAGTAGCCACAGGAGAGTTTATAACAGGCTCTAGAAATGCCGCTCTTCCAGCTTTCGCTGTGACTGTGCTGCGCTTTCCGCGCAGGCCTGGCGTTTTTTTAGGTCGGCGCTCGTTTCCCTCCAGTTTTATGCGCTCGCTACAGTCACCATGGCCGGGTGTTGCGTGCCGCAGTTCACCAATCATTCCAGAAACGCCGGGAGCTGTATCGTTTTAGAAGATACGAGGTTTCTTTGGACTGTAAAAATCAAATGTGACAAGCGGCATCCGAAGAACACATTATGCACTTGCAGCGTAAGTTTCCGGCCGGTATTTCGAATGCACATGCAAGGATAACTTCTGCCGGTGTTAACCTTGCGTAATAAATGGACGCACTGATATCAGCTGCATGCTTAAAAAGCTTTGGTTCACGTGTGCATGAATCCTGCATTTTTCTTCGCAAACATTCTTTACTGCACTTGGTTGGTCCTGTATCTGCCTTTGATTTTTGCTTTCGCTATTCTCGTGATTTGAAATGTATCATGGAATATATTATGCGTGTTTGTCTGCAAATGAAATCCTTCGTTTTTCCTAATAATAATTATTTGTGAAAATTTACGTCCCAAGAATCCGATATGATTATGAGAGGCGCCGTATATAGTGGAAGGCTCCAGAAATTTTCACCATCTGTTGTTCTTTAACGTATACCTAAATCTAAGTACGCGGGCCTCTTTCATTTCACCTCCATCGAAATGGGGCTGCTGCAGACGGTATTCGATCCCGCAACCTTCAGGTCACCAGTCAAGCACCATAACTAAAGCCACGGCGGGCTCTTGTTTTTTGTATTCCTTTCCGTGTTTCAAGTACGCCTTCTGTGCTGGTCTGATCCCCACGTATGTATGTGTGCAGTTAAATGTTTTTTATCCTTCCCTGTTTCTGTGTTTCAAGGTTACATTTTCGTCCTTTCTTAAATAATTACGCAGTTCCTGTTTTTTTAATTATTTACGATCACTGTGAATCTACTAGTGGCAGTTGTGTTTTATTGTGTAATTTGCGTTTTATTTGTGCAGTTGCTTCTGTCAGCGCAGCATTAATGCGCACAAATAAATGGCCTGTACACTGGATATTAACGCGCGCACACACACAAACACACACACATTCAGTATTTTATTTCTTTGAGCAAGCATAATCTATTTATTTATTAATTATGTAAGCCCTGAAGGCTCATACAGGAATTCGCATACAAACAGTTCTCGCGAAGCGTTTATACAAAGAAGACGCATGAAAACAACAAGAAGACGGGGAAGCATTGTGTACAGTAGACACGCTATGTCAGTAAAAAAATACAAGAAACAAAGTCAAGTTGTACAATGAGTACGTCATGAAAAACCAGTTAATGAAATAAAAACTCACGGGGTCCCTTATGCGTTCGTTTAAGACGGCTCGAAAGCGAAAGCCATCTTCTTAATTTTTTTGCGCACTTAGCGCAATTTTGCATTGCCTCCAAGATCGGAGGCACCTAACCTGGTTTTGCACTGCCTCCGTGATTTGCCCACTTTTGACCAAGCTACGATATCATGTGATAACGGCATCATATGACGTCACGCCCAAGTTTCTGAAGCCATGATGACGTTATATGGTGACGTCATCACGTGACGATGACTTTTTTCATCCCTCGTCCCCGACGTCGTGGTGCGCTGACGCCATAGAGGCGGGACGCCGACGATCAAATTTCGCGTTTGATGAGGCATTTAAGGCGTTCGCCTTAAAAAATACGTCCGCCACGGTGGTATAGTGGTGACGGAGCTCGGCTGCTGACCCGAAAGTCACGGGTTCCATCCCGGCCGCGGCGGTCGCATTTAGGTGGAGGCGAAATGCTAGAGGCCCGTGTACTGTGCGATGTCAGTGCAGGTTAAAGAACACCAGATGGTCAAAATTTATGGAGCCCTCCACTACGGCGTGCCTCATAATCATATCATGGTTCTGGCAAGTAAAACCCCAGATTTTATTATTAATAAAAGAGACAAATAAGGGACGCCCTGAATCTGCCGCACGAAGTGTAAAACAGGGTTGGAAACACTCAATAAAATGTGTATGCAATTGGGCATGCGAGAAAACCTGCAGATACAGAGAAAGAAACTGCAGATACAAAAAAACGCCAGGCCTGCGCGGAAAGCGCAGCACAGTCACAGCGAAAGCTGGAAGAGCAGCATTTCTAGAGCCTGTTATAAACTCTCCGGTGGCTACTAATACAGGTACATTAGCAACGTACCCACTACGCAACAAAGCGTAATTTTTGGGAAGTTGGGAAGCACCCAGCACGACATTATTCGTTGTTCTGCGGAGAAGCGAGGTACCATATGTAAGCGATTATGTGCAGTTTGTTGATGCGGCGGTTGATGACGATGAATAATTATGGTTGCGCCCTTTGTAATTGGTTGGAAGCTTTAAACGACCCACTAGTTACGTAATGCATATTTTGTGACGCCCGGTCGTTATTTAACTGTCCCACCACGCTTTATAACACACTTTAACCAGAGAAACGTAGAGCGAGAGAGAGAGAGAATTGACTTTATTGAGACCCTGAGGAAATGGATCATGGGAGCCTTATGGGCTTCCTTGGCAACCGACAGAAGTGCACTTGCGAGGAACCCACTACGCTATAAATCATTGTAATTTTTGAGAAGTAGGGCAGTAGGCACTGTGCCATTTTTCGTCATTCTACAGACAGCCGTGGTACCTGCTAAACGCATGTAAGGCATTATGCGCACTTTGTTGATGCCGTGCGTGATGACGATGAAGAATTATGGAAGAGCTCTTTGTAATGGGTTGGAAGCATTAAACAACCTACTCGTTGCGCAATTCGCATTGTGTGACGCCTGGTTACAGAATTCGCGTTGTGCGACGCTTGGTGCTTATTCTACTCTTTTACCACGCTATATTGCATATGCTAATGTGGTTCCTGTCCGACATGAAGCCTGTATAGGACCTTTTTGCAAAGCAGTTTCAAGCACCGGCATGGCTCAGAGGTTAAATACTGGGCTCCCACGCAGAGGGCCCAGGTTCGAACCTCGTTCCATCCTGGAATTTTTTTCTTATATAGTTTTTTTTTTCTTATTTCGAGCGATACTGGTTACGGACACCGGCGGCGGCGGCGGCTGACAACTACGGCATCAAAAACGGCCGGTGAAATGACCTCATAACAGCTTTCGCTGTAAAACAGCACGCGCGCCACGCACAAGAGACCGGGCGGGGGATTCAAAATGGCGGCCACGCTGTCACCAAGGCCGAGGAGGCGGCACCCGCCCTTTCAAAAGCTGACACCACTCTAAGCGGGGGCGCGCGCATCGAGGCACTCTAGTTAGGCCTATCTGTCCCGACGTGGGTAGAGTGACCTAGAATAGGGGGAGTGTCCAAAGCGCCGGCTCCCATGTGGGCCTTTTGCCGTGAACTCCCGCGCCGCGCCGCTGCTGTGCCGGACCCGTGGGCTTTCCGCGCTCGGGAAGCGCGCGGAAAGCGAGGGGCGTCTGCTACGCGCTGTAGTTTTTTGCGCCGCGTTTCTACACAGGGCACTTAAAGTCTACTTAACTTTAGTAATGCGGTGTGGAATGAAGCTTATCCATCTTTAAGCGTTGTGTTAGTGCTGGGGCAACAACAGATTGGAAAAAAATCATGTGTCAAGCGGCATCAGCGTGGCTATAGTTCCGGTCACAGAGTTCGAAAACGTTGGTGCCTGTGTAAAAACGCGCAAAACGGACACGCACACGCAAAGAACGAAAACAAAAAAAAACCCTATTCGCACGAGTAATCGGGCAATAGCATCACGCATGAACGAAATAAGAGTAATAAAAAAAGTAAATTGCACGCGCAGTCAGCTGAAATACTTGCGCGCAGTGACTTCACGAGCTTTTTGCTCATAGTCGCCACTGGTTTGCTAGCCCTATGCACACCGCTTTATTTGACAATTCATTAGCCTCCACAAGCTCTTTATTATGTACGTAGCACACCGGGAAGACGCAAGGGAAACAAAAAAAAAGATAAAAAAGAGTAGAGACGGCCATACGACCGCAATGCTGTTGGCTTATTTTTGTTTCTGAGGTAGCGTACAACAAGCGTAAAACAAGGCTCTCTCTCTCTCTCTCTCTCTCTCTCTCTCTATATATATATATATATATATATATATATATATATATATATATATATATATATATAAAATCGCATGTTGCACTGCATCGCTGAACGTCAGTATGAATTGTTCGCGCGAGATGCGTGCATTGCTTCAAGCCATCACCATACGAAATGAAAACAGTTTCAAACAACTCATTCTCAACTTCAGATGTTTTCACGGTTCTCGGAGGTTAGCGTTCGCCCGGTTCAGGGACATTACGAAAAGATGTGGACGAGTAGTTACATAAAATACAAGTTTCTGCGGCAGTTGAGTGCGCGCCAATAGGGCACCCGACCGCAATTTCCCGCTTTTTCCTGATGACCTCAATATAGCGTCCACCACAATTTCGTGCTGAAGCTCCGGAGTACTTAAATAGCGAGTCTGCTCATCTGTTCAATAAATATAAAGAGATGACCAGACGAGTAAAGCAAGCCTCTTTTGTCCCGCAGACGTGTGCAATCAGCTGCTCTGAACTGAGAATCACGTTTGTTTTCGGGCGATCGTTCGTAACATGAAGTGAGGCATACACGATGTTGCACTGTTATCGCTTCATTCTCTCTGGTTTGTCTTTTTTTTAACGCTAATGCCTAGATGCCTCATGGAACACGAAAATTGACCGTCGGCGTCCTGCGTAGCCAACACGAGTAATGCACAGTATCATCACGCGATGACGTCGACAGAACTTGTGACGTTACTATGACGTCATTCAACGTGACATCATATGATGACGCCATCACATGACACGGTCGCTTTGCATTGCCTCCGTGTTCGGGGCCGGCAATGTACACAGAGGCAATGTAAAAGCAGGTGAGGTGCAGAAAGCTTGGAATGCCTTCGATCCTGTCGGCAATCCAAAAGCACGTTACGTACAGAAGAAAGCTTTCGGAGAGGGGCGAGGGAGGATCAATGCATCGACTGACGAAAAGGATGGCTTTCGTTTTCGAGTCATCTCAGGCGAATGCATAATGTTTTTTTTTTTTTTCATGTAAATTTTTCGCATACATTTTACCTATGCGGTCAGTTCTTCAAAATGTATGGGTAAGTCTAACATGTTTACATCGATACAGGTGACCACCACGTTTTTTTATAACCTGACCGAAACAAATCGCCAGACCACACATCGTCATAATTATTTCTGGTTACAGAAAGCGGGTTTGCGCGCCACACACCATGTCATTATTGTTAGTCGTTGCGCAAATGGCAAGCATGTAAAGTTTGTGATGCCATGACCTATCGGTCGTGTTGGGCATGCGTACATTCGTGCCCCTCCGTGCCAATTTTCGTGTATACCAAGTGAACGAGACGCGAGTTACGCGAGTAATTTTAACGCGCTTAAAGAGCTCGTATCGCAGAAATTCCGCCGTCGGCGTCGGCGCCAGCACCGTTGGTTGTGAGCGATAAATCATCATCTTGTCCGTGACCGAAAAATCGAAAAACCTGCAAATAAAATAAAAATGCTCGGTCCGAGTGAGAATCGAACCCAGGCCGTCTGCGTGGAAAGCAGGTGTTCTACCACACAGCCACGCCTCTGCTTGGAGCTGCACTGAAAGTAACTTTGATGCTTCCCAAAAATACGCGTCCTGTATACAGGTGTCACAGTACGAGATGTAATATGGCAGTAATATTGCGTGGTACAAGCGTACATTGCCATCGGGCGTCACATTACGTCAATATCATAACGACTTGGTGGTTTAAAGAAAGCCACCCATTACAAAAGGCACACACATTACTGCGCGTATTCCCTTAAGACCCCGTAGTGGGTGCATCGCAGCTTCGAAAAAGGTTCTCGCGCATAATTGCTCCTGGTTTAAAGCATGCTACCCATTACATAAGGCACACACCTTATTGCGCGCATTCCGTTAAACACTCGTAGTGTTCGAAGTGCGCACTAGGGGCACGATATTGCTATCGCGTTCAACTCTTAAAGGCGAAGCTTAAGCGTCCCCCAATTTTTTTTACTTTTCGTACCGCGGCCACGCCGACTGACACATTCGGCTTCGCATGAAATGGCTTGAAACAGCAGAGCGCCGGAGGCAGCCTTGTAAAACAAATCGAATGCACGAAATAAAAGATAGGATATGAAGGGTGCAAACGCGTTAGCATGCATGAGCTAGTTACTATGTGCAATATGTGCTACGTTCTCCTGGTTATCTCCAGTTTATTCTCTCCTGCAGCAAGTTTACGTTCGTCATTCCACACGAAAGTAAGCTAAGCGCCTTTTCTCATGATGAAGTGCGCGCAGGATGCGTTCCTGGAACAGCCGCGGAAGTGTGGACCAATGCGGTGATAAACCAGCTGCAAGGATATATACAAAAACACCGTTTCACAACACACAAACGCGTTCTCTGTGTGATAGGTCGCTACAGTATTACGTTTCAGTGACCCAGTATTAAATGTTGCCCAAATTTCCACAATTTTAGCTAATAGCGGCCAAAATATCAAGCGCGTAGCAGACGCTCGCCGCTTTGACGCGGCTTCCGCCGCGGAGAAAGCCCACGGGTCCGGCACGGCAGCGCCGCGGCGCGGAAGTTCACCGAAAAAGGCCCTCGCTCCTCCCATGTATTCGCGCGGCGCTTTGGACACTCCCCCTATTCTAGGTCACTCTAACGTGGGAGCGGCCCGCTACGTGCTAGTTCACGCCCCGACGGACCTAAAAAAAGTTTTTCCATAGCATACCATACCATACCATACCTACTTCAGCATGCTTTCTTAGTGAACACATAGATGGCGCGACGTGCGCGCGTGGCGCGCTTTAAACCATAGAGTTTCCTAAAATGACCTAGAGGGAACTCTGGCGCTGCGATCGTTCAGCCACCATGGGAATGATGGGTAGTACACGGATTTGCCTAGTCTTCGTGCTTGTGGGCTTCGAACGCACTTGTGGCTTTGTTTATTGCTATGTTTTGGTTTTCTTTCGGATAAAAGAATGGATCGTTGTGAACTTCGTTACCAGATTTGAATCAGTGAGCCTAAAGAAGTTAAAGTGGTGAAGTGAAACTGCTGATTTTTGCTGAACTTCGTTTTGCGACAAAGCGGATGCAGGCGACGCGGAGCCAAACGGAGCCGAAAGAACGAAGTTTAGACAAATCCGTGTACTACCCATGATTCCCATGCTGGCTGAAGCGCGATGCATTGCAGCTCCCATAGACACTAGCGCCAGAGTTCCCTCTAGTAAGTATTGTAGGAAACTCTATGCTTTAAACATCATCGCCCCGCTCCTGCGGACGCCGTTGCTGTTCGCCCTACAGGGCGTGGTCGCCTTCGTGCGCTTATCTCTAGGAAAGAAGGGGCGGCCTCTAGGGTAGAGTGGGGGGCACGAAGGTTACTGCGCTCGCTGCAGCGGCCGCGTTTGCGAAAGGAGTGCGCTCTTCAAACAGAAATAAATAACAACTGTGACATTAGTTCGCGTTCGTTTTGTGTGTACCTGTTCGTTCGTTTCGTGCGTCCTGCTTTATGTTTGAGCAGTGCGCTTCAAGTGTCGAGTTGTGACGCATTAGTTTGCGGTCGTCCTGTATTCGTTTTTTTCGTGCGTCCTTTGCGCTCGATCGACGCGCTGACAATTTCGAGCTGCTTTCCGTTCTTCGCGTTACGTTCCAATTTATTGCTATCGCATTCATTGCTTCGCTGTTGCGGCGAAACTGTGACTTTTTTATTTATGTTTCTTGAGATCAAATAAAGAACGGCCATGTGCGTGGTGAATTGCGCGGACAGCCCTGCTCTCTTCTGGTGTTGCACGAAAATGCAGATGCATTGTGGCATTGCGTTGTTCGCTGCAAACACAAAAGGAGGTTTGCCCAGACCACAAGCACATTCGCTGCAATGACAAAGGAGGTTTGCCCAGACCACTTAAATGTAGGACTCACTCAAAATAAAAAAGCGAGTTTTCATTCTGCTTTTGTCTTCTCACTGTAGCATTTATGTCTCGTGAACTTAAGGGCGGATGTGGCAGCGGTAATGATAAGTTTGGTGTACATTTTCTGTTTCTCGATTTCTTCTTTTTTTGTGACCCTTGGGCTTTCTTTTAGGTTGTAGTGAAATATTAGAACAAAATATGCAGTAGGAATTGAGAAAACAGGGCTCTACTAGTGTGCTGTCATGAAGAACTTTGAGGAAATCGAGCTACTGCACTGCAAATCTTGCAGCTTTCCCTTGAGATATCGCTGCCATCCTCGCATCATTGAATAGAGGAGGGATAAGAGCTGAGGATAACCACTGTGCCGTCTTTACTGAAAAGAAAACCAGCTTCATTCTTAGCTCTGTTTCTACCTTTGAGCTTTGTTTGCTCAGTTTCATTTTTTGTGGAGTTGCTAGTCATCCCTGTACCAATCCGCCACAAATGAAAATAAAATCAATAGGGTAAGTTGGGCAAGCTCGTTGAACTTCATTTTGTTCAAACAGTGCGTTACTATACAAGGGACAGGAAGAAAGTGCAGAGGACATTGTGATGGTGTAATGTGGGCCCAGGATCCGAAATAACTCGACCGGCAGTCAGGTGATTCTGTACACACAACACAGACTTTAACACAACCGATAACTGACGATTTACACGCAACACACTACAGCATTCCTTATCTACATTTTAAACGTCCTACGCGCCTCGGCACACAAACTGTCCAACTCGCCGTTATGCCTGTTGCCGCTGCGGCGAGGTCGGTCGTCACCGGTGTTCCTTGTGCAGTCAACAGTCACGCTGCCTTGACCGTGGCGAGGTGGTGTGGTGGTGATGGTGGCACTGCAGGCCGGTAGATCACCAGGCCCCTGCAGCGCAGGTTAGCTGCCCGTCGCCAACACCACTCGGGCCCCAGGACCTCAGGCCAGGAACAGACTAGGCTGCCGGTCTCCGTGTCAGCACCGGGCACAGAGCGGGAAACAGGCTCACCAGGTCCACATGGCTGCCGGACGCCTGGTTGAGTGACGCAGCCCGAAGCAGGAAGCCAGGCTCACCAGGTCCGCAAGGCTGCCGGACGCCTGGTTAAGCGATGTCGCGACCTGAACCGCCGACCAGCGGCTGCCGTTCCAACCGTGTCGCGCTCCAACTGGTCGAGCCGCACGCCCCGCTCGCGCTTCCTTTTCGTCGTCTTCCCCTCCAAGGCGTACCGCAGAGCAGAACTGTCGTTCCCTCTTCGCCCCGTCACGGGCCACACAATCCACATCATCACAGACATATTCTAACAAGCTCTGAAACCTCTGCTCAACCTTATAGAAAAACGTCGGCGTCAGGTAGACACCAGGGACTGGACGTGATATTAAACGCTCTGTTCAATATGTCCCTTGCCATTCCGGGGTCATGCAGTGTATATTTTTACATGCAGTGCTGTCTACATAGGCCAAACTGGGTGGCTTGTGAACACGTGTCTTAGTGAGCACCAAAGCAATATAGGGAGTGACAGACACTAATCCTTGACAAAGCATTGCTGCAAATGTTGTTGGTGCGCAAGTTTTGCTGACGCACGTTTTATTTATACGCAGTAATTGAGAACACGCACGATGGTTGAAGCCTTCCAAATTGTAAGGAGAGATAAATATTCAGTTAAGCATCCCTCTCTGGCCCTATGTGATAGAGAAAACCTAATAGGCCTGGCTTAGATTCTTCTTGCCGTCAACGTACAAACTTTTATTACCTTTGATTTTCCTTTGTTTTGCCTACCACACGTTACAATTACGCATATAAAGTACATGCATTTTACAAAATAAATTTCAGCTGTGTACCACATGTCCTGTGCAGTCCTTTTGTCCTTTTTCTAGTAACGCCCTGTTTCAGTGTAATAAAGAAAACATCATTTCTTTCTTTGCACTTAGATCCTGACATATTGATGAGTACTAAAGTTGTCCATTTTTCTGTGCACGTGTAGGTTGTTTGAGGAATATTTTCTTGCTTATTTTAACATCTAAACGTAAATCAATAGCATCATAGCACAGAATGGGCCCTTTGGGAATATGGTGATGCAACCCAAAGCCATCTTGAAGAACGTGTGTCTAATTCATCTGGATATGACAGAGTCTATTAAGTATGAACTATGATATTTTTCAAAACCAATATCGGTTATGACATCGGTATGACAAATCACATCTGCATGCTAAATTTCCTCAGTTTATTCATATATAAATGACTAAAATAGAGAGCCAGATGTCAACATGCTGCTGTTAAGAATTGAAAGGCTGTTCTCCTGTTCGGAAACTGTTCCAGGGACAAGGCGAAGTGGTCTACTGTACCAGGGCACCATGTAGGCAAGATGCTCAACTAATCCTGAGCCAGACGGGGTCGCAGGCGGCTCACTCTTTCGGGGTAGCGAATGGCAAGAGTCTGCTCTAGCTGGCGTACGGGTTGCAGTTGCGAGTGACTGCTGCTTTTCTGGTCTTGTTGCCAGTAACGAGCATAGCGTCTGGAGCTTCTGTGCAACTCCTGAAGCTACAGTGGAGGGATTATTGTCGCTGCTGCGTCTCCAAGTCGTGCTGTGCCATGGTAGGCCCATGGTGACGTCCACGAGCCAGCCAACACTTCAACGCAACACCACCGCTCTCGACGTGTCAACAGGCTCCCACAACAAAGGAAAGCGCGACGAAAAACATTTGAATTTTTAGAAACTCTCATGTAGCCCGTGGGACTGCACGATTACCTTCCTTTCTTTCAAGTGGTATTAAATGTAAGAAGTTTTATGAACCTGTAAATAAATCTACTTCAGTGAGTGCACTCCAGTGTCTGTTGCATTCCTTGGCGAGTGGCCCACAGCCTCAGACTTTCCATTTGAGTGTGAAAATATGTTTGTTGCCTTTGTGCCGCTGTATTGTGTAACTGCGTATAACATTGTTTCAGTCAATGCGTTTGTGTGGTTTCCATAAAGTAAGCCAATGGCTTATCCTCGAGAGTCGTGGCGCGTATTCTTTCCCTTAGCCTCCTGGGTGATTCCACGTAAGATCGAACAAACGATGGCTGGTCGACCTCTCAAATTTATTTTAAAATTTTATATATTATTGCCTGATGAGTGGAAAGAAGAGATCCGCAATTTGTTTTGCCGCCAAAAATTTTTTCGAACCACAGGAAATCAGTAATGACGAAGAGGTGGAGTGGAGCGCTCATCCGCTCTGCTGTTTTGGCCAACTTTCGTTATGAATTGCACAAAATATATTAAAGTTAGGTAGCTGAAATTTATTTACCTAAATATATGCATGTTTTTGCTTCTGCTCAGGTATTTTTAGTTTTTATGTGTAGTGTAGATGTTTTTATAAAAAACCTCAAAAATGGCCCAATCGGCAAAATTTTCTTTACTTTGAAGGTCTTTATCTCAAAAAAGCCTTGTAGCAGAGCGACAAAAATTCTGCATTACGTTCCTCGCATTCTTATCTACCAAACTGCCAAATCTTGTATTTATATAACTTTTCAGTAAAGAGATATGATCGGGCTAAGTTCAAGAAAACACCGAACAATGGAAACTTCTGACGACAATTAAAAAAAAACCCATTTTTTAAATTTCTTAAACTTTGTCCACTTATTCTCCTCCACATCAGCTTTCACAGTCATTAAAAACATGTTGCATAGTGTCGTTTCACTAATAGTTACGGCCCCTCCAATGAGACCCTTAGGCAAGGATGGGCAATTCCGACTTCTTGCCCAGCAAGTGTATAAAATGCAGGCAGGATTGA